>NC_056733.1:1748227171-1748539150 GCF_019279795.1 Protopterus annectens
TTTTAATTTTTTTTTGTTTCGTTTTTTTTTTTATTTTTAATCAAAATTTTTTGCTGTTTTTGAAAAATTTTTTTATTTAAATTTTTTTTCCCCTTTTTAAATTTCCTTTTTTAAATTTTCCTTTTTTTTATTATTTTTCTGTTTTTGTTTTAAAATTATTTTTGTAAATTTTTTTTTTTCCTTTTAAAAAAATTTTTTTTTTTAAATTTTCCCTTTTTGTTTTTAAAAATTTTTTTTCTTGATTTATTTTTAAACTTTTTTACTGGCCAAACAATGTGTGTGGGTTATCTGATTGTCTCAAGGCTTGCTAGTATAATTTCCCTGTTTGCTACCTTTGCATTCATTGTTTGAATCTATTTGAGTTCTGACTGAGAGTGCTACTGAAACAACTCAAGATATAAATTGATAAGTATATTTTTTGGCACTTCTTTCCAAAGTTCTATAGTATTGTTATTGCTTTTGCTTGATTGATTTAAGATCATATTTGCTGGCTTCTGATCTGTGTTGAAAGGGTTATTTTTGTGACTGGAAAGTGCTATTTTTCCCGACCCTTAATCCTGCTCTGTAAAATACTGGCCAACCAACTTGTGTGGGTTATCTGATTGTCTCAAGGCTTGCTAGTATAATTAAGATTCCCTGTTTGCTACCTCTGCATTCATTGCTTGAATCTAACTGAGTTCTGACTGAGAGTGCTACTGAATCAATTCAAGATACAAACTGATAAGTATATTTTTTGGCACTTCTTTCCAATGTTCTATAGTATTGTTATTGCTTTTGCTTGATTGATTTAAGATCATATTTGCTGGCTTCTGATCTGTGTTGAAAGTGTTATTTTTGTGAGTGGAAAGTGCTATTTTTCCCGACCCTTAATCCTGCTCTGTAAAATACTGGCCAACCAACTTGTGTGGGTTATCTGATTTTTCCAAGGCTTGCTAATATAATTAAGATTCCCTGTTTGCTACCTCTGCATTCATTGCTTGAATCTAACTGAGTTCTGACTGAGAATGCTACTGAAACAACTCCGGATATAAATTGATAAGTATATTTTTTGGCACTTCTTTCCAAAGTTCTACAGTATTCTAATTGCTTTTGCTTGATTGATTTAAGATCATATTTGCTGGCTTCTGATCTGTGTTGAAAGTTTTATTTTTCAGAATGGAAAGTGATATTTTACCCCCACCCTTAATCCTGCTCTGTTAAATACTGGCCAAGCAACTTGTGTGTTTTATTTGATTGTCTCAAGGCTTGCTAGTATAATTAAGATTCCCTGTTTGTTATTGCTGCATTCATTGCTTGAATGTAATTGAGTTCTGACTGAGAGTGCTACTGAAACAACTCAAGATATACATAGATAAGTATATTTTTTGGCACTTCTTTACAAACTTCTAAATTATTCTAATTGCTTTTGCTTGATTGATTTAAGATCGTATTTGCTGGCTTCTGATCTGTGTTGAAAGTTTTATTTTTCTCAGTGGAAAGTGCTTTTTTCCCCACCCATAATCCTGCTCTATTAAAACTGGCCAAACACCTTGTGTGTTTTATTTGATTGTCTCAAGGCTTGCTACTATCATTAAGATTCCCTGTTTGTTATCTCTGCATTCATTGCTTGAATCTAATTGAGTTCTGACTGAGAGTGCTACTGAATCAATTCAAGATACAAATTGATAAGTATATTTTTTGCACTTCTTTCCAAGTTCTACAGTATTCTAATTGCTTTTGCTTGCTTTATTTACGATCATATTTGCTGGCTTCTGATCTGTGTTGAAAGTGTTATTTTTCTGAGTGGAAAGTGCTATTTTTCCCCCACCCTTAGTCCTTCTCTGTTAAATACTGGCCAAACAACTTGTCTGTTCCATCTGATTGTCTCAGACTTGCTAGTATAACTAAGATTCCCTGTTTGTTACCTCTGCATTCATTGCTTGAATTTAATTCAGTTTTGACTGAGAGTGCTACTGAAACAAATCACGATATAAATTGGTAAGTATATTTTTTGCACTTCTTTCCAAGTTCTACAGTATTCTAATTACTTTTGCTTCATTGATTTAAAATCATATTTGCTGGCTTCTGATCTGTGGTGAAAGTGTTATTTTTCTGAGTGGAAAGTGCTTATTTCCCCCACCTCTTATCTTGCTCTGTTAAATACTGGCCAAACAACTTCTGTGTTTTATCTGATTATCTTAAGACGTGCTAGTATAATTAAGATTCACTGTTTAGTACCTCTGCATTCATTGCTTGAATCTAATTGAGTTCTGAATGAGAGTGCTACTGAAACAACTCAAGATATACATTGATAAGTATATTTTTTGGCATTTTTTTCCAATGTTCTACAGTATTGTAATTGCTTTTGCTTGATTGATTTAAGATTATATTTGCTCGCTTTTGATCTGTGTTGAAGGTGTTATTGTTCTGAGTTGAAAGTGTAACTCTTCCCCCACCCTTAATCCTGCTTTGTTTAATACTGGCCAAACACCTTGTGTGTTTCATCTGATTGTCTCAGGCTTGCTAGTATAACTAAGATTCCCAGTTTGTTGTTGCTGCATTCATTGCTTGAATCTAATTGAGTTCTGACTGAGTGTGCTACTGAAACAACTCAAGATATAAATTGATAAGTATATTTTTTGGCACTTCTTTCCAAAGTTCTACAGTATTCCAATTGCATTTGCTTGATTGATTTAAGATCATATTTGCTGGCTTCTGATCTGTGTTGAAAGTGTTATTTTTCTGAGGGGAAAGTGATTTTTTCCCCCACCCTTAATCCTGCTCTGTTAAAAAATGGCCAAACAACTTTTGTGTTTTATCTGATTGTCTCAAGGCTTGCTAGTATAATTTAGATTCCTTGTTTGTTACCTCTGCATTCATTGCTTGAATTTAATTGAGTTTTGACTGAGAGTGCTACCGAAACAACTCAAGACATAAATTGATAAGTATATTTTTGGCACTTCTTTCCAAAGTTCTACAGTATTCAAATTGCTTTTGCTTGATTGATTTAAGATAATATTTGCTGGCTTCTGATCTGTGTTGAATGTGTTGTTTTTCTGAGTGGAAAGTGCTATTTCCCCCCCACCCCTAATCCTCCTCTGTTAAATACTGGCCAAACAACTTGTGTGTTTAACTGATTCTCTCAAGGCTTGCTAGTATAGTTAAGATTCCCTATTTGTTCCCTCTGCATTCATTACTTGAATCTAATTGAGTTCTGACTGAGGGTGCTACTGAAACAACTCAAGATATAAATTGATAAGTATATTGTTGGCACTTTTTTCCCAACGTTTTACAGTATTCAAATTTCTTGTGCTTTATTTATTTAAGATAATATTTGCTGGCTTGTGATCTGTGTTGAAAGTGTTATTTTTCTGAGTGGGAAAGTGCTATTTCCCCCCACCTTTAATCCTGGTCTGTTAAATACCAGCCAAACAACTTGTGTGTTTTATATGATTGACTCAGGGCTTGCTAGTATAATTAAGATTCCTGTTTGTTACCTCTGCATTCATTGCTTGAATCTAATTGAGTTCTGACTGAAAATGCTACTGAAAAAAACTTAAAATATAAATTGATAAGTATATTTTTTGGCACTTCTTTCCAAAGTCCTACAGTATTCTATTTCCTTTTGCTTGATCAATTTAAAATGTTATTTGCTGGCTTCTGATCTGTGTTAAAAGTTTTATTTTTCTGAGTGAGAAAGTGCTATTTTCCCCCAGCCTTAATCCTGCGATGTTAAATACTGGCCAAACAACTTGTGTGTTTTATCTGGTTGTGTCATAGCTTGCTAGTATAATTATGATTCCCTGTTTTTTACCTCTGCATTCATTGCTTGAATCTAATTGAGTTCTGACTGAGAGTGCTACTGAAATAACTCAAGATATAAATTGATAAATATATTGTTTGGCACTTCTTTCCAAAGTTCTACAGTATTCTAATTGTTTTTGCTTGATTGATTTAAGATCATATTTGCTGGCTTCTGATCTGTGTTGAAAGTGTTATTTTTTTGAGTGGAAAGTGCTATTTTTCCCCCACCCTTATTCCTGCTCTGTTAAATACTGACCAAACAACTTGTGTGTTTTATCTGATTGTCTCAAGGCTTTCTAGTATAATTAAGATTCCCTATTTGTTACCTCTGCATTCATTGCTTGAATCTAATTGAGTTTTGACTGAGAATGCTACTGAAACAACCTAAGACATAAATTGTTAAGCATATTTTTTGGCACTTCTTTCCAAAGTTCTACAGTATTCTAATTGCTTTTGCTTGATTGATTTAAGATCATATTTGCTGGATTCTGATCTGTGTTGAAAGTTTTATTTTTCAGAATGGAAAGTGCTTTTTTACCCACACCCTTAATCCTGCTCTGTTAAATACTGGCCAAGCAACTTGTGTGTTTTATTTGATTGTCTCAAGGCTTGCTAGTATAATTAAGATTCCCTGTTTGTTATTGCTGCATTCATTGCTTGAATGTAATTGAGTTCTGACTGAGATTGCTGCTGAAACAACTCAAGATATACATTGATAAGTATATTTTTTGGCACTTCTTTCCAAAGTGCTAAATTATTCTAATTGCTTTTGCTTGATTGATTTAAGATCATATTTGCTGGCTTCTGATCTGTGTTGAAAGTTTTATTTTTCTGAGTGGAAAGTGCTTTTTTCCCCAACCTTAATCCTGCTCTAATAAAACTGGTGAAACAACTTGTGTGTTTTATCTGATTGTCTCTAGGCTTGCTAGTATAATTAAGATTCCCGGTTTGTTATCTCTGCATTCATTGCTTGAACCTAATTGAGTTCTGACTGAAAGTGCTACTTAATCAATTCAATATACAAATTTATAAGTATATTTTTGCCACTTTATTCCAATGTTCTACAGTATTCAAACTGCTTTTGCTTGCTTGATTTACGATCATTTTTGCTGGTTTCTGATCTGTGTTGAAAGTGTTATTTTTCTGAGTGGAAAGTGCTATTTTTCCTCGACCCTTACTCCTTCTCTGTTAAATACTGGCCAAAAAATTTGTGTGTTCCATCTGATTGTCTCAGGCTTGTTAGTATAACTAAGATTCCCTGTTTGTTACCTCTGCATTCAGTGCTTGATTTAATTCAGTTCTGACTGAGAATGCTACTGAAACTACTCTGGATATAAATTGATAAGTATATTTTTTGGCACTTCTTTCCAAAGTTCTACAGTATTTTAATTGCTTTTGCTTGATTGATTTAAGATTATATTTGCTGGCTTCTGATCTGTGTTGAAAGTTTTATTTTTCAGAATGGAAAGTACTTTTTTACCCCCACCCTTAATCCTGCTCTGTTAAATACTGGCCAAGCAACTTGTGTGTTTTATTTGTTTGTCTCAAGGCTTTCTAGTATAATTAAGATTCCCTGTTTGTTATTGCTGCATTCATTGCTTGAATCTAATTGAATTCTAACTGAGAATGCTGCTGAAACAACTCAAGATATACATCGATAAGTATATTTTTTGGCACTTCTTTCCAAAGTTTTAAATTACTCTAATTGCTTTTGCTTGATTGATTTAAGATCCTATTTACTGGCTTCTGATCTGTGTTGAAAGTGTTATTTTTCTGAGTGAAGAGTGCTTTTTTCCCCACCCTTAATCCTGCTCTATTAAAACTGGTGAAACAACTTGTGTGTTTTATCTGATTGTCTCAAGGCTTGCTAGTATAATTAAGATTCCCTGTTTGTTATCTCTGCATTCATTGCTTGAATCTAATTGAGTTCTGACTGAGAGTGCTACTGAATTAATTCAAGTTACAAATTGATAACTATATTATATTTTTGCCACTTCATTCCAATGTTCTACCGTATTCAAACTGATTTTGCTTGCTTGATTTACGATCATTTTTCTGGTTTCTGATCTGTGTTGAAAGTGTTATTTTTCGGGGTGGAAAGTGCTATTTTTCCCCGACCCTTAGTCCTTCTCTGTTAAATACTGGCCAAACAACTTGTGTGTTCCATCTGATTGTCTCAGGCTTGCTAGTATAACTAAGATTCCCTGTTTGTTACCTCTGCATTCATTGCTTGAATTTAATTCAGTTTTGACTGAGAGTGCTACTGAAACAAATCAAGATATAAACTGATAAGTATATTTTTTGCACTTCTTTCCAAGTTCTACAGTATTCTAATTGCTTTTGCTTCATTGATTTAAAATCATATTTGCTTTCTTCTGATCTGTGTTGAAAGTGTTATTTTTCTGAGAGGAAAGTGCTTATTTCCCCCACCCTTTATCTTGCTCTGTTAAATCTGGCCATACAACTTGTGTGTTTTATCTAATTGTCTCAAGGCTTGCTAGTATAAGTAAGATTCACTGTTTGGTACCTCTGCTTTCATTGCTTGAATCTAATTGAGTTCTGACTGAGAGTGCTACTGAAACAACTCAAGATATACATTTGACACTTCATCCCAAAGTTCTACAGTATTGTAATTGCTTTTGCTTGATTGATTTAAGATCATATTTGCTGGCTTCTGATCTGTGTTGAAAGTGTTATTTTTCTGAGTGGAAAGTGCTTTTTTCCCCACCCTTAATCCTGCTCTATTAAAACTGGCGAAACAACTTGTGTGTTTTATCTGATTGTCTCAAGGCTTGCTAGTATAATTAAGATTCCCTGTTTGTTATCTCTGCATTCATTGCTTGAATCTAATTGAGTTCTGACTGAGAGTGCTACTGAATCAATTCAAGATACAAATTGATAAGTATATTTTTGCCACTTCATACCAATGTTCTACAGTATTCAAACTGCTTTTGCTTGCTTTATTTATGATCATTTTTCTGGTTTCCGATCTGTGTTGAAAGTGTTATTTTTCGAAGTGGAAAGTGCTATTTTTCCCTGACCCTTAGTCCTTCTCTGTTAAATACTGGCCAAACAACTTGTGTGTTCCATCTGATTGTCTAAGGCTTGCTAGTATAACTAAGATTCCCTGTTTGTTATCTCTGCATTCAATGCTTGAATTTAATTCAGTTTTGTCTGAGAGTGCTACTGAATCAAATCAAGATATAAATTGATAAGTATATTTTTTGCACTTCTTTCCAAGTTCTACAGTATTCTAATTGCTTTGGCTTCATTGATTTAAAATCATATTTGCTGGCTTCTGATCTGTGTTGAAAGTGTTATTTTTCTGAGTGGAAAGTGCTTATTTCCCCCACCATTTATCTTGCTCTGTTAAATACTGGCCAAACAACTTCTGTGTTTTATCTGATTGTCTCAAGGCTTGCTAGTATAATTAAGATTCCCTGTTTGTTACCTCTGCATTCATTGCTTGAATCTAATTGAGTTCTGACTGACAGTGCTACTGAAACAACTCAAGATATAGATTGATAAGTATATTTTTTGGCACTTTTTTCCAAAGTTCTACAGTATTCTAACTGCTTTTGCTTGATTGATTTAAGATCATATTTGTTGGCTTCTGATCTGCATTGAAGGTGTTATTGTTCTGAGTGGAAAGTGCTATTTTTCCCCCATCCTTAATCCTGCTCTGTTAAATACTGGCCAAACAACTTGTGTGGGTTATCTGATTGTCTCAAGGCTTGCTAGTATAATTAAGATTCCCTGTTTGCTACCTTTGCACTCATTGCTTGAATCTAATTGAGTTCGGACTGAGAGTGCTACTGAAACAACTCAAGATATAAATTGATAAGTATATTTTTGGCACTTCTTTCCAAAGTTCTATAGTATTGTTATTGCTTTTGCTTGATTGATTTAAGATCATATTTGCTGGCTTCTGATCTGTGTTGAAAGTGTTATTTTTCTGAGTGGAAAGTGCTATTTTCCCCCCACCCTTAATCCTGCTCTGTAAAAAACTGGCCAACCAACTTGTGTGGGTTATCTGATTGTCTCAAGGCTTGCTAGTATAATTAAGATTCCCTGTTTGTTATCTCTGCATTCATTGCTTGAATCTAATTGAGTTCTGACTGAGAGTGCTACTGAAACAATTCAAGATACAAATTGATAAGTATATTTTTTGGCACTTCTTTCCAATGTTCTACAGTACTCTAATTGCTATTGCTTCATTGATTTAAAATCATATTTGCTGGCATCTGATCTGTGTTGAAACTTATTTTTCTGTGTATAAAGTGCTATTTTTCCCCCACCCTTAATCCTGCTCTGTTAAACACTGGCCAAACAACTTGTGTGTATTATTTAATTGTCTCAAGGCTTGCTAGTATAAGTAAGATTCACTGTATGGTACCTCTGCATTCATTGCTTGAATCTAATTGAGTTTTGACTGAGAGTGCTACTGAAACAACTCAAGATATAAATTGATAAGTATATTTTTGGCTCTTTTTTATAAAGTTCTACAGTATTCTAACTGCTTTTGCTTGATTGATTTAAGATCATATTTGCTGCCTTCTGATCTTTGTTGAAGGTGTTATTTTTCTGAGTGGATAGTGCTATTTTTCCCACCATTAATACTGTTCTGTTAAATACTGGCAAAATAACTTGTGTGTTTTATATAATTGTCTCAAGGCTTGTTAGTATAAGTAAGATTCACTGTTTGGTACCTCTGCTTTCATTGCTTGAATCTAATTGAGTTCTGACTGAGAGTGCTACTGAAACAACTCAAGATATACATTTGACACTTCATCCCAAAGTTCTACAGTATTGTAATTGCTTTTGCTTGATTGATTTAAGATCATATTTGCTGGCTTCTGATCTGTTCGGAACAGTGCCACAGCGGAAACATTCGTAAGAAATCTCCATTGAGGAAATATCTTCCTCACCCGGGGAATCTTCCATATTCATTACTGAAATTTCTTGTTGGTTCTGAAGTTGCCCCTGTTCACAAACTGGTTCTTCTGTTGTTGTTTGGGTCTGGCCCCTGCTTGAGTGACTTGCCAAAAAACCTGTTGGTCCGTAATATTGTTATGAACCTGCTGTCTATTATTGTAGTTATAAATGACACGTGGGCCCTTTTGGAGTCTCTCACGTCTTCTTACTTCGGGTGTAGAGACACCCAAAGCTCTTAAATCGTTATTGGCAGTCAACTGGTCCGTAATATTAATTACGGTATTACTATCTAAGGGAATCTGTTGACTATTCAATTGTAACTCCTGGTGCAAACTGAAATTGTTACCAGGCTGCCATACTTGTGCAGGAGGAGGTGGCGGGTATGCTATACCTTGGCTATAGGCCTTACTGTCACGTTCAAGTTTTTTATTTTTATTGTTTTCAAGTTTTCCCATGTGCTGCTCAATGCTGGAGAATATTCTGCTATATTCATATTTGTACCTAGCAAACTCCAAATCATTGAGGACTTTTTTATCAAAATCAACCACTGCAACTGTTATGTCTTTAACTAGTAAAGAATAATGTTTTATCATCAATTCCATGAGTTCAAACCCTTGTCTGTCATACATTTGGATGAGCTCAGTAAAAAAAGGAGAGTCCTTCATGAGACACGTAGGGTATTGGGTTCTGCGCAGGCCCTTAGGGATGATTTTCCGTGCTAGGTTTTCTTTAAAATATGCTATTTCTAGTTGCGTTTTCTTTAATTTAAGTAAATAAGCATCCAAATTGTTAAGGTTATTGACAATACTAGAGGTATTAGATTCATAATTACCTCCCATTGATTGAATACCATCAAGACGCCGTTGATCTGGTTTAGAGAAGAATTTATCTGAGATCCAAGATGACAATACCAGTATGTCACTAGTCCTATTTGATACATCTGTGGCATTTTCCTGCTGACTAGTAGGCAAATTAGAGTTCTGATTCATTTCAGCATCAGTAGTTACCTGAGGAGGCTCCAGTAGTAGCTGGTTAGGCGGCTGGTTCACTACCAAACTTGGCTGCCCATTGATTCCCTCAATTAGATTCTGTGTTGGAGGTGGGAAGAATGCAACCAGTTGTTCACCATCGTCAACATCTCCCTGCTGTGCCAACTGCCCAGTTGACAGCACGTTCTCAGCACCCTGTACACTATGAGGTGTAATATGGTAGTTACCATTTTCTTTCTCGGTTTCCCCTTGGTTTGAGGAAACTAACCGCTGCAAATGCAGAGTATGCGGCAAGCATGATTGGCTAGAAACAATAAGTTGTAGTGTCCACTGGTTCTGGTCTAATTGGTCGAGTCTTGAACACAAAGACTCAAGTTTCATCGTAAGAAGTAAAAATACATCATTATTCAAGAAGCAAACATTTCCATCTGTAGTTGTATAACCAGATTCTGTATCATAGGTTCATAGATCAGTATTAGATATCAGTATCTATACCACCGTTATTTGAACCTTCCTGTGTAAAAAGGCTCTGACTGTGAGAGGGACCAGACGCCATACCAACTATGTAAACAAGGAGGCACAAAAAAATTTTTAAACAAAGAAGACAAGTCCCAGACACAGCAGCTTCCACACAGAGGTTTAATAAACTTGTCACTTAAAGCGCTTTTCATCTGCTACCAATACAGACTTCTTCAGAAGTGATAAAACCAAGTTACTAAAACATTTAAGTAGTAACAGACACCAAAACCATGGGGCAATCAAATCTTTAACTGTTTAAAGGTACACTATCATAGAAATTAAATGAAGAAGAATATAATCTTATAAAATACATTACTTATAAATAATCTTTAAGAACAAGTTCAAATAACCACATATAAACAAGAACATATAAAAAATATTAGATAAAATATTTATAAGAAAAAAGAAAAAAGAAGAAAAAAGAGAGAACTTTCAATAATAAAAACCAAATCAGGATGGTTACTTTACCTCTGTAAGCTCTTCAATTTTAAAACACTACTAATAGAGTTAGTTTCATTCAAGCCTGGGACATTACATGCATCAAGCTTGATTTGCCATATAAGTTCTAACTCTTTAAGTTTAAACATTAAGGGACCTCCTCTATTGTTACCCCCGATTGTGTCAATCACCAAAAATTTGAACTTGTGATTTGAATTCAAATTAATGTGTTTAGCCAAAGCGTTATCAGGCTTGTTGCGACTAATTGCATACAAGTGCTTGTACACCCTATCGCGAAGTCTGCGCTCCGTTTTCCCTATATAAAATGCACGGCAATGCATACATCTAGCTAAATAAACTATACCTCTAGAATTGCTATCAAACCTTTCCTTTAGTCTATATTTCTGACCATGTATCGAAAAGGAATTTGTGGTATCAATAAAATTATAAAAATTGCAATTTTCACATTTGGACATCCTTCCTACTCTGAAGTGGTTATAGGACTGTTTTTCTAACAGATCCTTTAAATTCCTGCCCCATTTGTACACTATGTAAGTATTAAATATCTAAGTATTACATTTTGAAACCATGGAACCATCTCAACATGGCTCAACAGGGTCACATAAGACACAATCACCTTGTAGTGGTTTTATAACTACTTTTTTGTACACATAGCCCCTTTTGTGTAAAAATAATAAAGAAAAACTGGCAAATTTTTAGATGTAATCAGATCTTACTTGATAAGTTTAGGGATTCACCTAACATAGTGTACAAACGGGGCAGGAATTTAAAGGATCTGTTAGAAAAAAACAGTCCCATAACCACTTCAGAGTAGGAAGGATGTCCAAATGTGAAAATTTTAATTTTTGTAAATTTATTGATATCACAAATTCCTATTCGATACATGGTCAGAAATATAGACTAAAGGAAAGGTTTGATTGCAATTCTAGAGGTATAGTTTATTTAGCTAGATGTATGCATTGCCCTGCATTTTATGTAGGGAAAATGGAGCGCAGACTTTGCAATAGGGTGTACGAGCACTTGTATCCAATTAGTCGCAACAAGCCTGATAACACTTTGGCTAAACAGATTAATTTGAATTCAGAACACAAGTTCAAATTTTTGGTGATTGACAAAATCGGGGGTAACAATAGAGGAGGTCCCTTAACGTTTAAACTTGAAGAGTTAGAACTTATATGGCAAATCAAGCTTGATGCAAGTAACGTCCCAGGCTTGAATGAAACTAACTCTATTAGTAGTTTTTTAAAATTGAAGAGCTTACAGAGGTAAAGGAACCATCCTGATTTGGTTTTTATTATTGAAAGTTCTCTCTTTTTTCTTCTTTTTTTCTTTTTTCTTATATATATATATATATTTTATCTAATATTTTTTTATATGTTCTTGTTTATATGTGGTTATTTGATCTTGTTCTTAAAGATTATTTATAAGTAATGTATTTTATAAGATTAGATTCTTCTTCATTTAATTTCTATGATAGTGTACCTTTAAACAGTTAAAGATTTGATTGCCCCGTGGTTTTGGTGTCTGTTACTACTTAAATGTTTTAGTAACTTGGTTTTATCACTTCTGAAGAAGTCTGCATTGGTAGCAGACGAAAAGCACTTTAAGTGACGAGTTTATTAAACCTCTGATTGGAAGATGCTGTGTCTGGGACTTGTCTTCTTTGTTTAAAAAGTTTTTTGTCTCTCCTTGTTTATGCAGTTAGAACTTGTCTGTTTGAAGACTGCTGGAGCAGGGCTCAGTTTTGAGCTTTTTTCTGGTAATTGGAAAACTTGTTTAAATCAGTTGTTCATTTTCTATTGTTTGATATATATATATATATATATATATATATATATATATATATATATATATATAATTGCATTCTATTCTTCTATTCTTCTGCTTTTACTGTATTTGCGTTTCTTCCTACTTTATTACTAGTGGCATTGACTACAACTCTGATCTGAGATATATAACAATAAGTATCATTTTCTGTGCATTTAAGGAGTTTTTTATTGTATCTGCTTTATTTTCTGAAAAATATATATATAATTGTTTCCTGCCTTTCTAAGCTAGTATAGTCCAGTTTTCAGGTTAAGTGCTGAATTCAGGGATGTGTTACACATCTCTGTGTTTGCCCATACCTTACCTGGATAGAAGGAAGTTTCTCTGTTCAACTCTGAGAGAGGGGAACTTTGAGCAGCCTATCTGTCCCTGGAGGAGTCATTTCAGCCCAGAAATTAGTAGTTTATTGGCAATTTTGGGCTAATTTCTATCTCTTTCATTTCCCTGCTATAAATACCACATTTGCCCGGTTTTGCACACCAGGCAGTGCCGGTTAGCTAGGGTATAACTATTCCTGCCTCCAAAAAAGTCTCCTCTTCAATTTTTCCCTTGGAACTAGACAAACATTCTACTTAAGCACTCAAGCCATTCATTTTTCAGCCCAGCACTTGCTCAAAACTCATAGCAAGCATTTATAAACCCTAGCACTAGTCCCTCCTATTCTGTACAGAAAGACAAGGCTCTTTATTCAACCTTACCAGCCATTCAGTAAAACAGTTCACTGTACCTATCCAGGCATGTCCAAAGGGCAGTTTCAGGTGTACTCTCCAGTCCAACTGGTGAATCTGGGCATTTTGAGGCAATGTTACAACTGCCTCATATACACAGACAACCCTCTCGTCCTACCACCAAACACTAATACATGTGAGAGATGCAATTATACAGCCAAACTGGAGGTTATGCTCTCTCAACCCAAGGCTGGATCAGACAGTCAAGAGGAGAAGGGAAATACTTGCATCACATCACCAGTCTCACATAGACCTATTAAACCAGCACCGGCAAAAAACACACATAAATACACAAAAATATACTCGGAGGCTCTAAATAAAAATTTGCAAAAGCAACAGAGACCTCCAAAGCAGACATCCAAGCAACCTCCACCCCCCAACACAAATCATGAAACACATACTTCACAAAATCAGTGTGCCAAGCAATCATAGTCCTTAAGGCAAAATAACATACCCAACATACTAGTAATAGGTGACTCTATAGTCAGGCACACTGATGTCCCACTCACTAGGCTTAATAAGGAGAAGGTTACTGTTAGCTGCCTGTCAGGTGCCAGGATCCACCACATAACACAAGCACTCAGGTCACTCCAGAACAAGTACAAATATGACTCTGTCATTGTCCATGTTGGTGTGAATGACCTGAGCCATACCTCCCTGGACTACATGAAAAGAGACATGGGTGAGCTCTCTGATCTTGTAGCCCAGGCTGGTATGACCCTGATCCTGAGTAGCATCCTGCCCTCACCAAGAATGATTCCACAGTATAAAGAAAAAATTATCAATTTCAACAATTGGCTAAGTTTCTGGTGTCATTCAAAGGGGATCCAGTGTCTGTCTGCCTGGGATGACATGCTCGACAAGCCACGCTGCTTCACTAGAGATGCCTTGCACCTGTCACCCTTAGGCTTTTGAATACTGGCCAAGGCTCTTGCCACCCCCATAGTGCCTTTTTTAGGCAAGGCTCAAAAGACAAACCCACTGCCATAAATAGCACAAGTAACAAAAAACTGAGGGTGATTTGGGTCATTTGGTTCTCCACAGCGAACATTTGTTTGTGATGCTACTCAATACCAGAAATCTAAACCTCAAAATGCACGAACTGAAGACACTCCTCAGAATGGAGAAAATTGATATATGTGCAGTAACAGAAGCCTGGTTTAAGTATCCAGAGAGCACCCCAGCACTACCAGGCTACAACTCATACCATACCATACATTTCGGCTACAGAACCCAGACTGAAATACAAAAGGCGGGGGCGTATCCATGTTCATCAAGGATACCCACACCTCCAGGTTAGTGGCATAGCACGATGCTTCAGAGATCATCCACGTGCAACTAACAATGGGCAAAACTGTAATTCAAACTGTAGCTTGCTACAGATCATTCGCCATGTCTCAGTACACCCATTCCGCATTTCTCAAAACACTGGGAAATATAAAAGTCCTACTAAACACCCTAATATTGGATGATTTCAATTACCCAAACATTAATTAGGAGACCTACTCAAGTGTTAACTCCCTTGCCCAACATTTCCTAGAATTTATAAACTCAAATGCCCTGGATCAACTGGTCAACACTCCCATGGGAGGTGACAACATATTGAACCTGGTCATCACCAACATGGGCGACTGGTGCTCCACACCAGAGGTCAACCTCTCACTGGTTAGATCTGACCATAAACAAATCACTTTGGATATCCACATTCCGCCCCCACCCCCGGACAAGGAAACCACTGTGAAAAACTTTTCAAAAGGAAACTTCACATTACTTAAGACCGAGGTGGAAAGCTTCAAAGCCCCCATTCTAAAGGATAACATTGTCCAATATGCAAAATCCTTTACTAATGCATTCTATGGGCACCTACAAGAATGCATGGATTGTGCTATCCCAAGCAAAACCAAGACTCACTCCTCCAAGAAAAGGAAACCAGTCTGGTGGACTCCTGCCATAAACAAGCTATACAATAGAAGGAGGAAACTAGTACAGAAAAGAGTAAAATCTCAAGAAGGGAAGAGATCCCTGATCAGTATCAGCAAGAAACTACGATCACTCGTAAAACCATCCAAGGTGAGTTTTGAAAGAAAAATTGCCAAGGACTCCAAAGATAACCCACAAGGCATTCTTTAGCTTTGTCAAGAATCTAAGTGGCAATGCTCAGATCTGCTTGGAGTTAGTGCAGAATGGTACAAAATACAATGAACTGACTGATACTGCCAACATCATGGCAGACAGGTTCAGCACAAACTTCACCCCCCCCAAAAGGGCCCATAACCATACCAGAAGAATGTAGAGCTCCTGAAATCACAAACACACAGGTTAAAACAGCCCTTTCCAAAGCCAAAAACACAGCATCAATGGGACCGGATGGAGTCCCAGGCTGTGTCCTACATGAGCTCAAAGATGAACTAACCCCTCACCTAAACACACTGTTCAAACACAGCCTCTCCACAGGTTACGTACCCATAGAGTGGCGCACAGCAACAGTTATTCCACTCCACAAAGATGGAGCCACAACAGACCCCAGGAACTATCGCCCTATAAGCCTGACTAGCTTGGTCTGCAAGGCTATGGAGTGCATCATCATGGAACTCATTAACAGAGACATTGGGAACCTCCATATACTGGACCCTACCCAGTTCAGCTTTGTTAAGGGCAGATCATGCCTCCTAAACCTGGTGGACTTCTTTGAGACAGTTACGAAGGCTATAGATGAGGGAAAGGTGGTACACACAGCTTTCCTAGACCTTACAAAGGCCTTTGACACCATTCCCCATTCTAGTATTATAGACAATCTCACCAGCCTGAACATAAACCCCTACGTCACAAGATGGGTTGCCAACTGGCTCATGGACAGAACCACATGGTAAGAGTTGTGGGAGCTAGGTCTGACTCTAAACCGGTTACAAGTGGCATTCCTCAGGGCTCAGTCCTAGGACCCCTCCTGTTCAGCATATACTTCTCAGAGGTACAGGCAAGCACAGGAGGACTATGGCTGACCAAGTTCGCAGATGACTGCAAACTAGGGGCTGTAATTGAGTCTCTGGCTGACACAGACATCCTCCAAAAATGTCTCACTGAGACGGACACCTGGTGTCAAAATCATGGCCTTAAGCTAAATGCCAAAAAGTGCATAGTCATCCCCTTTGGAAAAAACAAAGTACCCACAAACTACCACATAGGTGGTAGTCCCCTAAATACAGAAGACATAATAAGGGATCTGGGGACCCAAGTAGATAGTAAACTCTCCTTTGATAATCACATTGCCAAAGTGGTTAGAAAATCCTTCTATGTGCCACACCTTATCACAAAAGGGTTCCATCCAGACCAAAAGAGGTCATTGTGCCCTTCTACTCATCGCTCATCAGACCCATCATAGAGTACAATGCCCCATTTGGGATGTATCTTACAAGACAGCTGCAACAGCTGGAAAGACCACAGAAGTACCTCACCAAGAGGATCACTGGCCTCACACAGATGCTCTATGCAGCTCGACTGAAGAAACTCCAGCTGTACTCGATTGCATACTGCCTACTCAGAGGTGATCATTGTGCATATTTACTGATACTGGTGGATTGTAGAAGTTTGAGTGGACTTTTATGATGGAAATGTTCTGAATTGGGCAGTTTTGTCATTATTGGTGCATGCATTTTGTTTCATTGTTTAGTAGAAAAATGTTCAAAACAATACATTTAAAACACCCTCTAACAGTTGTACTGTATTATACAAGGAAAATAATTTAATACAATCAGGAAGGTGTATCAAAGAACACATGTATAATTCATGTGCAAGGGGCCTATGATTTGAAAACAGCCCAAAGTTAATCTTTATCTGCCACTGGGCAGATCTATTTTCTTTGAATGTGGGTTTTAATGCTGTTTCAATAAATATGGGTTTCAAGGGAAGAGACGTTTTAATGCTAAGTCTATTTTCATTTTGAGACTGCATTGCTTTGTTTAGCAGATGCCTATTAGTGTTTGTGCTGTAAAATGTAAAATAAAACTTTTAAATGAAATCCAAATCATTGTAGAAGTAAAGCAGTATGCACATTACAATGATTGTGGTAAATAGGGTGAAATAGCCAAGTAATGAACATTGGAATGGTTGCAGGAGGGAGGCCCCATTCAACCATGATTTTGTGAGGGGGGAAGGGTGTCAAACTCAGAGACAGCCCCGGCTGAACTATACCTCTCAACTGTCCAGATTTTCACAGAATGAACAGATTTTTGCTTCTTATTTTTTTGGTTTGTCCCTCATAAAATTTGTGGCTTTCTGGCAAATCATTTAGGAATGAAGTCAGTAAATAATGACATACATTGAGTTTCAGACTTCATACCCTTCAGAAAAATGCATGTTAAAGCAAGACCTGTTATTCTATCAACTGTCTAAGTTTATACAAGAGCAATTTTTAGTACTGTTTGCATGTTCCTCCAATATATTTGGCCTTGTCCAGATTCCCTGCGTTAAGAGGTTTTGAGACACATGCAAATAAATCACTTTATAGAATTAGGTATATCCAAACCTCTCAACTGTCCTCGATTTTGGCTCAAAATGTTGATCTCCCCCTAATAATTCCTCTGCAAAATGGCAATTCTGGAAGAAAGTGTGGAGTGTTTACAATTAATAAATAATTGTAATGATCAAAGTTATGCATTACTTTTATTTCAGAAATGCATGTAGATTCTCTTATTTTGTCAGCTGCTCAACTTAACAGTACTAATGTTAAAAAAGTGGCCCTTCTTTGGCAGGTTCCCAGCTGTACTGTGTGGGTATTTTATATTTTTGCATCACATTTGTGTTTCCGTTTTTCATAAAATTGTAGTTTTCTGACAAATTAGTGGAAATCGTTAAAAACTGAAGTTAGAAAATAATGACAAACATTTGCGTTTCAGATTTCATACCCTTCAGAAAATTCATACTAATACAAAACCTACTATTCTATTATCGAAGTTTGCAAGAGCAATATTTAAAATAATTGTCCTTATTTTTGGGCCTTTGTCCCACTTCTATTTATGGCTTTGTCCAGATTTCTTGCTCTGAGGTTGAGAGGTATGACAAATGTGTCATGGCCATCACCATTAGCCAGAGACATTTTGAATTGTGACATACTTGTTGCACCCCACTCTCCAATGTAGTGACTCTGGATGTGTCCAAGCAATGCAAGGAGCAGTTTATGCAGTGTAAGTGTGCAGTGTATCCCCCCCATCCAAGGTAGACACAAGTACTACAGTGGCTTTTCATCTGTCCTTGATTTTGCAGAATGTTCTGTTTTTCTGTTATATTTTTATACTGTTGATTTATGCTGCTTATTATTCAGAAACTGCATGTTGTTGCAGTGCCTGTTGCTCTGTGTTTAAGTAGCAATTCATTTATGGCCATCAGGTAAGCTTGTCTGAGATTGTAAGATGCAAGTAAGCTTTAATAAGCATACTGTTAAAGAATTACCAACATTGAAACCCTTTTTGTTGTTGCAATGCAGAGAATATTTCTATAACTCGGTAACATATAAGCCTTGGGTATTAAAAGACATATGACAGTTTTTGTAATAAAGGACAACATTATGGTATTTTCAGAAGCTTAATACATTTGTTGGAGACTTGCAGTCATATTTGCAGGCTTTACCCGTAAACTAAACAGAATGCAAATCTATCATGTGCGGTCCATAACCTGTGCAGTAATCCTTTAAGCAATTTATATTGAGCTTATTTCTTCTTTGCTGTTCATTTTTTACTTTGATCAAGTTTTCTCCAAGAAACAAGTATATAGTTGTTGTCAGGCAGCAGGTCTTTTTTGGGTAAGAAACATTTTTACAAGTAGGGGTATTACAGAGATTGCTACTTTCAGCATGTTACTTGGTAGTTTTATAAAGCTGAATATAAATTATAATTAGAACTGTAGTGCAAGGAGATGTGGTTTGAGTTGAGTGCTGCTTGTTTTTTTATACTTGATTTTGACTGGCATTCTGGTAATGTATTTAAAAAGTAATTTATTTTTTCATGTCTCACAACCTTTTTGTTTCCATCTAGATATTAAGTAAGCTGTCATGTAGCCAATGCATTGAAATATTTTTCTTCTACACTTCATTTTGTCTTGATTGGTCTCTCATAATGATTGTTTAGCACCCAGGGCAGCGTATTTAATTAAAATCCCAGTTTTTTGGTTTTAAGCATAGCGCCACCCCTTCTAGTTGGCCATGCCCCTTCCCATTGGCCCCACCCATTCAACCATCTCCCTCTTTGATTTGAAGTCACCAGCCATCACTGGATGAAGGCAAAATAGCTCACACTACCTACTTTGACCTGGGCAAGGCATTTGACACAATACCCCACTTGGGTATTGTTGACAAACTCAAGAGTTTAGGTACCCAGTGGATAGTCAGCTGGCTTACAGACAGTAGACAGGAAGTTAGATTTGGGGAGTTCACCTTTACAAAGAGGTGAATCATAAGCAGAGTCCCCCAGAGATCAGTCCTGGGACCACTCATTTTTGGCATTTACTTCTCTGAAGCCAAGTCTAATGCCAATAGCCTCTGGGTGACTAAATTTGTACATGATTGCAAATTGGGAGCAGTCATAGAATCCCCCTCTGACACATATGTGCTCTGGGAAGGGCTGACACAGACAAATTACTGGTGTCAGAGCCATAGACTAAAACTAAATGCCAAGAAATGCATAATGGTATCCTTCAGAAAGTCATCCACCCCTGGTAACTATCATATTGACAAGACACACCCCTAAGAATTAACAAAGTAGTCAGGGACTTGTGGACACACATAGACAGTAATCTAACTTTTGACTATCACATGTCTACAATAGTGAAGAAATCACTCTATGTTGTGCAACTTAGAAACAAAGGTATAGCATCTAGGTACAAGGAGGTCATTGTTCTATTGTATTTGGTATTCATCAGACACATCATTGTGTGCAATGCCCACTTTGATAAGTACCTAACTAGCCACATCAACAACTGGAATGTCCACAGAGGTTCTTCACTAAAAGAATACAGGGTAATAATAAAATATCCTACACAGACTGCCTCAAGGCCCTATCCCTGTATTCTGTCTCCTATAGGCTGTTGGGCGGAGAGTTTTGCTTAGCACACAAGGCATTGTCAGACCCCACCCTGATGGACCTCTTGCATATCTGCAAAACAAACAGCACCAAGATTACCTGTTCTAAAGACTTCAACTTATCTGTGACATAAATACATAAATAGGACCTGCTGGAGAGGCAGTTATGTATCTCATAGACTACCTCTTCTCTGGAACAGGCTCCCCATCCATGTGAAGCAGAGTTCCTCCCTAACCCAATTCAAGTGTAACTTGGACAATTGAATAGGGAAGAGGAAATTACACTTATCAAGTGTACCAGAACTTGTCAGAGATTTGGGATGCATGGCTTGTCTTAAAAAGGCCCATGTTGTCATTAGTCTAGTATACACCTATGAACTTAAATAATTTCCTATAGTATATATACAACTGTATTTTTCATGCAGTCATTGTAAAACAACACTATTACTTCAAATGTTTGTCCAGAGTGAATATCCTGCATGATAACATTGTCATCATTTTATATGCCTGTTGAAGGTACAGCTAAACTAAAGTCTTAAGTCTACGATATCAATATTTATTTTTATGAAACAAAATATTGTATTCATTTGCATCATATCTGCAGGCTGTTTTTTGTATTTAAATTGGTCTACGAAATGAAACTGTTGCCATGCAACTTAAATGTATATGAGATATGTGATTAAATATCTAGCCTATTTGGGGGGTTTCTCCTTGGTCACAAGTGGACTTAATTAAGTCAAAATAACCTGGTAGAGGAAACTTGTTTGTTTGAATGCACAAACAAATATTACCCATGGTACTTTCCCTAGTGGAACCCATAGAAGTCAGCAAAACCATTACATTAGCTAACAGTGGCACTCCCAGCACAGCATATAATCTAATAGTTTTTTTCTGAACACCTTTTCTATTTTCATTTTGAAATATCTTGTGCAGAAGAATCTATTCACCACCAAACTAATTGTAGTCAACTGCTTCTATCACCCAAAAAGCACTCACAATTGCTTGAGCTTACCTTAGCTAATGTTTTGTTGCTTAATTCATAGTGGACCAGAACTGCAATACTCGCATTATAGCTAGTTATGGGTGGTTTGAGTCCAGTGCATCTCATAAAAAGAGAGTAAGAGGCATTACAGCTAATGTCAGTAATCACTCATTTGATGAGCTACTGTTCATAGGTTCATAGAATGATATTAGGGTATTGGCCCTGAGGCCCTTATAAGCCTAGCCAAGAATTTCATCCATGTTCCCCCCAAGTCAACACCTGTTTTCCCTGTACAGCAGGGGCACAGGTGGTATCCCAGGGTGCATTTTCTGTTTCCCATCCAGTCATCCAGGTTCCTCTTAAAGAGGGCTAGTGAGGTACTCTGCTTGACATGAAGAGGGAGTCAATTCCATAGATGGGGAAGTCTTTGGGATACAAATCTATCCTACCAACAAGTTCTATTAATGTCACAGACCAGATTGAAGCCTTGCATGCGGGTTGCATAAGTGGAGTTTGACTTACGGATATGGAGCAACTCCATCAAGGCTGAGTCTGAGACGGCCTTGTATGCCAGCCACAGGTCACCTCTGTATGACACGGAGTGGACAGACAGGGCTTTTAGCCGATCTGTATAGGATAGGTATTTGAGACCCTGGATTTTCCTGGTCAGGAACCTCTGGTCTCTCCAGCTGCATCATATGCTTGGCAAGGTACATGCTGAAAGGGGCATTGTACTCAATAATGGGTCTGATAAGGGAGGAGTGCAGGGATGTTATGATCTTCTTCTTCCTGGATGAAATACCCTTACTGATGAGGTGGGCCATGTAGAAAGCCTTCTGTACAATGGAGGCAATGTGGTGGTCAAAAGTCAGGTTGGTATCAACCTGGGTGCCCAAGTCCCTCATGACTGATTATGTGCTTAATGCATTGTTATTAATGTCATGATTAGTGGAGATGCCATTTTCCCCAAAGGGGACAATGCTGCATTTCCTGGCATTCAGTTTGAGGCCATGTTTCTGGAACCAGTCATTTGTTTGGGTAAGGCCCTCTTGGAGTATGTTCACATCACTAGGGGAGTTTAAGACAATGCCCAGCTTGCAGTCATCTGCAAACCTGGTCAGCCACAGACCACTGGTTTTGGCTTGCAACTCAGAAAAGTATATCCCAAACAGTAGAGGCCCCAAGACTGATCCTTGGTGTACACCACTCGTAATGGGTCTACTACTAGTGGTGGCTTCTTCTATTTTGACTGAGTGGGTTCTATCAGTGAGCCAGTTAGCTACCCATCTGGTAACATACAGGTTGATGCCTAGCTGGGAGAGTTTATCTATTATGCCTGAGTGAGGCATAGTGTTGAAGGTTTTGGCTAGGTCAAGGTAGGCAGTGTGCAGCTTCTTCCACTTGTCCATGGCTTTGGTAACTGTTTTGAAGACGTTGAGCAAGTTTAACAGGCATGATCTCCCTTTGACAAAATGAAATTGTGTGGGGTCAAGCGTTTGGAGGTTGCCAATGTCCTTGTTTATAAGGTCTATCATAATGTATTCCAGGGCCTTGCAGAACAGGCTAATTAGGCTGATGGGCCTATAACTGCCTGGGTTGGTGGATGCTACATCTTTGTGTAGAGGGATGACAGTAGCTGTCCTCCATTCAGCTGGGATGAAGATGGTGCTCAGGCTTTGGTCGAACAGGGTGCCTAATGGTGCTGAGAGCTTTTGCCTGAGTTCACGTAAGATGCAGCCAGGGATGTTGTCAGGTCCCATGAAGG
This sequence comes from Protopterus annectens, assembly GCF_019279795.1. NCBI lineage: Eukaryota > Metazoa > Chordata > Ceratodontiformes > Protopteridae > Protopterus > Protopterus annectens. The sequence goes on from NC_056733.1 coordinate 1,748,250,228, forward strand.
CTGTATTTTTTGCCTTTGAGTGGGCATTAAAGATCTGCTCCCTGGTGATGGGAGGGGCAGGTAGTGGAGATGTCCTGGTTTACTGATGGGGGGACAGGGGGATGACGTTTTCACTGAACCTATCTGCCAGCAGGTTGGTTATATCTATGGCGTTTGTGTATGTGGTATTCTTGACCACCAGTTCAGACCAGATTTGGGTGTTACCTTTGAGACTGCAGACATATGTGTAAAAGGCCTCGTGATTTTCCTTAGGATATGTGGCCAATTTGGACTTCAGGTTAACCTTAGAGGATTTCACCAGTGACCTTATTTGTTTTTTCAGACAAAGGAGAGATTGTTTCCAACACCTTTGGCCAACGGTTCTTGGAATTCATAAATTTCAACACCCTGGATCAACTAATCCATTGTCCCACCAGGGGCTCCAGTATCCTAGACCTGGTCATTACCAACATGGGAAATCGATGCTCCACACCTATGGTCACCCCCTCATTGGTCAGGTAAGACCATAAGCTAATCACCCTTTTTTTATTATTTATACAGATTATTGTTTCTAGCAATTTATATATAGCACTTTTATTGCCTGCTGCTTAGTTTTTGAGTGTATTTTATTGCTATCAACTAATCTGCACGGGTAACTGATTTGTTTGCAGTTAAAAGCATTCTGTATCTTTATAAATCTTTATCTGTTTAAAAACTTTCATTTTGTGGCTTACTGTCGGTAGGCTATTTTTTGTCCTCACCCTCCCTCCCAGTTGATGTCTTGCTGTTATACTTGGTGGCTTTGCAGTGGCCCACCCCTACTGTAAATCTGATCTGGGACACTCCTCCCAGTCTAGTGTCATTAGCTCATTCTACCTAATACAGAGAGAACATTTGATAAGGCCTTCTGTTTCTCCTTTTTCCCTTTAAAAAGAAAAATAATGTTTTGTTTTTTTTTTTGCCTGAATCTCCTTGTGTTCTGACTGTGCTTCTCAAACATTTTGGAAATATAGAGTATATTTCAGAGCATTTATTATAACTGTAATTGCCTTAATATTGCGACAACTCAAGTGCTGTAGATTGCACTGCATCTGAAGTGTTTTTATGTTTTAGCTGCTTTTCTGTGTATATAGACTTCTCTGTATATGTAGACTAGCTACTTATTCTGCTGTATTACTGCCACTTAAATCGTTTTTCAGTTGTGCACTTGCCTTGCTTCATTTAAAAAAGTTTTAAATTGCTAATTTTGTAGAGTTTTAATTGCATTTACTGTCTAGGACTACACACTCAAGTGTGTTAGCCTTTTCTGTGTTTATTTACTGTATTATTGCATTGTTTAGCCTGTTTCAACAACAAAAAATACTATCTTGTTTGCTCGTTTCCCACCTTTTCTAGCTAGTCCATATCCCAGGCTTTGCTTGTCTCAGGACTTTATTTTCTGTGCTCAGAGCTATCCAGACCTTGCATTGGTAGAGGGAAGTCCTACTGCCTACCAGTGGGACTGGTGAGCATTGTACTGCCTATCTAATGCTAGAGGAGTGGTTTCCAGCTCTGAAATTGTAATTGTATTAGCCTTTTGGGCTGATTTCTATCCCTTTCAACTTTCTGGCTTAAAAACACGTGTGTTTGCACATTTCTCACATCGTGCAGCACTGCGAGGCTACAGTTAAAGTATTCCAGGTGCCAGAAAGTCTGCTCTTCAAATTTTCCCTTAAAACTAGCTGATTTCTCAGTAGTAGCACTAAAATCTGAACCCCTGTGACTAGCACTTGCTCTAGAACCTGTTGGAAAGCACTAGGAAGCCTGAAACAGATACAAGCACTCAGCTCTCCTTGTCAATAAGGAGAAATTAATCATAGGCACTAAACAGCCTATAATTGCAAAGTACCTTGCAAAGGTAAGGGAAAACAGCTCTTACACTTTACAAAAAAGCAACTAAACAGGCATGTCCAAGGGTCAGCTTCTGTGATTTCTCCTGTTCACCTGGTGAATCTGGGCATACTGGGGCAATGTGGCAACTGCCTCATGTACACAGACAATCCTCTCCTCCTACCACCCAACACTACAACCTGTGAGAGATGCACTTACATAGACAAACTGGAAGCAAAGCTCTCTCCGGCCAAGATTGTACTAGACAGTCAATAGCCCTTCAAAACCCACACCATCAACACCCACACATAGCAACACTAAACCCACATATGCGGAGGCCCTTAACATTAACCTGCCCAAGCAAGAAGGACCTCCGAAGCCGAAACGCAAACAAACACTAGTCACAACCAAAGTGACACATAGCTCACAACACCAGTGTGCCACCCAACAACAGCCCCTAAGGCAAGACAATGTACCCAACACTTTAGTCATAGGTGACTCTATAGTCAGGCACACTGATGTCCCACTAACCAGACTGAACAAGGAGAAAATTACAGTCAGCTGCCTGTCGGGTGGCAGGATCTGCCACATAATGCATGCACTCAAGTCACTCCACAACAAGTACAAATACGACTCTGTCATTGTCCATGCTGGAGTGAATGACTTGAGACGTACCTCCCTGGACTACATGAAAAGAGATATGGAAGAGCTCTTGGATCATGTGACCCAGGCAGGTATGACCCTAGTCCTGAGTAGCATCCTGCCTTTGCCCAGAATGATACCACAGTATAAGGACAAAATGATTGACGTCAACAATTGGCTAAGCTTCTGGTGTCATTCAAAGGGGATCCAGTATTTGTCTGCCTGGGAAGACATGATCGACAAACCACAACGCTTTGCCAGAGATTGTCTGCACCTGTCACCCCTGGGATTCAGGTTACCGGCTAAAGCTCTTGCCACCCCATAGTGCCTTTTTTAGGCAAGGTTCAAAGGATAAAACCACCACCATAAACAGAAGCAGGCAAAATCTGAAGGTAATGCTACTCAATGCTAGAAGTCGAAACCTCAAAATGCACCCTCTCGAGGCACTCCTAAAAATGGAGAACATCGATATCTGTGCAGTAACTGAGACCTGGTTCAAGACTCCAGAGAGCACCCCTGCAATACCAGGCTACAATTCTTACCACACTTTACGGCCACAAAACCAGGACCGAAACACTACAGGTGGAGTAGTGTCCATATTCACCAAGGATATTCACACCTCCAGGCTAGTTGCCCAACACAATGCATCTGAAATTCTCCAGGCTACAATTCTTACCACACTTTTCGGCCACAAAACCAGGACCGAAACACTAAAGGTGGAGTAGTGTCCATATTCACCAAAGATATTCACACCTCCAGGCTAGTTGCCCAACACAATGCATCTGAAATTCTCCAGGTGCAATTAACACTAGGTAAGACTGCAATCCAAATTGTAGCTTGCTACAGATCCCCAACCATGCCCCAAGATTCTCACTATACCTTTCTAAACATACTGGAAAATATTAAGATACAACCAAACACCCTAATACTGGGTGATTTCAACTACCCTACCATTAATTGGGAAAACTACTCAGGTACCAACTCCTTTTCCCAATGGTTCTTGGAATTCATAAATTCCAACGCCCTTGATCAACTAATCCATTGTCCCACCAGGGGCTCCAATATCTTAGACCTGGTCATTACCAACATGGGAGATAGATGCTCCACACCAGTGGTCACCCCCTCATTGGTCAGGTCTGACCATAAGCAAATCACCCTTGACATCCACATCCCACCCCCACCCCCCAGTAAGGAAACCTCCTTAAAAAACTTCTCCAAAGTCAACTTCAAGATACTGAAGTCAGAAGTGACAAACTTCACAACACCCAGGCAGACGGGATCTGGACGTTCGACTGCAGAATCCTACACTAAGGCACTGTACGAGCACATACACTCGTGCATGAATCGTGCCATCCCAAATAGAACCAAGATGGTCTTCTCCAAAAAAAGGAAGCCAATCTGGCGGTTCCCTGGTATAAACAAACTATACAACAGAAGGAAGAAACTGTTGCAAAAAAAGAGGAAAATCCCAGGATGCAAAACACTCCCTCACCAGCCTCAGTAAGAAGCTAAGATCCCTCATAAAATCCTCAAAAGCTAGTTACGAAAATAAAATTGCCAAAGATTCCAAAGACAACCACAAGGCATTCTATAGTTATGTCAAGAATCTAAAACGCAATGCTCAGATCTGCTCTGAGTTACAACAGAATGGCATTAAATATACTGATCCCAAGGATATTGCCAATATCCTGGCAGATCAATTTAGTGCCAACTTCACCCCCTCTCACCCCCTAAAAGGCCCATCTCAATACCAAAAGATTGCCAAATTCCAATAATCATGGCCACACAGGTAGAAACTGCACTCTCCAAAGCTAAGAATACAGCATCCATGGGACCAGATGACATTCCAGGCTGTGTACTACATGAACTACAAAATGAACTGGCACCTCACCTAAGTGTCATGTTTAATCATAGCCTCACCTCAGGCTTCGTGCCCACTGAGTGGCACACAGCTACAGTTATCCCGCTCCACAAGGGAGGATCCACCTTGGATCCCAAGAACTACCGTCCCATCAGTCTGACAAGCCTGATTTGCAAGAGCATAGGTTCATAGGTTAGTACTAAGCTAACTGCCCTTGTGAGCCATTTTTAAGCCTAGCCAATTATCCCTTGTGAGACTCAAACCCTGCACCTTGTGTTTGTAAGGCAAACACCTTAACCATTAGGCCACCCTCCCAACCCTGGAATGCATTATCATGGAACTTATAAACAAAGACATTGGCAACCTTCAAACACTGGACCCCACCCAGTTTGGGTTTGTGAAGGGCCGATCTTGTCTCCTGAATCTGATTGACTTCTTTGAATCAGTCTCCAGAGCTGTGGACGAGGGTAAGGCAGTCCACACAGCCTATCTGGACCTTGCAAAGGCCTTTGACACCATCCCCCACTCTGGAATCACAGATAAACTTACTAAGCTGGGCATAAATCCCTACGTCACTCGATGGGTTGCTAACTAGCTTACTGACAGAACCCAGACAGTAAAAGTAGCCAACTCCAAATCCAGCTCCAGACAAGCGACAAGTCGCGTACCTCAGGGTTCAGTCCTGGGACCACTCTTGTTTGGCATCTACTTCTCTGAAGTACAGGCCAACACTAAGGGACTCTGGCTAACAAAGTTTGCAGATGACTGCAAACTGGGAGCCATTATTGAATCCCCAAATGATGTGGATATTCTACAAAAGGGGCATACAGAAACAGATGCCTGGTGCCAAAGCCATGGGCTCAAGCTTAATGCCAAGAAATGTATAGTTATCCCCTTTGGAAAAAAACATGTACCCAAGAATTACCACATAGGTGGCAGGACACTAAACATCAAAAGTGTGACGAGAGACTTAGGGACACAGGTGGACAGTGGTCTCACTTTCGATAACCACATTGCCACAACAATCAGGAAATCCTTCTATGTGGCAGACCTCATCACTAAGGGCTTTTCATCCAGAAAGAAGGAGGTCCTTGTTCTACTGTACTCATCCCTCATTAGACCCATTATAGAGTATAATGCCCCATTTGGTATGTACCTCACAAGACATCTGCAACACCTGGAAAGGCCACAGAAATACCCCACTAAAAGAATCACAGGCCTAAAGCAGATGCCATATACTGACCGTCTAAAAAAAAACTCCAGCTATACTCTGTGGAATATCGTCTACTCAGAGGTGATCTCTGCTTAACATACAAGGCCATGTCAGACCCTGAGCTGTTGGACATGCTCCACTTAAAGAAATCTCAATCCCTCAGAGCCACACGCTCCAGGGATCTAAACCTTGTCATCACAATGAATAAAACATGCTGGAGGGATAGGTTCCTGACCCAGAGACTCCCCATACTCTGGAATAGACTGCCCATACATATCAAGCAGAGCGCCTCTTTGGCCCTCTTCAAAAGGAACCTTGATGATTGGATGGGAGAAAGGAAATTCACCCCAGGGATCACGTCAGTTGCCCTGCTAGACAGGGGCCTGGAGAAGTAAATATTGTGGGAAGAAATAGCCAGGGAATTTTTATGGCTAGGCTTGTATAGGCCCTAGGGCCGATAGACTAGTGCCAACCTATGAACCTATGAACTTCTGAACATGACACCTACTCCTTCTTGGTCCTGGACAGCAATTTATTCCTTTTATTATACAGTTTGTTTATTGCTGCTGTCCACCAGACAGGTTTACTCTTCCTTGAGGAAGATGATTTGGTTCTGTCAGGTATTGCTGAGTCCATGCAGCTATGTAGGTGCTCATATAGTTTTTTGGTGTAGGGTTGGACATTAGTGCTAGTTCCAATGGAAGGGATGGTGGCTGTGAAGCTGCTTATACCTGCTATCTGGAGGTTGTAGTCAGCTTTGGAAAAGTTTTTTGCTTGACTCTGGTGGTAGGGGATCAGGAGAGATAGTGACTTTGAAAGTGATCACTTTATGGTCAGATCTTACCAAAGAAGATGACACTGTAGGGGTGCTACAGTGGCTACTCGTTTTAGTTAGTACCAGGTCCAGGATATTTTCACCTCTCTTGGGGGTGTCGACTAGCTGATCCAATGCATTGGCACTGACAAAGTTGAGGAATCTCTGGGCATTCATGTTTGGGCTAGAATAGGTCTTCCACTCTATGGTTGGGTAGTTAAAGTCACCCAGGATCAGGGTAGAGGATTGAATCTTAATGGATTCAAGTAAGTCCAGATAGGTGGAGTAGGTATCCTGAGTCATGGCTGGGGGTCTGTAGCCAGCTATGATTTGAATAGGTGTTTTGTCAACAGTTAACTGCACCTGGAGTGTCTCCTGTGTGTCATACTGTTTGACCAGCCTGGAGGTGTGTATGTTTTTGATAAATTCTGAAACTCCACCTCCTTTGGCTTTGTAGTCCTCCATTTGGGGCCTGAAAGTATGGTAGGATGAGTAACCTGGTAAGGCTGGGGTGCTCTCAGCATTTTTAAACCAGGTTTCAGTGACTACACAAATGACAGCATTTTCCAGGGCAAAGAATGCTTGCAATGAGTGCAGTTTCATGTTAAGATGCCTAGCGTTTAGCAGCATAACCTTTAAATTCCATTTAAAAGAATTTTTCACATTAGTAATTTTGTCCTCATGACTTTTCCTAAAAAAAGACACTATGGGGAGGCAATAGCCCTTGCCAGAAGTCTGAAGCCCAGGGGAGACAGATGAAGGCCATCTCTGGCAAAGCATTGTGGTCTGTCAATCATGTCCTCCCAGGCTATCAGGTACTGGATTCCCTTGGAATGACACCAGAAGCTAAGTCAATTGTTAAAGTCAATCATTTTCTGTTTGCACTGAGGAATCATTATGGGTGAAGGCAGGATGCTGCTTAAGGCTAGGGACATACCTGCCTGGGACTCATATTCAGTGAGCTCAATCATGTCTCTCTTCATATAGTCCAGAGAGGTACATCTCAAGTCATTCACACCAACATAGAGTATGACAGAGTCATAATGGTACCTGTTGTTGACAGACTTGAGTGTGTACATGATATGGCAGATTCTAACACCTGACAAGCAACTTACTGTGACTTTCTCCTTGCCTAGCCTGGTGAGGGGCATATCTGTGTGTCTCACAATAGAGTATCCTATGAAGAGTATGTTGGGTTTGTAACTGGGCCTTAAAGGCTGTGAGACACAGGTGTGTGTACCAATTGTGGTGCTTGATGCTGTGGGTTGTGATGTGTGTATGTGTTTTTGCCTTGGAGGTCTCTTTTGTTTAGGTATGTTTTTGTTGAGAACCTCTGCATATGCGGGAGAGTGTTGTACAGGTGTGGGTGATGTTAGGGGTGTGGTGTTTGAGCGGGCAACCTTCTCAGTGCTAGATGTGCTGGCTTGTGACTGAGACAGCAAGGATTCTAAGTTCTTAATGTAATTTCATCTCTCACATATTGTGTTCCTGGTGGTAGTAGTAGAGGGTTGTCTGTGTACATGAGGCAGTTGCTATACTGTCTCAGGATTCCCATATCAACCAGACTAACTGAAAAAACCATAGGAAATTGTCCGTCCATGGTTGTCAGAATCAGTGGGAGAGAGGTCAGGTATAGTAGAGTGGGTACTTTCTGAGGAGAGTACCTATAGGTGTGAGTAGGGCTGGATAAAATCAATACAGTAGCTGTAAGGGAGGGCCTCACTTACACAAGAGTGCTGGTAAGGGAAAAACTGCAGCTGAGATACCTTGCAAAGGGTTACAACAGCACAACAGAGGTGTGCAACTTGCAAACAAATGCAAACCCACACAAACGTGGGGCTTAAGTACCACAAAGATGAAAGTAAAACAGACACACTAGAATTGACCAATCAACCCTTGTCCCTGAGCTCCTAGCCAAACACTCTATCACTAGATCAGTTCCAACAAGTTCACTTACTCCCACTATGTGCAGGTAGGCCCCAGCCAACACAAGATGGTGTAGCAGGAAACACAGGAAACACACAAACAGATCTGGATACAGCAAAGCCTGTAACCAGACTATCCTAAAAATATTTAAACTCTGTTTAGGTTGATTTAACACAGGAGAACTGATACACACTTAAATATAACAGTAGAATAGTTCACACTCAGTTAATTAAACAGTTTAACAGTAAAACAGTGAACAATATAGTGCAGATGTAATGCAAGTTAATAAAACAGCACAGTTATTCAAATTCAAGTGCAGTATAAGTCAGAATAAATTGAAAAATGGCACTTAGTTTTGTAGATTCTCTCAGCATCTTTGAAATCAGCACAATGTAGCTGCAAAATGCTCACCACCTTGTAGCTCAACTAAATCAAGCAAGTACCACAAAATGAAAGTAAAATAGGAACATTGGAATTGATCAATCAACCCTTGTCCCTGAGCTCTTACCCTATGCCAGACCAGTTCCAACCAGTTCACTTACTCCCCACTAAGTGCAGGTAGGTCCCAGCCAACACAAGATGGTGTAGCAGGACACACACAAACAGATCTGGACACAGCAAAACCTGTAACCAGACCTTGGAGTGATAGTAATAAAATAAGATGAGTGAAAGGGGCTTTGTGCTCAACATGGCCAGTGCAGTGGGGCTCCTCCCCTCCCCCTGCAAAAATACTTTTTGTCTTTTGCATGTGCTTGAAAAGCAACAAGCTTGAGTACATTCATTATAAAATGTTTACACTTGAGCTGTCATTCATGAGATTTTGTGACAGAGCTCCTGTGATGCAAGATCTGACGAACTGAGAAAATGTAATGTATCTTTGTCATACAGCATTAATTCTGGTTGTTCTACCTCTTAGGTACCATACCCAGTATGCCTCAACTATAGGTTTCTTAGCAGCCACATTTTATGGACCTCTCAAAGAAAGCACTAATACAGTATTACATGTTTGGTATACCATACTCTACCAATACTGAAATAGTATAAAGATGATGTTATGCTAATTCTTTTTCTTTCTTATTTTTTCATAATCAGGATTGAACTCCTATTTCACAGTTGTAATATGATGTACTATTGTCCAGCTTTCATTTTCCCCATGTACACTAACTCCATTATTCCTTGGCGTCTTCTAAATGTTAACAATGAGCATAATTTTAAGAACTAACTGATCATTTTATACATATATGTTTATATGTTTTAGCTTTTCTTCTAGGTAATTGATTTGTAATTATAATTTTATTATAGCTCCCTATCAAAACAGCATGTTTGAAGGCTATAAAACAAATAGGTGGTTGGGCCAGGTATGGACATAAGGTATAAGGAAAGCTGGTGGTGGAATTCAGAAGTTCAGGAAGTTATCAAAAAAAAAAAAAAAAAAAAACAAAGGTATAAAGCATTAACTGATACCCAAATAATCAACAAATATAATATAAGTAATAATCTATGGTTACTCATACAAAATCTAAGACATCATCTTATAAATAAAACAGAACAAATGCAACCATCAGTTAAACATACTGTTCCAAAATTCATTGAATATTTTATTATAATTATAAATCAACCTTATCAAGGTAGTAGCTATCTCTCTAATATCTACAAATTTGTAAGGAAAGCAAAAGTCTATCATCCTAAATCTTATTGTATTACACACAAATAAATGCACACCCTCCAACTGAAGAAGAAAAAAAGATTATTCTAAAGTCTTCAAAGCAGTCACAATTATCAGTTTATTGGCAATTATTCACCTGGAGATGTTTACACAGAAGCTTTTTTACACCACACAAATTAGCTATAATATATGCCAGTGAGGACCACTGTTGGAGATGTCAGACTAAAATAAGAGCTGACTGGCAACATGTTTTCTCTGAATGTAAGAGTCTCACTTTATATTGGAATAAGATTAACAGTTTTTTTCAGATTGTTTTTAATGATAATTACCAATTAACAAAATCAATTATTCTATTTAAGACTCCCATTCGGGACTCTGTACTTAGAAAATACTTTAAAATCCTATGGTCTCTACTGGCAGTAGCACACAAAATCATCACCATTCATTGTAAAAGTGAGACTTCTCCCACATTCAAGGAATTTAAAAACTTAACTTTAACAGTGGGACATATGGAAATATCCACATTGAAGATCAGAACTAACAGACCAACATCATTTTACAACTCTTGGAAGAAAATAATGGAAATTCTTGAGAAAATGGACAAAGATATATGATCTTATGTTTCATTCTTTATAAAAAAATTCAGATGTATTTATTTCCTTTTTCTGTATGGACACCAATGTATATAGTTTTATAATGTTCTGATGTTAATAGGTTTAAAATTGTATATATGTTATCAATGCTTACTTCATGCAATGCTTATTTAAACATGAAAATAAAAAAAGAAAAAAAAAAGAAAGAAGACATGCAGGAAGAAGTGGGAGATAGAAAAATGGATGAGGTAAGGAAGGAATGCTGTTTTGTAAAAAGGAGGCTAATAGAGCAGTCACAACAGCAAAGAACAAGACACTCTACTAGCTTCTGGAATGTGATTCAACAGATGGCACAAAGAAATTCTATCAGGTTGTAAGGGGAAAAAAAAGAGAGAGAGAAGATATCCTAGATGACTGGAAAATTAGCATTTTAGTGTGCAGGAAGAAAGGGATCATTCACAAATGTGGGCAGGACTGAGGTCTCAAACTGTTGTCACACTGCATGAAACTGCCATAGTGGATGACTGATAAGCAAATATGCAGAGTAGTGGCGAGTAAAAATAGTAGATGAGCAGTTTAGATTCAGATCAAGATCCAGCACGACCAACTGGATGTTTGTGGTGAGACATCGCAGTGGAGAAAAAGCTGGGGATGAGCATTCACAGACTTAAGAAAGCATATTACAAGGTCCCAAGAAGGTTGCTTTTGGCAGTCCTGTGATGGTTTAAAGTCTCAAAAACATTGGTAGAATTCATATAGGCTAAGTATAAAGGACACAATGACACCAGTATGAATAGTGTTTCAGACTCAGACAGGGGCTCCCAGTGGAAATGATAGCATATTAAGTTCAACTCTGAGTCCACTGCTATTCATACCGGTGATGGATTCGATTAACAAACAGACTGAAGGGGACAGATCAACAAAGCTGGTGCATGCAGATTATGTGGCATTACAAGCAGACTCTAAATAGGAGCATATGATAGCCAAGTAAAATGCAAAACTGAAATCACACAGGATGAAACTGAGTACAGACAAGACAGCTGTTAAGGCTGCAAATGGGAAGAATCCAAAAATGATGAAAACTGAGATAGAAAGGAAAATAGAGGAACAGGTTAAGAGTTCTAAGTACAGCCTGATCATGGTCAAATGGGGGCCTAGGCAAGCTAATGAAGAGGAAAGAAAAAAATAGCTTATTGACTTCCTGCAGTACAATACCCACCCCAAGTAACCACACCAATATCCTATTACTTGACTGTCTTTCCCCAATTCCCATACACTGTTTAAACCTGTCAGTGTGCATACTATTTCTTTTTTTTTTACTTTTACACTGATCTTAGAGATTTGGGTTTGATTTAAAACTATTATTTCAAATTTAACAGCAAAACGAATGGCATCCATTTGTTAAACTAAATGTATACAAGATATGTGATTAAATGTCTATATCTGTCTCGCACTGAAGACAGACATGTCAGGAGCAACAGTAAACTTCTCTTCCCTTGAAACTCACATTTATTGAACATTCATCTGGCAAACCATTAAACTACAAGACATGCTGGGACTCATAGTTAAATAGCATATAGTGAAGCATTAATTAGCATCTATGTGAAGAGCACAGGAAGTCAAAAGTCAAATGTGCAGCTTAGGGTCATTGTGTGGTGAAGTGACTTGGTCAGAGCCACACAGCAGACAAAGGAAGGCTGAGGGAAAGAAACCCTACAGTACAGAAGCAGCTCATAGCCTTACTCATCTTCACTAAGTACCAGACAGACTGTTGTAACCCAACACAGTATATTTCACAAATGTAAGCCTGCACAAAAAGAAGGCTAATTAAAAACATATTCACAGTTAAAGTATTTTACTTCTAGACTTCATGCTATCAGGTTGTTTCACAATGAAATAATAAATACACTATCAACAGTCAACAAAACAAAGAAACCAAAGGTTGTACCCAAAAACATTGTTCATATGATGATTTTCCTGTCTACTACAATCAATTTCTTCCTTTATTAGTATGTATATCTATATCTATCTACCGATATATAGCACAATCAATCTATCCCTGGAAATGGAAGAGTCTGTCTGTAATCTTCTAGTAGGAGAGAGGGTTACACACAGAACATTAGCAATCCATTCATGTAGGGCTGGAGGTGTGGTGGAACAGCCAATCTATAATCATCTTGTCAGGACACATACACACACACACGGGTCTATATTAGATCATCGAAATGGCAGAATTTCGAATGATCTAATATCGAACCCAATATCGCAAATGCTGAAAACAGCAAAGCTGCACAAAACTGAATTCTCTCCAAGGGAAAGAATTTGGTTGGCCATTGTTGTGGCTTCACTGTTTTCAGCGATGCAGTGGAAAGTTACGGGTCGGGCTAAGGTAAGTGTATGATTGTGCGGACGTTCAGGTTAGGGGGCGGGTTGGGTGAGTTAGGGTTAGGGTATGGGTCAGGTAAGTGTGCAATTGTGACAGAATTTGGGGTTGGGGTGGGTTAAGTGAGTTAGGGTTAGGGCACAGGTGAGGTGAGTGTGCGATAGTGACGGACCTTAGGGTTAGGGTCTGGGTTAAGGTAAGTGGATATATAGTAGTGTATGTGCAGTGTAGTATAGGGTTAGATGTAACATTTTAATGTATGAGTGTGGATTGCTGCTTTTTAGTGTGCTTGTGTGTTTCTCAGAACAGCAAATTTTCTCCCTGGGAAAAAATTCCCTGTTTTGAGGTTTAGATATTGTTAGGGTTCGAGTTTTGCAGTTCGATGTTATGGTATTTGATAATGAGCCATTTCGATGATCTGATATAGACCCCACACACGCACACACACACACACACACACACACACACACACACACACACACACACACACACACACACACACACACACACACACACACAATGCAAAATACATTTCTTCCAATGAAAAACTAATATCCCCAGTGAATGAAAAGACAGCAATCTGCCAGCTGTCATCTCTTTGCTCCTACTGACCAAAAAGGAGCTATCTCCACTTTTATGCCATCTCTACACGCCAAAATGTTACTCTCCAAAGTTGGAAGCTTCTACACGTTGCTGATGCTGAAATCTCCAGTGCATTGCTTGCACCAATGCATGTTGTTAACAGCCCAAAATATCTGCCATCAAAGTTGAAATCTCCCATGTGCTGTTGATACTGAAATCTCCTGTGCATTGCTGATGCATGATGCTGATTGCACAAAACTGTAAAGTTTCTAGCAGAACAGTAGAATAGAGCAGACAAGACTAAAAGTGCAAAAAGTAATCCAAGTTATTTATTTATTTTTTATTTTTTGGGTTGGGCCAGGCACCCCCAGCCAGCACTGAACCCTATGTACCTGCCTAGGTCACCTTGTGCTGGATTTGATTCTGGTATTAAGTATATGAGTAGGGTGGTTGAGGAGAAGGGAAGTCTGAATGAGGTGGTCAAAGTTATAATCGGAGGAGTTGCAGCTTAACTGGCACAGTGTCAGGTATAGTGTGTTACAGAAGAGTACCAAGAATGATAAAGAGTAAGGTGTGCAAAACAGTTGAGTGACCAATATTTCTGTATGTTACAGAAACCTGGACAATGAAGGCAGAGCAGATGAGGAATACAAAAGAAACTAGAGGTGATGGAGAAAAAGTGCCTGAGATGGGTAGTAGGACACACACTGTGGGACAGATAAAGAAATGCTAACATCAGAGAAGAAGCCAAAGTAGTTTCAAATACAAAGTAGGTCAAAAAGAAAAAAAATATGATGGTTTGGGCACACATTCAGGAAAGCAGAAAGTAATTTGGTAAAGAAGATTTGGGAGAAGCAGAAAGAGGTCAATAGGAAATGAGGACATCCAACAAAAGAGGTGGATGGACTGCATGAGATTAGACCACTGTTGAAGAAGGTAGGAGAGTAGCACTGAATTTAGAAAGGTGGTGACAGCTGATGCAACACCTCAACCACATATAGAAAATGCGAATGGGATGGGGTTGATGATGAAGAAGATGATGATGCTACTATACAAAAGATTTAATACAACTCTTACATTGTTCAGAATTTTAGTATATTGTGGCATCTGTATTTATTTGTAACGTTAAATATAATTTAGATAGCACCTAAACACATAGGGCCAGATTCACGAAGCCTCCGTGTAAGAGTTATAACTCTTACATGGAGGCTGCAGTTAAACGGTGTGATGTCAGCATGTCATGCATATGCATGAGGTGCATGAGGCATGCTGAATCACACTAGTAACTCTTACACGGTCCGTGTAAGAGAGTAGGGGGCGTGTCTGTAGGCTAAGCCCTGCAAGCGGACACTCCCCCGGAAGACTATAATGGCTGAAAGTAAACAGCCACGAGAGAGGCCATGGAAATGTGAATAAACACACTACACAACACATGCCCCGACTGACCATCAGTGTATAAAGTGAAGAGATGTTCTAAAATTAAATTAAAACCTTTTTTTTTTTAAAACCCCGTAAATGTTTGCTACTGTGTGCGCTCGTGTGCGTGCGTGTGCTACTAGCGCAATTGCAGTTAGCAGTCAGTGGAAAAGGATATAAGAACTAAATATGCAAAGTAAGCCAAGAAGTAATAGCTTAGCGGTAGAGTTGCTGGCCTAAGAGTAGGCAGGCAGGGTTCGAGCCCCCACAACAACCTTTTATTTTTTTTTGTAAATAAGCACTAAAACGCCCCCTGACAGTATTGTACAAATGTAAAAGTATTCCCTTTTGTAAAATGGAATGAAATGGAGCATATATTTTGAAGTAACACAATAATAAAAATAGTCAGAAATGTACTGATAGCTAAGCTGCTATGAGACAGACTGCCCGTAGCTGAGTACTGTTTAACAAGCTGCAAACTGCATGCCCGTTGCTAAGCACCGGTTTAATAGGCTGAAACTGTTTGCAACTAGCTGTGCTTAGCTGAACATGTGTGTCACTAGCCAATTAAGATTTATCCCAGCGCACACCGTTTGCGTGCCGCTCCCACAAGCTAACTGCCAGTGCGCATGCGTTAGCTCCGCGCAAACGAGCGCAGACCTGGTTTTAAGTGCTTAAAAGTGCTTTTGGTATGTTTGATTGACAGGTCCTCAACTCAGTTCTGTAAGGAAAATCAAAAATCAGTTGCCAGATTTGAACCCAGGATACCATGCACTAGAGTCAAGGTACTAAACCACTAAGCCATGACAGCAGTACCTAGAAATGCAGAAATAGCATATATATGTGATAAAATCCAGAATGGAGCATGATAAAGCAGTTTCAGTGAAGTAGATACAATTCCAAAACGGCCAATCAGAGAAATGTGCGGGAAAAGAGGCATATATAAGCCCCATAGGCGGGAATACACAGCAGAAACGATTGTAGAACAGACCTGCAGTCAGAATGAGTGGAGTAGGTGAGGGACGTTGCTTTCGAGCACAGCGTTGGGGCATTGAGGAGTCCAGATACATGGTCTGGCTCCTTGTCCATCATCACGAGGCCCAACTCATGCAGGGCCAGGTCTCATGGGGAGCGTACAGGGCAGAGGCATGGGACCAGTTGGCTCGTGATCTGACCAGTGCTACTGGCATTTCACGCACTGGTGAGCAGGTCCGTCACCACCATGCGGACCTGAAGCGACGCAAGCAAGACCAGTTGACCGAATGGATCCAGGAGGCCTGGGATATGCCCAATGCCCCACTACTGAGTAAGTTACATTTTACTTATGTATGTAAGGATTTCAACTGGCTGATACTATGGAGATGTGTAGTCCAATATTACTTCTTTCATATTACAGCTGCAGGTGTCCGCTCTATGAACCGCGAGATGCATGGCCATAGGCTGGTGCGGCTGCGCCACCATGCAGGTTAGTAACCCCACCCAGTACTTGTAGATAAATATTATACTGTAGCATGTATCAGAACACTGCAGTGTATTGATTAAAAGTAATATAATGTGCAAGCAAGATTTGAAAGTCTGCAGGTATGGCTGCAACAAGTTCATCAGTATGCAAGTGTAACTGGAAATATAATTGATAGAATTAAACAGTGCTGTAATACAGATGTCCCACCATTAATTAAAATAGTGTAACCTGCAGTAGTCTCAAGAGTACAGCTTCAGAATCTGAGGTAGTCACATGTGAGATATATCCCCCGTTGAAATGCTGAATCATGACAGAAGTGAGGCTGTTGGAAAGTGTTTGAATCACCACCAGTCTAACATGTGAACAAAGCCTAGAAGTAGCAACCTGAACTGTGAAGTTTCAGGATGTGTGAGAGTGACATAAAGGGTCATGTATGAATAAATAAAGTAGTAATAACCCCTGAATATATTAGCCCCAGTGTGTTTCTACAGAACTAAATGCATGTGGGAAGTACAACTTAATATCCAAAACTGATTTGAGTGTGTCAGAATCTGGAATGTCTAGGCCAAATTCTGTATATGGTGATCACAGTAAACAATTTGCAGATAGAATGAATGATTATTTGACAGACTAAACAGCCATAGTTGTCCCCTGTCCTGTCATCAAAGAGTAGCAGGATGATGTATCTGATCAAATTCAAAATAAGTAGGATAGTGATGTATTTGTAACAGGTCTAGCATGATAGTCAAATAAAAATTATTTTGAAACATCAGCTTCAACTCAATTGTATACCTATTACAAATGTAAATATATGTGTAACATATGAATGTGTCATCACTTTCTATCTCCACCCAACCCTATAATTCCATATAACAATACCCACTAAATAATGGTATGTGAACATTTCATTAATCATGGACATTTGTCCGTTCCAAAAATATATGCATGTCTGTTCGTGCATGTGCCCTGTTCATACCTGCAAATTTGATGGCCTGTTGCCATTAATCAACCCTGCATGTTGTTTGACTGTGTATTTCTGTTCAAATAATGCATGTGATATTGATATGCCCCTTGTTCAATGGTGTTAATATCTGGGTGTTTGTTTGATGGGAATACCAATGCATGCTGTTACAACTAATCTGAATGGAATAAAATGTCACTAACCCAAACTAACATAACAACTCACAAACCTAGAACGCTTGGGAAGGCGGGTCCCAGCGGACCCACCTCTCCCACCTCAGCTGGCGCCTGCACCTGGCACTAGTGCCCAGGCGGACGCTCCGGTGGCCCTGTGCCACCTTCGGGTGGAAGCGCTGCAGGGGATGGGGCCGGTCCCCCCTCTGCAAGTGTGGCCGGAGGGGTTCGTCCACTCACCCTCTGCGGTGTCCGGTCTGTGGTGTGAAGGGAGATCCAAGACACTGTTCTTGGGCCCCTACGCCAGCTTGAGGCTCGTGTGGCACAGCTAACGGCCCCGGCCGTTGCCCTGCCTACACAGCCCCCAGCACAGCCCCGTCCTGGGCTGTGAAGGAACAGTGGCAACTGCCTATGGGTGGGGATATCAGTTCCACTGTTGCCATCTGTGGGCTCATGCATCTTGGAAATCCCAACCTCCGTCCCCGTCAATTGTGTAACCCCCCCACGTGTGTCATACACCGCTCCTGTATGTGTCTTGTCTGTCTTGTCTGTTAACCTACCCAACCTACCTCCCCAGCTATACCGACTTCCTTCACCTGACATACCACTCTCACCTGGAAAAAAAAAAAAAGGGCACTCTGTACCCACAAAAAAATTACGCCCCATACATAGCTGTCCATGTCGCACACATGTCTGCTTGACATTGAAACAGTTAATTGCAATTGGCTCTACAACAAATATTAATGTTGTCCTGACACCTCTCTCAGGGGTGAAAGGTTTCCAATGTCTCACCAAAATACATGGAAATGCACAGCTGTTGCTGCCAAAGACATGGGCATCTATGGGCCTTACCTACATCCCTCCTGCAAATCCCACGCTTGTTTCCCTACTGTCTTACCCTCTTTGTGACCCCTTTTCACCACTTTCCTGTCACCCCTTTTTCTTTTCTTTCAAAGAAATTAGCGCGGGTGTGCGCTTGTGTTAGCGGAGCTCACTGCCAGTGCGCATGTGTGAGCTCAGCAACGAGCAGACCTGGTTTAGTGCTTAAAAGTGCCTTTATGGCACTTTGATTGACAGGTCCTGTACTCAGTTTGAAAGTTTGCAAAGAAAAATAAATTCCCACTGTCAGTCCCGAACCCAGGACCTTGGTAACATTAGTCTGTATGACCTACCACTAAGCCATGCCTGCTTTACAAGAACACAGTGCTAAAATAAATATAACATGTAATAGTAGGAATCAGTATAAAGGCAATATAGGAGATGTACTATCCAAAGCATGTCAGGTAGAGTTTTAATGGCCAAATTACTGGATTCCCATACTAGTTCAGTGTTAACAGAAACAGCCCTGCTACCTGTTAGCTTGTACATAGTAACGTAAGGTAATGTACATATGTGAAGGTATGTATATCTACACATACATATATATATAAATATATATTAATACATATGAAATATAGTTGTAGGTCTCAGTAGCCATACACACTCACTACAGGAAACAGTGAAGATATATGCAGCAACCAGAATCTGCAACACAGCCTGGCTCCTGTGAGACCTACTAACCCCTTTAACTGCTTAAAGGTGCCTCCAGCACTTTGATTGATAGGCCCTATACTCAACTCAAAAGCAGAATATGAGCATACTAGTAGGCCCTACCACAAGACCATTGTAACACTAGTCTGTATGACCTACCACTAAGCCATGACTCTCATACAGGAATATAGTGCTAAATAAGTGGAACATGTAATAGTAGGACTGAAGATAAAGGCAATATAGTATATCTACTACCCAAAGCATGTCATGCAGACTTTTATAGTCCCAATTACTGGAATCCCATACTAGTGTAGTGTTAACAGAAACAGCCCTGCTAATTGTTAGCTTGTACCCAATAATGTCAGCTAATGTACATATATGAAAGTATGTATATGTACACAGATATATATATATATTTATATAGCAATACATATGACATATAGTTGTAGGTGTCAGTATGCATACACACTCACTACAGGGAACAGGCAAGATAAATGCAGCAACCTGAATCTACAACACAGCATGAAGCATGGAAGATGTACTAACCTTCACACTCACAAAACACTGTCAACAGCCTACCAGCATGGTCCATGCCCTACAATCTGAAAGGGCAACGCCTATCTCACATACCCTTTTATAGCAGTGTCCTGAAATCACAGTGAGACATGCAATCAGTACACACCCAGCTGCATGCAATTAGCAAATGCTGCCTTACAATTGGTGCAGAGGCCATCACATGGACCTATGCAGATACCTACAAAAGCATTGAGTACCCACACTACACTCACGCAATACATTCATTGCACAAACACTACGGAGAGAGAGAGAGAGAGAGAGACAGAGAAAACAACCAAACAAATATTAGGACTGCCAGCAGCAAAAGCAGCAGCAAGCAGCAAGCAGCAAGGAGCAAGCAGCAAGCAGCACCACTGGCACAGCAACAGCTGCCACAAACACAGGTAATGCAAAGTAGCAGGTTAATCCTGTGTGTTTTCCCAGTTGCCAAAAGGGATGTTTCTTTCATACACACACACACTTACTCCCTTCACACACACTTGCCACCTGCTGGATTCAAACCCCTACCTAGCTATGTTATGACACTAGAGACGGACGCATTAGCACAGCGTGCTATTCGCATTACTGGGGGATTTCCTTTCCCCTGATATACTTATAGGGTGCTGACATCATCAGAGTTTAGAAAGTGGAATGATCATCCTGTGGTGTGTTTTCCCAGTTGCCAAAAGGGATGTTTCTTTCATACACACTTACGCCCTTCACACACACTTGCCACCTGCTGGATTCAAACCCCTACCTAGCTATGTTATGACACTAGAGACGGACGCATTAGCACAGTGCGCTATTCGCATTACTGGGGGATTTCCTTTCCCCTGATATACTTATAGGGTGCTGACATCATCAGAGTTTAGAAAGTGGAATGATCATCCTGTGGTGTGTTTTCCCAGTTGCCAAAAGGGATGTTTCTGTCATACACACTTACACACACACTTACCCCCTTCACACACACTTGCCACCTGCTGGATTCAAACCCCTACCTAACTATGTTATGACACTAGAGACGGACGCATTAGCACAGCACGCTATTCGCATTACTGGGGGATTTCCTTTCCCCTGATATACTTATAGGGTGCTGACATCATCAGAGTTTCGAAAGTGGAATGATCATCCTGTGGTGTGTTTTCCCAGTTGCCAAAAGGGATGTTTCTTTCATACACACTTACACACACACTTACCTCCCTTTACACACACTTGCCACCTGCTGGATTCAAACCCCTACCTAACTATGTTATGACACTACAGACGGACTCATTAGCACGGCGCGCTATTCGGATTACTGACAGAATCCTTTTCTCCAATAAACTTATAGGGTGCTTACATGATCAGTGTCTAGAAAGGGGGATGAGCATCCTCTGGTGTGTTTTCACATTTGCTAGGAGTAAAGGTTGGACCAAGTGTGTGAGCATGCCCAGTTCAGCCTTCCCATGGCATGTTGTGTGAAAGATGTCTCATTTATCTAAGTGTGTGAGCATGCCCAGTGTGGGCTTTACATATGTTGAGCTCTGCAGCCCATCACATTTGTGGATGAGTGTGACCTTCAACAAATACCTCCAATTTATGGTTGTGTGTTCTGTGCCATGTTGTGTAGTTACTGTCCAAATGCTTTTTGTGTGAACAAAACAGGGAGTATACTGTGCCTGCAGGTTTTGCATGGGATACTTTGCACACAATTGTCAACATCCGTTCATACTGACCTAACACTGTAGCACTGTCTAGTGTAGTGTTTCAGTACTTTCACTGTGGTGGTCAGTATCCTGGGCTTTAGTCCTATCACTGCTTTACATTTCCATAGTGTGCACAACAGCCTGGTTAGGGTCCAGTTGTGCACATCTGCACAAAGGCAGTGCCTCTACAGACCCTGGTAATTGCTGCCCCATAAGCTTAACAAGTGTAGTCTGCAAATCTATGGAGAGGATCATAATTGAGCTCATAAACAAAGATATAGGGGACATGCAGACATTGTACCCATCCCATTTTGGCTTGGTCAGGGGCAGATCATGCCTTTTGTACTGGGTTGACATCTTCAAATTGATCACTTAGGCCATTGTTGGGGAAAGGCAGTCCATACAGCCTACCTTGGCCTTGCAAACACTTTCAACACAATACCCCACTCAGGTATTGTGGAAAACCCAAACAACTGAAATGTAAACCCATATGTCACAAGATGGGTTGCAAACTGGCTTAAGGACGGGACCCACAGGGTTAGAGTTGCTGGCACTATGTTAGACTCCAGGCTGGTCACAGGTGGTGTCATACAGGGCTCAGTCCTTGGCCCCCATTGTTTGTCATGTACTTCCCAGAAGTACAGGCCAACATGGGAGGACTTTGGATGCCAATGTTAGCAGATGACTGCACACTGGGCACCATAGTGGACAGTGCATCACACACAGATATCCTTCAGAAGGGACTCACAGTAACTGATAGCTGGTGCCAGGGCCATGGCCTGAAGTCAAAGTGCACAACATGTGTAGACATACCCTTCAGGAAAAGCAAGGTGACCCCAAGCTACCATATAGGTGGCAATCCTCTAAGCACAGAGGAGGTTATCATGGACCTGGGGACCCAGGTTGACAGTCGCCGTTCTTCTGAGACTCACATTGCTAAAGTGGCTAGGAAGACCTTCTACATTGCCCACCTGATCAGGATGGGATTCACATCCAGATCTAGTGGGTCATTGTTCCCCTGTACTCTTCACTTATCAGACCGGTGATCGAGTCGAATGCCCTATTCTGGCTGTATCTCACCCAACATCTGCAGCAATTGGAGACACCCTGACTGTCCCCCACCTAAAGGATCAAGGAACCCCAACAGCTGTCATATGCTGCCAGATTGAAGACACTCACACTCTATTCACTCACATACCGTCTGCTTAGAGGTGACATGTGCCTGACATGCGAGGCCATGTCCAAACAGAGATTAATGGACATGCTCCACCTCAGACTCAGAAGATCCACCTGAACCACTAGTGCAGGTGACTTACACCTTAGCAGGGATGTATGTTGGACATGTTGGAGGGATGGAGTTATCACTCGGAGACTCCCTGTGCTGTGGAATACAATCCTGGTCCATTTGAGGCAGAGCACCTTGCTGGCTGTGTTCAAGAGGTATCGTGACCTAATGCTAGTCGGAGAGTGTGTTTGTCCATCAACACATTGTAAGCATAGTTTGCCATGTCATATGTCTTGTTTAGTATACTGTGCCTCTGTCTACCTGTGACATAACATTGATACCCAGGGTAAACCTCCCATCTCCCATCCACTCATTAGGATTCCTGTTGAGGGGACTCAACCAGTGTCTCTATGGACAACCTGTACTGGTAGTTTACTCATGTGTGGGGTGGCTTCTGTGTTTTGGATAATGCAGTACAGCCTGTCCTATATATGTCAGTGCTGGGGTTCAGGTCCCTCATGTGCATAGCTCCCTGCCATTCAGATTGTACAAGGTGCAGCATGTGCATTGATTCCAGCTTGGACATGGCTTTCTACATCAGGCACAGCTTGCATCTGGGTGGACAGCATGGCAGTGTGTGGAGCTGCACTCTGTTTAATCAGACTACACATTACATGTGTTCCAGCTCTGTCATACTCCTGGTGAGGTACTGTTGTGGACTTTACAGGTGCTGGATGTGTGTGCATGAGGTACACCCACAGGGGCTGTTGTGGTCATTTCTAATGCTGATGAAAGATAACTGCAGAACCAGAATGACCTCCCCTTAGCTAGATGTCAGACAGCATGGACCATACAATCACAACTGAAAACAGGACCCTCTCCACAAAGGGAAAGTGTCCTGTCTGGTGGACCCCAGCCATAAACAAACTGTATGACAGATGAGGGTTACTAATGCAAGACAGAGCTACATCTCCAAAAGGGAAGACAGCTGTGATCAGCACTAGTAGAAAGCTACATTATCTCATAAAGACATGCAAGGTCAACTTGGGGACATAAATCACCAAAGACAATGAAGGTAATCACAATGCTTTCTTCAGTTATGTCAGACACCTGGTTGTGAACCCTCGGATATGCTCAGAGTTGGTACACAACAACATATATTCCAGTGACCTGACAGATATTGGCAACATTCCGGCGGACAGCTTCAGTGCGATTTACCCCCTCCCTCACCCCCAAAACAAGATAGTTATCACTGCTGTATGTAATCTCACTGTCATCTTGGATGTCCCTGTGAGAGCCACACTCAGCAAAGACAAGTACACAGCATCCATGGGACCTGCTGGTATCTCCAGTTGCATGCTATGTGAACTCCAGAAGGGGCTGGACCCATATATACAACTGCTATTTAACCTTAGTCTTGCTACAGGATATGTACCTGAACACTGGCATACGGCAACAGTGGTCCCACTCCACAAAGGAGATGCCTCCACAGACCATGGCTACTACCACCACACAAGCTTAACCAGCCTTGTCTACAAAGATATGGGAGGAGTCATGGAGCTCTTACACAGACACATTACTGACCTACGGACCCTTGTTCCCACCTAGTTCAGCTTTGTACAGGGCAGATCCTGCCTTTTGCACCTTTGCACACGAAAAGTACCTACCATGAAGATCAGGGTTCTTCAACACATGTCATATGCTTCCAGAATAGAGGAAGTCCAGCTTTGTTCAGTGTCATACCGCATACTTACAGGTGACCTATGCCTGACATACAAGACCATGTCCAATCAGGATTTGGTGGACATGCTCCACTGCAAGCAATCCAAATCCACCAGAGCCATGAGAGCTGAGTATTTGAACCTCAGCACATACATGTATAGGACATGCTGGAGGGACAGAGTCATAACTCAGAGGCATCTCACACTCTAGCAGAGTATCCCAGTTCATGTTTGACAGAGTCCCTCACTGACTCTCTTCAGGAGACATCTGGACAACTGCATATGAGACGGAGGCACAGACTAGACAGAGACACAGTCATGTTATTCAATTACATAAGGGGGTCATAATGTGTCACTACTAAGTCAGAGGCACAATATTCAGAATCTATTCTGTACACTTATTACCACTATAAGGGGTGGCAATAGCCACATCACTATGGCTAGGCTTATACATGCACTAGGGCAGATAGCCTAGTGGTAGACTATGACACTATGAAACACCGGTGTATGTGTAGCTATTGTCAATCGAACAGTATGATGTGGCTTGGGGGGCTTGATATCTCCCTGTATTCCAACATTGTTTTGTCTATTCCTTCTAGCATGTCTAGGGATCAGTTGCTAGTGTCCTCTCCTGCTCAGCTGGTGAACCTGGGAATATTGAGGCACTGTTACACTTGCCTCATGTACACTGACAACCCTCTCCTTCTGCCATAAAACACACATACATGTGAGAGATGCAACTATATAGCCAAAGTGGAGGCTGAGCTCTCTCAACATAGGACTAGCAAGACCAGAGAGAAGGTGAAGGTAACCACACACACATCACAAATCCAGTCTCACATGGCACTGTCACAACTTAAGATCATACACATAGACACACAGAGACACTCTCAGAGGCTCTGATCAGAAGTCTACCAGAATGGCAGTGGCCACCACAGCAGACACTCACACAACTGCCTCCACAGGGCACAGCACATGCAACACATTGACCACAGAGTCGGTGTGCCAAACAGTCACAGCCCTTAAGGCCAAACACAATGCCAGACACACTTGTCATAGGTGACTCCATAGTCAGACACACTGATGTCCCACTCACCAGATCAGGTACAGAGGAGGTCACAGTAAGCTGCCTATCGGGCACTGGAATCCACCACATAATGCAAGCACTCAGGTCACTAAACTGCAAGTACAGGTCTGACCCAGTCATAATCCATGCTGGTGTGAACGACCTGAGATGTACCTCCCTGGACTACATGGAAAGAGACATAGAGGATCCCTCTGATTATGTAGGCCAGGCAGGTATGACCCTGACCTTCGGCAGTATCCTACCTTCACCAAGTATGATGCCACATAAACAGAGACAAGATGATCAGCTGTAATATTTTGCTTAGACTATGGTGTCATTCTAAGGGGGTCCAATGTCTGTCTGCCTGGGATGACATGCTGGACAGGCCACAGTGATTTGCAACGGACGGCTTGCACCTGTCACCCCTGGGCTTCCGGATTTCAGATGATGCTCTTGCCACCCCCATTGTGCCTTTTTTATGCAAGATTCAGATTCTACACCTACCACCCTAGAGCACAGTAAAGGAAAGACACTAAGGGTAATGCTGCTCAATGCCCAAGGTCTCAACCTCAAGCTGCACACACTCTATGCCCTTCTCAGTATGTAGCACATTGATGTCTGTGCTGTGCCTGAAACCTGGTTCACAGCTTCTGACAGCACCCCGGCACTATCGGGTGTTACCTCATATCATGCATTCGGGCACCAGCATCCCGACAACACCAAGATGGATGGTGGGTGTCCATATTCATCAAGGACACCCTCACCTCATGGTTGGTGGCAACACATGATGCATCGGAGACCATCCAGGTGCCAGTGACCGTAGGCAAGACTGCTCTGCAGTTTGTAGCATGTTACATGCCACCCGCTAAAACTCAGGTACCTCACACAGCTATCCTGCAAACACTGAAGGGGATAAATGTATCTCCAAACACCATCCTACTGGGTGATTCCAACTATCCACATATAGACTGGGATCACTAATCATGCCACAACACTCTAACACAAAGGTTCCAAGAGTTCATACACTGAAATGCCATGGGACAACTGGTCCCAATCCCCTCAAGTGGAGGCAACATACTAGAACACATCATCACGAACATGGGGTCACACTGTTCAACACCAGACGATACCCATCATTGGTGAGATCAGATCATGGACTACTCTCAGTGGGAGTCCACATCCCACCCACACCCCAGATGGGAAAAGAAACAGTGAAGACCTTCTCAAATGCCGACTTCACATTTCTGAGGACTGGTGTGGTCTCTTTCAAGGCCCCCAGGCCAGCGGACACCATTACCCAAGCCACTGTATCACTTAGAAATGCCTTCTACCAGCACCTCCAGGACTGCATGGATCAGGCAATCCCAAATAAAAAGACTCTTTGTACCACAGGCAAGCATCCAGTCTGGTGGACCCTAGCCATAAACAAGCTGTACAACACAAGGAAGGAGCTACTACGAGATAGACCGTAATCCGTAGGAGGGAAGACACCCCTGCTCATTGTGAGTAAAACACTGGGTTCCCCCATACAATCATCCGAGGCATGTTTTGAGAGTAAACCCACTCAGGACTCCAGGGACAATCATGAGGCCTTTTTTACCTATGTTTGAAACCTGGGAGGGAACTCCCAGATATGCTCAGACTTAGTTCGGAATGATGTTGATATCACTGCACCTACAGACATTGGCAACATACTGGCTGACAGGTTCAGTGCAGATTCCCCCCCCCCAACTGGAGGGGTATGTACACCAGAGGATTGTAGCCCCCCAAACATCTCCACTGCTGGGGTGGGAACTGCTCAATCCAAGACAGAAAACACTTTATCCATGGGACCAGATGGTGTCCCCAGTTGTGTGCTCCATGAACTCAATGAGTAATTACACCCGCAGTTAGGGCAGCTGTTTAATCTTAGCCTCATCTCAAGATATGTTCCCAAGGAGTGGCATACAGCAATGGTGGACCCACTTCACAAAGGAGGTGCCTCCACCAACCCCGGAAACTACCATCCCATCAGCTTGACAAGCCTGTTCTGCTAAGCTATGGAGAGGATCATAATGGGAATTCTAAATGAAGACATAGGGGACTTGCAGACATTGGATCCAATCCAGTTTGGCTTTGTCAAGGGCAGATCATGCCTTTTAAACTTGGTTGACTTTTTCAAAACAGTCACCCAGGCCATTGACGTGGGCAAGGCAGTCCACACAGCCTACTTTGACCTGGCAAAGGCTTTCGACACAATACCCCACTCAGGTATCATTGAAAACATCACCAGCTTAATTGTGAACCCATACATCACAGCATGGGTTGCAAACTGGCTAAGTGACGGAACACACAGGGTCAAAGTTGCTGGTGCCAGTTCACACTCCAGAGCTGTCACAAGTGGTGTCCCACAGGGCTCAGTCCTGGGCCCACATTTGTTCAGTATCTACTTTTCAGAAGTACAAGCAAACACAGGAGGATTATGGCTGACAAAGTTTGAAGATGACTGCAAACTGGGAAGCATAGTTGGAAATCCATCTGACACAGACATCCTTCAGAAGGGTCTCATAGACACGGATAACTGGTGCCACAGCCATGGCCTTACATTAAACACTAAACAATGCATAGCCATACCCTTCAGGAAGAACAAGGTTACCACTACTTCCCATCTAGGTGGCAATCCTCTAAGCACAACGGAGGTTATCAGGGACCTGGGCACCCAGGTTGACAGTGACCTTTGTTTGACACTCACATTGCCAGGGTAGTTTGGAAGGCCTTCTACATTGGCCACCTCATCATGCAGTGATTCACATCTAGATCAAGGGAGGTCATTGTTCCCCTGTACTCATCACTCATCAGACCAATGATTGCATACAATGCCCCATTCAGATTGGATGGGCCCACAAATTCCTCGACAGGAGGTGAAAGGGTCTCAAACATATTTCTTATGCTGCCCGACTGAAGGAATTCCAGCTGTATTCAGTCGCCACCGTCTGCTCAGAGGTGACCTGTGCCTGACATACAAGGCTATGTCCAACCCAGAATTAATGAACATGCTTCACCTCAAGACCTCTACATCCATCAGAACTACAAGGGCAGGAGACCTAAACCTCAACACAGATATTACTAGGATGTGCTGGAGGGACAGATTCATCACCCAGAGAGTCCATATGCTGTGGAACAACATCCTGGTACATGTGAGGCTGAGCACCTCACTGGCTTTGTTCAAGTGAGATCTTGACCAATGGATGGGAGATTGCAGGTATACCCCAGGGATAACCTCAGTATCACTGCTTGACAGAGGCACAGCAAAATAATGGGCATATTATCCATCAACTTGCAGGGGTGGCAGAAGCCACAAAACTCTGGGCTAGGCTTATTAATGCCCTAGGGCAGATAGCCTAGTATGAACCTATGAACCTATGGACATAGGCCTGGGGCAGTTCCTGCTATTAGGACAGTGGTCTGCAGCAAGCTATATAATAGTAGTCAGTTTTAGCCATTGGTTTTTGACCATGGCTATTCCATGTTGCTTCTTGTTGTGGTACAAACATGGGTGTGTGGTTATCCATGCTATTTATTGCTAGTCACCCTCATTTTGTATCTTGTTCCATGTTTTTGCACATGTACATCACTGTATGACGTGCAGCTGTTTCCGCAGGGTCATATGCGTGGATATGGATGTTAGTTGGGGTCCTCAGGTGTGCATATTGTACATGATATTACATTACTTAACACATGGCATTCATGCCTCAGGTGGTGCTGCAGGGCCACCTCTGTCGGATACACATACTACACTCCTGTACGTTTGGAAGCAGGTTGTGTCATGTTAGGCATCCCTGTTACTGTATGAGTGAGTCAGAGCGGGTATCAGTCCCAGTGTTCCTACTGACCAAGCGTATGTGCTATCGTTGCCTCTTTGCCAAGGCCAGGGCATACTGGGCACGCCTCCTTCTGCCTACTGGGACTAGGTCAGGTTGTTCCTCCTCCGAGTCACCCCTGCCTGTGGTGGCCTTGGCAATGGTGGGGATGTTTGGCCCAGCCCTGTGCTGGTCCTGCTGCAGCTGTTTCCGAGGATCATATTATGTAGCACAGCACATATCATGATCATTTGGGTACATGTAGTTGGTGTGTACTGCAAAGCTCCACCAGACGTGTCCAGACACCGGAACCGTGACTTGAGCAGCCCAAACACACGCTCTATGATATTACGTGTTTGTGCGTGTGCCTCATTATGGCGTTCCTGTTCAGGTGTGTGTGCATTTCTGATGGGTGTCATCAGCCACGGCTCAAGTGCATAACCTGCATCCCCCACTAGGTGTCCGTGTGGGAAGTCCCCATTGGCAAATGATTGGTACAGCTGCGTCAGATGCCAGATGTGGGAATCGTGGTAGCTCCCAGGGCAGCCAGCACACACATTCATTATTATGCCCTGGGCATCACACATGACCTGGCAGTTGATGGAGGGGTATCCCTTGCGGTTAATGTAGGCTCTACCCCGCTCACCGGCTGGTGCTTTGATGCATATGTGCGTGCAGTCTATTGCACCCAGCACCTCAGGGTATCCCGCTATTTGCTGGAAGAGACGATATTGCTGGCCACAACCTCACGGTCATTAGGGACATATATATGATCACTGACATGTGGTGACATGGCATCCAGGAACTGGTGCAGTACTCTGGAGGCTGATGCCTGTGATATCCCCATCATATCACCAGTTGGTCTCTGGAAGGTACCTGTTGCTAGTATTCTTAGGCCAACACATACCTTGGTTTCTACTGGGATGGGTTCCCCTCTGTTGGTTCTGTGTGTGAGATGTGGCCTGCACAGCTCAACAATCTGCTGCAGTAGGTCTCTGTCCACTCTGTAGCGCTCTACTATCTCCAGCTCATGTAACCCATGGTAGGTGACCCTGGGCCTGTATACTCTTCTCCTTCTCCTCACTCTGGGTTGTCTGTCAGCGTCTGCATTGTCACCACCCTCAGCAATTCGCCTATGCCTGATTATAATAGCCATGGCAGCCCCTAGCATTTCTGCTCTGAGTTCAGCTTTTTTCAGTTTTCAATTCTGATAGCTTAGTTTCTGGCAGTATCTCTTGTGAGAAACAGCCTGCACTGCTCTTTGTTGTGTTTTAAGTGCTGGGTTGGGCTTCTAGTCTACCTGTGTAATTGCCTGCTTCTAATTGTTTCCACCAATTAACTCTAGTAGTAGCTTCTGTCAGTTTCCATGTATTTTAGTTGTTTCCTGTTTCCTCTCTGTTTTCTGAGGGGGAGCAATGTGCACACCAGCTTAAACACGCTCACAGTTACTTAAACGCGCGCACACATCCCTGCACGGTGTTACACGCGCGCACACATCCTTACATGGTGTTAGCTAGGCTGATTCATGCTAAAACGCGCGCACACTGCCTTACACACGTGCACGCCCGCGCAAACTGTTGTAAACGGTTTGCAACACGCTCCCACATGTTGAACCTGCCTTACATGCGTGCACACGCACGCATGCACGTATATCAAGAAACTTTGAGTGTAGGGATAGCATATACCCTCAATTTCTTGACTTTCCTAGTGTTCTGTTGAGACACACCTCCCTCCCTGATGTCTGTCTGTCATCTGTTACCTTACATTGCCCTCCAATCTGATACATTTCTTTCTATCCTTCCCCCCCGTGATGTCACCTACCTCTTACTCTGTTCCTCCCCCTTCTCTAAGTCTTACACTACTCAGAAAGTGCTCATTACCTATGTGGCAGTGTGATTCAGTATTGTAACCCTCATTTACATAGGATTGCCTAGTAATGACTAGTTACATGTCTTACACGGAGCTTCTCCCCCTTGACAACCACTACACGGAGGCCATATTGTTTTTGGTCTGCAAGTCCCTCCATTGCATTCAATGTGCTACATAAATCCCACAATTGTGGGCTTATAAGCTTCGGTTTTTAGTTTTAGGTAGCGCACCCCGTTTGCGCGGGTGTGCACTGCAGTTAAACACAAAAATCCCGTGAAAAAAAAAAGTTATATAACTTATTTTTGCAACACTTTTTCATGCCAATGGCCACATATTTGGCCATTGGCATGCTTAATGAAACATATGCACCCTTTATTTGGAGCTGACATAGCTCCGTTTTTAATTTTGCAGAAATGTACTCAGTTGTCAGCTGAGTACATTTCTGCAGCTAACACGTCCGTTACACGGACTGGTTTTGGCTTCGTGGATTGCTCAAATACCTCATTTGCATATCTTGGAGCTGCAAATGAGGTATTGAGCATTTCCACGCCCAGTCCGTGTAAGAGACGTGTTAGCTGTCTCTTACATGGAGATTTGGGCTGTTCCTGAATCAGGAGGCTTACACGGAGGCTTACACTACTCTTGAACTCCGTGTAAGCCTTCCTGAATCTGGCCCTTAATCAAAACATGGCAGTGCTCTTGCACTAACCCTGGCTAAACTTTCTCCCCCTCTATCTTCCTCCTTTGCCAAACCTTCTCACTCTGACATCCTCTACTATCCACATCTGTCCAGCTTCCTCTTTTCTGCTTGCTAACACTCTCAAACACTAAAATATCAAGATGTGTTAATACAAAATCAGTCTTCTTTTGCCTACAATGAAGTGACATCTGCATATTCTTCTTCTTGTTAAACACTCATTCACCTGTGCTGGTAAAATGGTAGCTTTATCCTTGTTCCTCAAGCAAACCTATGTTACGATACTGCAAATATAAGTATTATGCTTTGAAATGCTACACGTCTTCACTAACGCTTGCCTTTATTTTGTAACTATGTGATGTTACTGTATAATATGAATTCTATGTTAAAATTTTGTGTTTTATGTTCAAATTGTTTTACTCTGGAGCTTTTCTTAACGGGCCTCCACTGAAAACGGGTTCTCTTGACCCAGTTGGACTATCCCAGTAAACAAATGGTAAATAAAATAAATAATAATAAATAAATTAAAGTTATAAGATTTTTTTTAGTAATAATCAAGCATATAACTAAATACATTTTCTCTTTCGATTTCTTTAGTATGAAATCCTAGGACTATGTGGTAACTGGACAGATGGACTAGTCCAAGGAATAAACTGGGTAAGGAAATATGTATAGGCATGCAAACCAAAATACTACTTCGAGTTCACAGAGACAGCCAAGGTCATCAGAACCTTCTCCATGTTCAAATATGTGCTGTCAGTAGCTGAGAAACGGCAGGCAGAAGCCATGTTTGAAACTATATTCCAAAGCATGCCATCATATTTGTCACTATGTGCCATCAATTATATCTAAATTTCTCCAGAAGGTTACTTAGAACTACTTAGAACTGGAGGTTAGAAAGAGGCCATAAATCTGACTCAGATTTAAGGTTAAGAAATCTTGTCAGTGGTAAAATGAAAGTAAGCATTTTTAGTTTGTACACTCAGTAGTACAAGTCACAGAATAGGAAGACTGAATGAGTGAAAAAGTACATTTACATGTACTAAGTCTTTGATTGCTCATTGTCTGAGTATTTTCTTTTCTCTGTGGTATGGCAATCTCAAAATTAGTATACCATTGAAGTTATGGGGGTACAGGGAGGTTTACCCCTCTAAAAAAACAATTTAAAAGAGGAATAGGAATTCTGAACATTTGTTGTCTTCTCCGCGTTCAGTTTTTTTCTGTAGCTCCAGGATTCAGAATTACAGTTGGAGGCCTACAATGACTGGATACTTCCAGATTGTATGGGCTGATGTGGAGGAGAGAGGTAGCTTGTATAGGACTGCAAAGGCATTTCTAAATTCTAGGAGTAACATTTTATAAGAAGGAAGTCTGAAACTGATTCATTACTGAGTTTCCTTTATCAGATGGAGCCACTAGAAAATATATGATATTCCTTAGCCATTATTTTATTAAAGTGAACAACAGAGTGAGGAATTGCTGAATTTGGGCAAAGTTACTCTTCAAAGGTATGGCAATTAACCATTTACAAGGGATTGATAGCAGAACCTGTAACATATTAATTCAGTGAACTGAAACTAAAGCCAAAACCAAGGTGCAGTGCACTTACCAAATAAAACAAGTAAACCAAAAGAAACTCACCAACGGAGGTAACAGCAAAGACACCAAATTTATTATTAACAACCACACAGAAAGATTAAGCACTTTTGTCCCTCCCACAGGGGACTATATCAGAATAAATGTACACTCAATATATTCAATATTGAAAGCAAATCCTTCTCTAATTTTATACTGTTTGACATAGTTTTAATTGATATTGAGTTTATATCACAATATGTGGTATAGTAATGCTCAAAAACGTTTCAAAGAATGGTTAGGGTAAAAATCTTTTTAAGCTTTTTGAGTTTTGACTTAACTTGTGAACCCAACAGCAGGTGACTATTTTTTAAGCTGCTATTGACTTATGTGTTACCAATAGTATGTATTTTTAGGCTATTTGAGTATATTGAGTGTACATTTATTCTGATGAAGTCCACTGTGGGAGGGATGAAAGTGCTTAATCTTTCTGTGTGGTAGTTAATAATACATTTGGTGTCTTTGCTGTTACTTCAGTTGGTGTGTTTCTTTTCATTTACTAATTCAGTGAACTGGACAAATCATGGCATGTAAGAACAGACTGACTCAGAGAAAGAAAGGAAAAACATACAAAAGTTGGCGTATGCTCCATAATATTCTAAGTGTTTTTCTTGAATTTCCAAGGATGACCATGCATTACCTTCTGTTTTAATTTAAAGTACTGTGATTTAGCATTGCTTTCATTATAGCTTCAGCATATTCTCAAGTTCTGAGACAACCAAGTTTTTTTCCAAATTCCTTAGATAATATTTATTTCACTCAGTTTTCCTTTATATATTTAATTAAGGATAATTGACTCTTCACATTCCAACAGAGGAAATGAGAAAGAGTTGATCTTTGGACAGCTCACAACAACAGCAAGGAATAAATTAAGGACATTAATGGTGACAGCAGAGGTAAATGATACTGATCAGACAATTAAATCCAGGCAAATAGGCTGCCTTTCTTCCTTCAGTGATAAGATGGACCTACAAGTAAGTAGTCTGTTGGTCTGCTTCTCCCTTCTGAAAGTCCACACCATAGTGGGGTAGTAGGGGTCACTGTTAGGGAGAAAGCCTCCTGTAATCCATCTCTCTGGGAAGTTAGTCAGAACTCATTCAAAAAGAGTGCTTCTTCCTAGTGGAAGAATAAGCTATTTTTGTTAAGCCGCAGTCAACCCATAAGCTGCTTTTGTTTATCTTGTTTATCTCACATTCAGCTGAGATGCAGATCTCGTATCATATGAAATTAGGTTTGAATCTAATTTGATTATAAACAGAGAGAGAGAGAGAATAGGAAAGCGATACTGATGATGACATATAATACTCCAGTATGTAACTTAGTACAACCCCCTAACAGTACATGACCTACCATCCAGTTTGTGACTTATATTCATTCAGCTGTATATTTGCGCAAAGTTAGCATGTAGATTGCACTTGATTAGGAGTAAAACACTTTCCCCTACATGTTGGCCATTCCTTTCACACTTGAAGAAAAAGGTAAAGGTTTGCTATCGGAAGAGTACTTCTGAGAATGGAAATGAAAAGAAAGAACTGGGTTTTACTTAAAACAGTAGTAAATAGGTACAAAGAAACACCTGAAAGATGGAAGTAATAAAGGATATATTTTAAACAGATCACAGCAGGCAAGCTTTTGAAAATTAACTGACGTCAGAGGATTATTTACATCTCTCTGTTAAGAATGTGAAATATAAAGCAAGAAACATGAAAGCAGCAAATATTATTGATCAAAAGGGTGAAGAATGCAATACTCACATTAAAACCTTTGTCTACAGGAAAAAAGTGCTGGAATCCAAACTGGTGCTTTTCCAGCTTCACTTTGATAATGGCTGCAGAGAAACTAACTATGCACATTGCTAAGACAGCTAACAGGTGGTGTCAAGAAAGTAATATGATTTATTGTGGTGGCTGGTATCTTCAAATCAAAGGGGGGCTGCTGGAGACAGTTGAATGGGTGGGGCCAATGGGAAGGGGTGTGACCATTTAGAATGGGGTGGAGCTATGCTCAAAAGCACAAAAACTAGGAAGTTAATTAAATATGCTGCCCTGGGTGCCAAACCATCATTTTGAGAGCCCAATGAAGACACAATGAAGTGTAGAAGAAAAAAAAATATTTCAATGCATTGGGCACATGACAGCTTACTTAATATCTTGATGGAAACAAAAAGGTTGTGAGGCATGAAAAAATAAATTACTTTTTAAATACATTACTGGACAGCCTGTCAAAATCAAGTATACAAAGAAAAACAAGCAGCACTAAACTCAAACCACTTCTTCTTGCACTGCAGTTCTAATTATAATTTATATTCAGCTTTATAAAAGTACCAAGTAACATGCTGAAAGTAGCAAACTCTATGATACGGCCACTGCTGCCTGACAACTATCTACTTGTTTCATGGGGAAAACATAATCAAAGTATAAAATGAACATCAAACAAGAGACAAGCTCAAGATAAATTGCTTAAAGGATTACTGCACAGGTTATGGACCACTCATGATAGATTGGCATTCTATTTAGTTTATTAGTAAAGCTGCAATGATGATTGCAAGTCTCCAATAAATGTAGTGAGCTTCTGAAAATACTGTAATCCTGTCCTTTATTACAAATACTGCAATATAAATTTCAATACCTAAGGCTTATACATTATCTAGTTATATAAATATTCTCAGGATGGCAACAACAAAAAGGCTTTCAGTGTTGGTAATTCTTTAACAGTATGCTTATTAAAGCCTACTTGTATCTTACAATATCCGACAATGCTTACCTGATGGTCATTAAAGCATTGCTACTTAAACACAGAGCAACAGGCACTGCAACTACATGCATTTTCTGAATAATAAGAAGCATAAATCAGCAGTAGAAAAATATGACAGAAAACCAGAACATTCTGCAAAATCAAGGACAGATGAAAAGCCACTGTAGTACTTGTGTCTACCTTGCATGGGGGGATACTCTGCACACTTACACTGCATAACTGCTCCTTGCCTTGTTTGGACACATCCAGACAACTACATGGGGGAGTGGGGTGCAACAAGTATGTCACAATTTGAAATGTCTCTGGCTGATGGTGATGGCCTTGACCCATTTGCCATACCTCTCAACCTCTCAACCTCAGAGCAAGAAATATGGGCAAAGCCATAAATAGAAAACCACATTTTTATGAAAAATAGACCAGAAATGTGATGCAAAAATATAAAATAGCCACACAATACAGCTGGGAACCTGTCAAAGAAGGGACACTTTTTTTAATTATTAGTACTGTTAAGTTGAGCAGCTGACAAAATAAGAGAATGTACATACATTTCTGAAATAAAAGTAATCTATAACTCTGATAATTACAATTATTTATTAATTGTAAACCCTCTACATTTACTTCCAAAATTGCCATTTTGCAGACGGATTATTAGGGGAGAGCAACATTCTGAGCCAAAGTAGGGGATATTTGAGAGGTTTGGATATAGCTAATTCTATAAAGCGATTTCTTTGTGTGTACCTCTCAACCTCTTAATGCAGGAATATTTGGACAAGGCCAAATATATTGGGGGAACATACAGACAGTACTAAAAATTGCTCTTGTATAAACTTAGTTGATAGAATAACAGGTCTTGCTTTAGCATGCATTTTTCTGAAGGGTATGAAGTCTAAAATTCAACGATTGTTATTATTTCGTGACTTCATTCCTTAATGATTTGTCAGAAAACCACAATTTTTATGAGGAACAAACCAAAAATAAGAAGTGAGAATCTATTCATTCTGCGAAAATCTGGACAGTTGAGAGGTATAGTTCAGCCGGGGCTGTCTTTGAGATTTCTGCTTTCCAACCCTCACAAAATCTTGGTTGAATGGGGCGTCCCCCATGCAGCCATTCCAATGTCTCATTATGTGGCTATTTCACCCCATTTACTATAAACACTGTAATGTGCATACTGCTTTACTTCTACAATGATTTGGATTTCATTTAAAAGTTTTATTTTACATTTTACAGCAGAAACACTAATAGACATCTGCTAAACAAACCAATGCAGTCTCACAATGAAAATAGACTTAGCATGAAAACTTCTCTGCCCTTGAAACTCACATTCATTGAAACAGCATTGAAACCTGCATTCAAAAAAAAATACATCTGGCCAGTGGCAGATAAAGATTAACTTTGGGCTGTTTTCAAATCATAGGCCCCTTGCACATGAAAGATACATGTGTTCTTTGATACACCTTCCTGGTTGTATTAAATTATATTCCTTGTATAATACATTACAGTTGTTAGACGGCATT
This sequence comes from Protopterus annectens, assembly GCF_019279795.1. Taxonomy (NCBI): domain Eukaryota; kingdom Metazoa; phylum Chordata; order Ceratodontiformes; family Protopteridae; genus Protopterus; species Protopterus annectens. The sequence continues at coordinate 1,748,287,861 of NC_056733.1, forward strand.
TTAAATTTATTGTTTTGAACATTTTTCTAGTAAATGGTGAAACAAAATGCATGCACCAATAATGACAAAACTGCCCAGTTCTGAACATTTCCATCATAAAAGTCTACTCAAACTTCTACAATCCACCAGTAGCAGTAAATATGCACAATCTCTGCAGAAGTAAAAGTCATCTAAATAATTCCACATTAAAGAGATTTGTAACTAATGAAGAGGTTGCTGCTAGCAAACAACTTTAGATTTCATTGTTTCATCTGCAAATAAAGTGCATGTTGCCCTTGAGGAATAAATTGCCCATGTTACATTAAAAATGATAAGATAGTAATATTGCAATAGGGAATGGATGGTAAACTGATAACAGGTTCATAGTTACTAGGTATCTCCACCAAAGAGGACATTCTCAGGACTGCAACATCCACCCCCTTTAAAAGTACAACAGAGTACAGTATCAGCAATGCATCTACATACTGTGGGAGTAGAACCCATAGCTTTCTGGATCAAAAGCAAGCACACTACCTATTGTGCTATTAACAATGCAAACAGACTCACCATTAGTAGCACTAAACTTCTCTTCCCCTGAAGCTCTTAGCTCCTTATAAAATCTACTCGACACTCAACTGTGTCTCTCAACTTTGCAGCATATGAGCACAAGAAATCTGGAAAAAGCCAAAATGTATTTGGGGGGGCCCAAAAATCAGGGACACATTTTAAACATTGCTTGCATAATCTTGGAAAGTTGCTAGAATAAAACATTGTGCTACCACCATGCATTCCACTGCCAAGTCTTGAACCTAGCACCCTGTGCACTACAGTCAGAGGAACATACCACTATGCCAAATCAGCTGTTTCTAGAAAAGGAAGATTGAAACTTAAATGGCTATCATTTAGTGAATTCAGTTCTCACCATAGCTCTCAACCTCTTAGCACAAAACACCTGGACAAAGCCAATAATGGTTCATAGGTGTGTACTAGGCTAATGGCCCTGGAGCCTTTACAAGCCTAGCCCATAAGATTACCTTGGCATTGTGCCACTCGGCCTTAGTTCCCAGTGCCTCTGTTGAGTAGATCCACTGGAGTGATCTCCGGGGTTAAAAACCACCTGTCAAAAGTGGGATAATGGGGGAATACATCCCCCAAACATATTCACTGAATTCAGCTCTCACCATAGCTCTCAATCTTTTAGCACAAAAAACCTGGACAAAGCCAACAAAGGGGGAATACAGGACCAAAAAAATGGACAAATTTCAAATATTGATCTTATAAACTTCGATAATTGCTAGAATATCATGTTTTGTGTTACCATGTACTTTCTGAAGAATATGAAGTCTGAAATTCAAATATCTACCATTATTTAGTAAATTCAAAATCCAGAAAACTACAGATTTTTTAAGAGGAACAGAACAGAACAAAAATATGAGGCAAAAATCTAAACACTTTTCACAAGTGGCGGATGCTACCTGCACCCAAGGTTCAGGGTTTGAGCTTTTGCCATAAAAGAAAATAATAGCAAATAAGCTAATTCTCTATTCATTTAAGCTACATTTCCAGCCTGCATTACTGCATCTCCAAAATATAAGAAATACACCACAGACTGAAATCAATAAAAGATTACAAAAAGAAAAGTAGTAAGTGCATCCAACCTGGGTGCCTGAAGTTATTTATCTGTGCAGTAAAACTAAAATGATATATTATAGTTTTTTGTTTTGTTTTGTTTTTCTGATTCCTATAATGCAATACATAATTCAAACATTGCACAATGTATTGAAACTCTATAAAATACAGTGCTATTTACAATGCTATATATGAGAGCACACAAACTAAGGTAAGGGTAATGCTCTTTCCTGAATGGTATGTGACCTCAGAATTAGTACCTAGAGTAAAGGGGTAAGAAGTACGATTAGGCTTGCCCCTTAAAGCATAAAGGTAATAGGCTACAATGTACTTTTTTGTGGTCAGGATGTCTGGAACTCAAAAGTCTGTCATCATTTCTGACTGAAATACCAAACAAATTGCTAGCAAACCACAAATGTTATAGGGTACAGGCAAAATTAGGGACATTCAGCAAAATCAGGGAGAGCTGAAAGCTATAGCACACACATGTGCATGTGCATGCATGCACACACACACACCCTAACTGCAAATGCCAGTACCTGAGTCAAAGTCCCGAGTCCATTATGAATGGATTCATTCAAAGCAAGGCAAAGTCCAGTAAAAGCAGCAGCTCACTCCAGTGCAGAGTCCCACACACACACACACAGACACACACACACACACACACACACACACACACACACACACACACACACACACACACACATATGCACACTCACGCACACGCGCGCGCGCGCACACACACACACACACACACACACACACACACACAAACTGCAAAGGCCAGTACCTGAGTCAAACTCTGAGTCCATTTTGAATGGATTAATTCAAAGAAAGGCAAAGTCCCATAAAAGCAGCAGCTTGCTCTGATGCAGATTCCCATTCAAAGCAGCTCCTGTTTCCTGGGGAATGCTGAGCATGCATGCATGCACTGAATCCAGCTTCCGAGCACGCACAGACTGTAGACCTTGCAGTCTGATCCACTTCCAGTCTATGCAGTTGTAACCACATAGACTTCTGGGGCATCTGTAGACTTATGCCTTCTTTCCAAGTCTAGACTGGTTAAACAGCAGTTTGGATTCAAGTTCCAAGCACGCATGTGTGTTTCTGGGACTTGTTACATTTTTTTATTTGGTTTTCCTGTTTTTTTTGTACAGCTGGGGGGGTGCAGTCCTGCAGTCTAATAGCATGAGCCACCACTAGATTTAAAGTTTATATGGTTTGAAGTGTAGGAAACATAACAACCTCAATCAGTTCCAGCTATGTCAAAATTGTTGATGGAACCAGGTGCATATCAAAACTGTGTGCTATGATTTTCATTATTGGTATAGTTCACCAAAAAGTATCAGCATTACAATGCTCAGTGTGTCTGATGGCACTTACTTTAAAACATGTTTTGCAGAAAAAGGCATAGTCTGTAATGATCAGTACGTTTCAAGAATGACTGCTCAGAAGGAACTCTTTCTACTCTGTTTCATTTTCATGGATTAAAAGTGTAATGATTTATTGGAAGAGCTGGGCAAAGGGGAATTGGATTAAGTGGCTTACCACTTCCTGTTCATTCTGGGATGAGGCAGATGGTAGCCCTGGATGGATGATTGCTCCTTTCCAAGAAGTGGGTTGAATATTCACAATGGCATTAAAACCAGGGGGCATATGCTTGATGATCTAAAGCAGTTGATGACAGCTGTCGGGTGGTATGTGAATGTAGGACCAGGCACATGCTATGGGGAGACCATAGAATGCCCCCTGATGTAACCCAGGTGCCCACATTATGCACCAGGCTACAGGGAACAGGGTTAGGGCCTTGCAAAGAGAAAAGCCCAATGGCTGCATGGATGCTGTATCAGTGAATTGCATTCCCCAGAAGGTGAAGGAGGAATTACTGATCAATAGCAGAGTTTGATGGGCAGCAGGAAAAATGCAATGATTTACAACTTTTATTTATCATATCACTCATATTTAACAAACATAGTTCATAAAGATACAAACACGTGCAAGTATATATATCTATAGAAAGCTAGCTTGCCCTTTATCTTGATTGCTTGGTTTTCCATTATTATGGTCAGTATCTCTTTGAAAATTTGTTCTAACAAGCAGGAATTTTAGGATACTTTTTGATAAACTGTGCATACCCTGTCTTGAAAACAGTGCATCTTTGACAGAATAGCCTATAATATACCAAAGAACTCAACTTAGATTTCCAAATTATATATAAATCCTGCTATGGCAACTGCATTTATTTAATGCAAGATGTTAAGCCATCTAGTTGTTTTTGTGTCAAATGAAGAAATGAAGTTAGTTAAGGAAATAGGAAACCTGACACAAAATTGGAAAAGAGCAGACTATTACTGGAGTAAATAACTTTAGTACGTTTGTTTGTGTCTTTTGACTTTTTCACGGTTAGGGGTCGCCACAGCGGAACTCCGGTCCGCTAATGATTGGCAGTAGATTTTTACGTGCTGGCTTGCCAGGCCTAACGCACAACCTTCAATGAAGGAACGCCCATTCACGCATGTCACCACACAGAAGACACTCTAACTGAGAATCGAACGGGCAACGTCTAACTGTGAGGCGACAATGCTACCGCAGCACCACCACCGCAGTAAATAACTTTAGTATGTACCAACCTCAATTTTCTTTGATATAAATATGCCGACAAACAATGTAGCTTAGAAAGCCATTTTTAGTGATTCTCATATATTCCCATACTCAAGCTTTAAAGGCAAGTATCACAAGCTTTAAAAGAAATGATCAAGAACAAAGTACTCTCAGCTGTTGTGCTATATAGGTACTGTGTGCATGAGGGAAATGCACTGCAGGGGAACTGTAGAGTAATTTACGAAATCACTGAATGGAGTCAGAATGGTTAACATCATAAAGTAGTCTGAATATCACACTACCATTATAAATAATAACCAGTGATATCTTAATTGGCAATGTTTCCACACAGGATAAGAAATGAGTTGCAGTCTCACCACAGGAATAAACATATTTAGTTAACTGTGGAAGTTATAGTTAAGAATTCATTTTTCAAAATATACATTGGTCACCTTTGGAGAATTTCTTGTGCTGTTTATTACTGTTTCTAAATGTGAGGTCATAGACTGGTAATAGAACTACTGGATAGGAAAATAAAGGGCTTGAACCCATCAGAATATGATTATACTGTGGTTAAAGTTACTTGTAATGTAAAAGTTTTTATCCTTTTCAGCTATTAAACAAAACAACCACTCTTATGGAAACTATTGCATATTTTCCTAACTTTACAGGTAATAAAGCTGAAACCAAATCTAATAAATACACTAAAGAATAACAGTAACCCAGATATAAATGTAGACAACTGTAATTTCTTACAGTTACCTTTATTATATCTTAATCAATCAAGCATTCATAGCCTGTTAATTAATGGGCAGATTCCAGTGCATTAATGGCTGGCTAGACCTTCCTCGATTTGTTCATAGGTTCATAGGTAGGTACTAAGCTATTGGCCCTAGGGCCTATACAAGCCTAGCCAAAAAGGTACCCTGGCTTTCGCCACCCAAGAAAATTATTTTCCTGTGCCTCTGTCAAGCAGAACCACAGAAGCGATCCCCAGGATGAATTTCCTATTACCCATCCAATCATCAAGATTTTTCATGAAGAGTGCTAATGAGGAGCTCTGTTTGACATAGATAGGTAGTCTGTTCCAGAGTATGGGAAGTCTCTGGGACAGGAATCTATCCCTCCAGCATGTTCTGTTTATTGTGGTGACAAGGTTTAGGTCTCTAGATCGTGTAGGTGGGTGGGATTGGGATTTCTTTAAGTGGAGCATGTCCAACAGCTCTGGGTTTGACATAGCTTTGTATGTTAGGCAGAGATCACCTCTGAGTAGGTGATATGCGACGGAGTAAAGCTGGAGTTTTTTGAGACGGTCTGCATAAGGCATCTGTTTGAGGCCAGTAATCCTCTTTGTGAGGTATTTTTGTGGCCTTTCCAGTTGTTGTAGATGTCTTGTGAGGTACATACCAAAAGGGGCATTGTACTCTATAATGGGTCTAATGAGTGATGAGTAGAGGGGAACAATGATCTCTTGTACTCCGTTTATCAATACAACAACCCCCATAGCACATAATCCCCCACCAGAAGTAGAAAGACTCTAAACAATTTCTCTTTCCAACCTGTACCCATATCCACTGTTAAGAAATTTCAGCAAATACTGAAATCAACCACCCTTGCACCTGATAACTTACCAGCTGCATATATTAAAATAGATGTTGAAACTTTAGCCTATCCTATTTCGATACTAATAAGTCACACCCTCAAAGAAAGATATGTCCTGACCCCATGGAAAAAGTCATATAGCTTAGACCTATAGCCATATAATATATGCTATAAAAAGTGCCAGAGAAATTCATGCAAATGCAAGTCTTAATTATGTTACAAACAACAGCCTTCTTACCCCAATTCAGTGTGGGTTCTGCCCACATCACAGCACTGCCTGAGCATTACTCAACTTCAACACCACAGTAAATGAGAGCAGAAGTTTTGGCAACTCAGTATCAGCAGTTTGCCTTGACCCGTAAGAAGATTTTGAGATTATCATCACAGACTTCTTTTCAAGCTATCTTCCCTAGGTCTGGAAAATGCAGCACTTTTTTTGGTTTCATAGATACTTAACCTACAGGATTCGGGCAGTGAAATGGCAAAATAATATCTCTCCATTTCTCTCTGGTAGAGTTAGAGATTCCCAGAGCTGTAGTCTAGGCCCAACATCTTCACTAATGATTTGCACACTGCAACTAATCATGCCTCAGTTATGCCATATGCAGACAATTTCACATCAATCTGTTCTGTCAATAGTCTAAATACACTTTAGCTCCTTATTCAACGATCTCTCTCTGTCTTCTGTAGAAGCCTTGGTATCTGATTCATAATTGCTCCTGAATCTTAAGAAACTAAACCAAATTCTTAGGAGTGATTATTGATGAGGAAACTTAAATTCAAGGAACACATAAAACATAAGATAAAGAAAACACAATAGTAGCTAGGCAACCTCTACAGTGTTAAGACATACCTGATATATAAATCCAGAATAAACCTACCATTTTCTTACTTACTCCCTACTCTCCTCTATGCAGCTCTTATCCTTGTCAACCTACAGTCCATCTTATTCTCCTCTCTGGAACAATGCTATTACAAAGTAGCCAAATTGGCTTTCAACTAAAAGTTTAAAGCCCGCCACTTCATATCCCTCAAACAGTTACAATGGGTAGAACTGAGAGACTCATCGGTAGTGTAGCTAGGGCAGGGCAAAAGGGGCAACTGTCAGGGGCACAAAGTGTGAGGGCATGATCTGTTCGGCCATCTATCATTCTGGTTGCTCTTAGTGCAATCCTAACTTTTAAAAGCCATTATTGCATTTGTTGACAAACCTGAACACTGTAGAGATCCATGTGTGGTCTAACTGTAGCAACTACTTGCTATATTGTAGCAAGCAGCTTGCTATACTTTTAATACAAAAAGAAAAATCTTTTTTCTTTTTTTTTTTAACAAAAAACTGAGTGTTGCAATGCTCCATGCAGGATATTAACTGCAGCAACTGCTTGCTACAAATGTTGCAAGCAGTTTGCTGCAGTTTAAAAGAAATGCTTTTCCTTTTAACTCATTCCATCCAGTCCAGGTCTTTTTAGTGCTTACTTTTAACTCCCAGTGGGTATGGCTTGAGTCTTTACAAAATGAAGTTATTACCTTAAAGTTCAAATAAATATTCATATCTCTGGAACCATAAATGTTACTAGAAAACTGCAATTGGCAAACTATTCAGGATAAATTAATATTTACATTAGTGGCATTCATTATGTTCAATGCTTAAAACTGGATTTTATAATACAAAATAAAGGCAGTGAATATTAATTTTGTAATGTTGTAAAAAACAGGTTATGATATCTCAGTAACCATTAAAGCAAGACACACACTGCCATATTTTCTTCATACAATTGTGTGCTTTCATATGAGACTATGCAGTTCTGTCTGTGTTTCCTGAATATTTAAATATTTAGAGAAATATGAAAAATATTGCAATACTAATAAACAGTATAAAAATAATATTAAAGATTTCTTTAGCTGCATTAGAAAGAGGTGAAATATCAATACAATTGTTTGCCATCATGTGTGCTTTAAGATGAAATCTTCTGATACCTTGTATGTAACATAGGTTCATAGATTCATAGGTAGGTACTCGGCTATCAGCCCTGGGGCCTATGTAAGCCTAGCCAAAAATGTTCCCTAGCTTTCGCCACCCAAGAAAGTTATTTCCTGCACCCCTGTCTAGCAGAGCCACTGAAGTGATCCCCAGGTGAATTTCCTATTTCCCATCCAATTGTCGAGATTTTTCTTAAAGAGGGCTAATAAAGAGCTTTGCTTGACATGAATGGGTAGTATGTTCCAGACATAAATTTATCCCTCTAGCATGTCCTGTTTATTGTGGTGGCAAGGTTTAGGCCCCTGAAGCATGTGGCTTGGAGGGATTGGGGTTTCTTTGATCTGGGTTTGACATGGCTTTGTATGAGCGATAAGCGATGGAGTAGAGCTGGAGTTTTTTGAGACGGTCTGCATATGGCATTTGATTGAGGCCAGTAATCCTCTTATTGAGGTATTTCTCTGGTCTTTCTAGTTGTTGTAGATGTCTTGCAAGGTGAATGCCAAATGGGGTGTTGTACTCTATAATGGGTCTGATGAGGGATGAGTAGAGAGGAACAATGACCTTTTTTTCTGGAGGTGAACCCCTTTGCGATGAGGTGTGCCACATAGAAGGATTTCCTGACTACTGTGGCAATGTGATTATCAAAGGAGAGACTACTGTCCACCTGTGTCCCAAGGTCTCTTATCACACTTTCGGTGTTTAGTAGGCTACCACCTATGTGGTAGATAATGGGTACAGTGTTTTTCCCAAAGGGGATGACAATGCACTTCTTGGCATTGAGCTTGAGGCCATGACTTTGACACCAAACATCAGTCTCAGTGAGGCCCCTTTGTAGAATGTCCACATCATTAGGCGATTCTATTATGGCACCTAGTTTGCAGTTGACTACGAACTTCATTAGCCAAAGACCTGCTGTATTAGCCTGGACTTCTGAGATGTAGATGCCAAACAGGAGAGGACCCAGGACTGAGCCCTGTGGTACTCCACTTGTCACTGGTCTGAAGTTGGATTTGGAGTCGGCTACTTTCACTGTGTGCATCCTGTCAGTGAGCCAGTTGGCCACCCATCTTGTGACATAGGCATTTATGCCCAGTCTAGTGAGTTTATCTATAATTCCAGAGTGGAGGATGGTGTTGAAAGCCTTGGCGAGGTCAAGATAGGCTGTGTGCACCACCTTACCCTTGTCCATGGCTCTGGTGACTACTTCAAAGAAATCAATCAAGTTTACGAGACATGACCTACTTTTTACAAACCCAAACTGAGTGGGGTCCAGAGTTTGGAGGTTACCTATGTCCTTATTTATAAGCTCCAAGATGATACGTTTCATGGCCTTGCAGACCAGGCTTGTCAGGCTAATGGGACGGTAACAAAAACCCCCCAAAAATTCCTCTCTACTCGTTTCCCACCTTTCTATAACCAGTAGAGTCTGGTTTTCAGATTTTGCTGAATTCTGGGCTGTTTTGTAGCTTCTGTATTGCCCAGACCTTACTAAAATAGAAGGAAATCCATAAACCAAATAACCAGAACAAAACTCCACAAACTATTGAAACAAAAGGAAAAGCAATACAGCTCACGGGTGTACCAGTACTGTTTATTTAGCGCTTTCATCTGCTTTCCAGCTTGACTTCCTCAGAATACAAACCACCATGACATAACTTACATTTAATATACGCACCCTATCACATGACATTAATTAACACTCAATTAATTCTCTTAAAAACGTATGAACATATAAAAATTTAATAGATTACCTAAAAATTATGTAATGCATTGGACAAGAAATGTATGTTGAATACTTTGAAAAAATATATATACACTTTTGAAATATATCTTAAACAAGGAAAGGGAGACTTTATAAAAATTAACAATTTCAGTCATTTTCAAACTTATAAGCAATGTCATACCTTATACTATGTGAATCTATTCACCTCTATAACTTGCTTGAAATTCTACTTAAATAGTAGACTGGGCTAGTTAAAATTAATAAGGCCTACTTCTAAGACTTAGAACCAAACTGTTATAAATATATACACACTTACACTTTTGTGATGGAAAAAATGAATGGATCATATGTGGAATTCTGCCTTCAACTTAAAATAGCTGGAAATCAAGACAGTATCGTTAAGCCCCGGGGGGGGGTGGCGTAGTTGCATTGCATTTGAGCTGCCACAATAATTCTCTATATTCTAAATAAGTATTCAGTGGACCCCCCCCCCCGGTCTCTATTTTGCACCTATTCCAGGGCACTGAATTTAAATATATGTCCGGGAAAATTTTTGACATGTTTACTTAATGCATTCTTTAAGTTGCCCTTCTGGATGTCATATAGATGTTGATAAATCCGCTTATTAAAACTATTGATTGTTTTCCCTATATAAAAACAATAACAATTCTGGCAAATCGCAATATAAATTAGATGTTTGCTCAAACAGTTAAGCCTTTGTTTTTGCGTAACTCTTCCAAAACCCTTTATGTGTAGGACCTCATTCTCTAAAATATGTGGGCATTGATTACAATGTCCACATTTACCCATTTTTCCTTTTCTATCAGTCACAAAGTTCATTTCTAGCAAATTTTTAAAAGATCTATCATTTTTGTAGACCACTATTGGGTGGTCTCCCAATTTTTCTTTATATTGATGTTCAATATCAAACAGTGCCCAATTATGTTGTAAATTATTTTTAATCATACCAAAATGGGGTGAAAAAGTAAGTAAGTATCATGGGGTGTTGGAATACCTCTACAGCTTTTGGGGCTGTTACATCAGTAATTCCATTGATGTTGTTAATATATGGTCCACCCAACAAAGGTTTAAAATTACCTTCCTTCCTTTTTGTTATCACTTCCTGTAATATAGGCTTGAGAATATGAGACGGGTACCCTCTCGCTAACAACATATTTTCCAAAATTTTAATTTCTTTGATAATATTTTCGTCGTAACTCACCATCCTCGCCAACCTAACTCCTTGGCCTTTAACCAATGATCTTTTTTGATGTATTGGATGGGCACTGGAAAAATGAAGTAATGTATTGGAGTAGGTTGGCTTCCTATATAGTGTGGAGATGAACTTTTTGATTAATGTTATCCTTGGAAAAGGTTATATCCAAAAAATGTATAAAATCTTCATTAGTTTCCATAGTAAACTGTAAAAACCCAGTACTTTCATTTAAGAACTCAAAAAACTTTTTCAATGCATCATGAGTCCCTCGCCACAAAATAAGTATATCATCTAAATAGCGCCCATAAAACAGGCAATACTTAAATAACTCAGAGGTGAATACCTTAGTAGTTTCCCATTCGGCCAGGACAATATTGGCAAATAGGGGCTCACAGGATGCATCCATGGCTACACCCACTTTTTGTTTGAAGTAATGTCCTTCAAACAAAATGAAGTTGTTTTTGAGTATAATGTCCATGACCGTTTGAAACATTAAAACCCTTGAATGTGACACTCCTGAGTATTTGCACAGAAAATCATAAAACAAATTGTTTCCCTCTTCATGTGGGATAAAAGTAAATAGATCACGTACGTCTATTGTGACAAAAAGAAGTTCATCATTGTACATTTCTTGTTTGATTTTCCTAAGGCAATCCCATGAATCTTGAAGTATATGTGGAAATTGACCTAATATACTGTTTAAATGTTTATCTATTAATTTAGCCATTGAAAATGTCTTTGATGCTTTTGCATCTACTATAAGTCTCAATGGGGGGTCGGTGGTGGACTTATGAATCTTAGGTAGATAGTAGCCTATCTGTCGCTGGAGGAGTGGTTTAGCTCAGAATATGTAGTTTTATTGGCCATTTTGGGCTATTTCTATCCCTTTCATCTTTCTGTTTAAAAACATATGTTTGCACAGTTTTTGCACTTGTATTACCTCAGCAAGATCCTGCCTGGGTGTCCTGCAGAGTTCTACAGCAGCAGAGAGAGAAAAGGAAGACTTTGAGTGGATTAAGTACCTCTATTTTGCTTTTTATTGCTTATCTTCGCTAGCCGCACTATTCTGAGCATTTTTTATTAACTTTGCAACTTATTTGAACTGTTTTTTGAATTTTGATACTGTTTGCACTTTAACTGATCTATTTTAAGTGTTTTTCAGCTGTTGAACTGCTGAGGGCTACACACTCATGTGTGATAGCCATTTTTCTCCTTTAAAAGTGTTTTTGTTTTACTGTATCTGTTTTAATCTTTGAAAAAAAAAACCCAAACTCCTATCAATCTAATTGTTTCCCACCTTTCTATAACCAGTAGAGTCCGGTTTTCAGATTTTGCTGAATTCTGGGCTGTTCTGTAGTTTCTGTGTTGCCCAGACCTTACTAAGATAGAAGAAAGCTTCTCTGTTCATCAGTGAGAGTGGTGAGCTTTAAGCAGCCTATCTGCTGCTGGAGGAGTGGTTTCAGCTCAGAATCTGTAGTTTTATTGGACATTTTGGGCTGTTTCTTTCCCTTTTATCTTTTTGTTTAAAAACCTGTGTTTGCGAGGTTTTGCGCATCACACAGCACTATTAGTATTCCCGGTGTCAGAATATATGCTCTTCTAATTTTCCCTTAGAACTAGCCAGTTTTCTAGTTTTAGCACTCAAAACTGTTTCCTTGTGCTCAGCACTTGTTCAAAACTCGTTGCAAGCACTAAATAATCTACAAATTGCTGCAGCACTCAACTTTCCTCACTTGTTAGGAGGAAAATAGTTTTTAGTACTTAAATTAATAAGCAGCTCTCCAGGCATGTCTAAGGGTCAGCTCCCAGTATTTTCCCCTGTCCACCTGATGAATCTGGGCATCTTGGGGCAATGTAGCAATTGCCTCATGTACACTGACAACCCTCCCCTCCTACCACCCAACACTACAACCTGTGAGATATACACTTATATAGCCAAACTGGAAGCCAAGCTCTCTCCAGCCCAAACTATACTAGACAGTCAAGAGGAGAAGTTAAACACCTGCACCACACCACACTTAACACATAGTCCATGAAAACCTACACCACCTAAACCCACACATAGTAACACAAAACACACAACTACATTCACAGAGGCTCTCAATAAAAATCTGCCCAAACAACAGAGACCTCCAAAGCTGAAACGCAAGCAACCACCACCCCCCAACACTACCCAAATGACACATAGCCCACAAAATCAGTGTGCCCCTCAACCTTAGCCCATAAGGCAAAACAACGTACCCAACACACTAGTCATAGGTGACTCTATACAAGTTCCACAAAATAGAAAAATAATAAAAATACCACTAACGACAACAGCCACAATCACAGAGCAATGCTGGCAGAAAATATATTATTGCACTTAGCGTTTCGGCTCCCAGGCTTTCACAGAGAAAAAAAACATTACTAAAACACAGGTTTAAATACAGAAAAGCATAACAGTCCATCCCACTGCTAATAAGTTAATTAATTAATTAAATAGTTAAATTACATATTTCCAATTGCATTCTTTGTTTAACCCTATAGGTTCCAAGGTATTAAACTTAAGAATATACAGTTTCTTTCCTCAAAAGTTTATCCTTTAAACTTAGATTTTCACCCATCAATACTTCCACTTTTTCCAAGATACAACCTGAAATTCCTTCAGGGTTAGAATTGTGAAATTCAAAAAAGTGATTGCCCAAAGGGCTCTCCACTTTCACATTTCTAATGTCCCTCACATGTTCTTGGAAACATACTTTGAAACTTCTACTAGTTTCTCCAATATAAAACTTGTTGCATCCACATTTTAGAGCATAAATAACACCTACAGTGTTACCATCAAAAATTCTTTTAACAGTAAAAGGACATCCATTAATTTTGATGAAGGAGCTAACAATATGTATACATACAGAACATTTTTACAGGAAACCGTACCAACAATAGAATTCACCTCTCTATTTAAATTAACATTGGGTAGCTCAAAATAGTTATGTACTACCATATCCTTTAAATTCCTAGCCCTTTTATAAGAGGCTATAACCTGTTTAGGCAAAAACAGGCTTCGGTCTCTGTCCCTAAACATCATAGGCCAAAATTGTTTAACAATATCCACAACTTTACAACTAATAATATTATAAGTTGTAATAAAAATAAACATTTTCAGGAATTTCATGCCTCACATTAATAACATTTCTATTTACATTTTCATTTTTAAAGGACCTCTGATGACTAGTATTATTCTTGCATCTTTCTAAGTAATTCACATTCTTAGGCCATCTAAGTAACATCACTTTATTTTTGGCTTCTGACACTATACCTACATCATATCCCCTATTAATAAACATCTTTTCAGTTTCTAAAATTTCCTGATAAAAAACATCATCACTACTACCGAGTTTATGGATTCTAAGGAACTCATTATAAGCAATACTGTCATAAGATGGAGGGGATGACAGCTATTGCCACATAGGAACTGATTCCTCAGTTCAAACATCCTATGTAACCCAGTCTCTAGCTTATTGAGTTTAATATCCAGGAAGTTTACCTCAGTTCCCAACTTGATGCCATCAACTTCAAGGCCCATTTTATTAATCTGCAAGTTTTCAACAAATTTTAAAGCATATTTATAGGAACCATCACACAAAAAAATCAAATCATCTATAAATCTCAAATAAAGCAAAACATGAGACCTATAGAAGGTGTGAGGATATATATAGTCATACTCAAACTTGGCCACAGTAAGATTGGTATACATGGGGGCAAAAGCTGCCCCCATAGCTGTACCCTGCAGTTGGTGAAAAATGTCCCCATTGTAAACAAAAAAATTATTTTTTAAACAAAAAGCTACTAAATCTATAACAAAATAGGACATAGGGGAATCACCTAAAAAATAAAAGAGGGCCTGAATACCCACATCATGTTGAATATTTGTGCAAAGGCTTTTCACATCTATACATAACCAAAACATGGAATCCTTCCATTGAAAGCCCTTTATTTTGTTAAAAAAAATCTGAAATATCCTTTATATATGAAGGAGTACTAAGAACATACTTTTTCAAATATTTGTGCAAAAACACACTAATACATTTCAAAAAATATTTCTCTGCAGAGACAATAGGCCTTCCAACAAGATTATCTAAACCTTTATGAGTCTTCGGTAAACAATAAAATACAGCAATTTTTGCATTTTCAACACCACATTTCTTACTGATGTCATTAAGATAGGTTAACAGTATAAATGAGTTTGAATATTACACTACCATTATAAATAATAACCAGTGATATCTTAACTGGCAGTGTTTCCACAGAGGATAAGAAATGAGTTGCAGTCTCACTACAAGAATGAACACATTTAGTTAACTGTGGAAATTATAGTTAGGAATTCATTTTTCAAAATATACATTGATCACCTTTGGAGAATTTCTTGTTTGGTTTATTATTGTTTCTAAATATGAGGTCATAGACTGGTAATAGAACTATTGGATAGGAAAATAAAGGGTTTAAAACCATCAGAATATGATTATATTGTGGTTAAAGTTACTTGTAGTATAAAAGTTTTTATCCTTTTCAGCTATTAAACAAAACAGACCACTCTTATGGAAAATCTTGCATCATATCTTAAGTATATAGGTAATGAAGCTGAAACCAAATCTAACAAACACCCTAAAGAATAAGAATAACCTGGATATAAATTTAGACAACTGTCATTTCTTACAGTTAGCTTTATTATATCTTGATGCATCAAGCATTCATAGCTTGTTAATTAATGGGCATATTCCAGTGCATTAACGGCTGGCTAGACCTTCCTGGATTTGTACTCCATTTATCAATACAACAACCCCCATAACACATAATCCCCCACCAGAAGCTAGAAAGACTCTAAACACTTTCTTTTTCCAACCTGTACCCATATCCACTGTTAAGAAATGACTCCAAATACAGAACTCAAACACCTTTGCACCCAATAAATTATCAGCTGAATATATTAAAATAGATGTTGAGGCTGTAGCCTATCCTGTTTCAATAGTAATAAAACACTCCTTCAAAGAAAGCTATGTCCTGACTCCATGGAAAACGTCATACAGCTTAGACCAATAGCCATGTTATCTACACTATAAAAAGTGCCAGAGAAATGCATACAAAGTCAAGTCTTAACTTACATTTATTTATTTATTACATTTTTAACTGGGAAAAGTCTGACTGGGTCAGGAGCCTGTTTTCAGCAGAGGCCCAGGGAGAAAAGCTCCAGAAAAAAACTGTGCAAATACAATACAAAACAGTACACTATTACATATGAATATCTTACATATGAATTTTAAAAACACACCGAATTCTGTTTCAAGCTTAAGTACAGAACAAGAAAATGATGATAAAAGGCACAATAACATATTACTCAAATTAGAATGCTACATATGGAATATAGGTTGAAGAGTCTTGAATTTTGCAAAGTCAATAAAAAAATAACTGTATGTACAGGGGTGCCAAACACCCAGCTGAAAGGTGGAGTGATAAGAACCAAGAATTTATAGTAATAATCAGAGAGAGGTAGTAGTAAGAGGATGTAGACTACAGTAGAGCTGAGAGGGGGAGGGACAGGATAAGTTGAGTTAGCCAGGAGTATGACAGGAGCAGAGCCAGTGATTAGCTAGGTAGTTATGAAGTAGTTGTTTGAACTCATGAGGGTGTGGATTTTTACAGTTTGATGGAGGGTGTTCCAGAATTTGGTAATTTTATTGGAATAGAGACAGTCACCATGATATTTGTGGGAGTGGGTGACCTTCAGCATAAGTTTATCAGAGGGTCTAAGGGGCCTAGGATTGCTATTAGGCTGGATAAGATTGGAAAGAGCAGGACAGTTTGCGGGTTGGTGGATGAACTTGTGGGTCATAGCAAGTTGGTTGAGAGCTCGAAGGTTTGGGAGTTCTAGCCAGTTTAGCTGAGAGAGCACAGTACAGTGGTGAGTCCTGTGTGGGCCATTTGTGGCGAACTTGGCAATTTTGTTATAACAGGATTCTAGATTATTTAGGTCAGTCTTGTGAAGGTTAGTGAGAATATGAGATCCATAGAGAAGGGAAGAAAGTAGGTGAGATCAGGCAGTGGCAAACCTGACATTGTGCTTAAGATATGGCCTGACCCTGTACAAGGTGTCAAGCTTAATGTGCACTTTTTTGATTGTCAGAGGGACATGTTTTTCAAAAGTTAGATTCTCATCAATAGTGACCCCTAGAAGTTTACTATGAGTTGTGGGTTCAATTTTGGTTCTGTTTGATGAGAGAATTGACAGAGAGGCTTGACAAGGTTTGGATTTTTTTATGTTTGAAAATTATTAATTTAGTTTTATTAGGGTTTAGGATTACTTGATGTTTCGATAGGTATTTTTCTATGTTTTGGAAAGATGATTGCATTTTTGATTGAAGATCTAGTGGAGAGGTGTCAGAGCATATAAGGGTAGCATTGTCAGCGTATTAGACAATGGTGGCTAGATTAGTAGCAGCGTTGAGGTTGTTTGTGAATAAGAATTAAGAGAGGACCAAGTATAGACCCTTGCGGCACACCAACAGAGATGGGGAGTAGGGGGGGGGGGTGTTTTCCCATTTAGTGGCTTGCTGACAACTGGAAAGATAGCTGAGGAACCAGGACATAGAAGATGAGCTGAAGCCATAGATTGAGTTTGTTGAGTAGTAGTTGGTGGGAAATGGTGTCAAAGGCTTTTGACATGTCAAGAAAGATAGAGGAGACTGCTTTGGCATCATTTAGAAGATGATGAATGGTGTTGGTAAATGAGATTAGAGCAGCTGGAGTACTATGTTTACATCTGAAACCATGTTGTGAATTGGATAACAGATTGTTATTTAGGAAGTAGTTAAGGAGTTGTTTTTGGATACACTTTTCTAAGATTTTAGCTAGTGGGAAAAGAATGACTATGGGGCGGAAGTCGGTTAGGTCTTTGGAAGGACCACCTTTATGGACAGGGATGTTACAAACAAAAGCCTTCTCACCCCAACTCAGTGTGGGTTCTGCTCACCTCACAACATTGCCTCAGCATTGCTCAAGTTAAACACCATAGTAAATGAGAGCAGAAACATTGGCAAATCTGTATCAACAGTTTGCCTTGACCTGTAAAAAGCTTTTGAGACTATCATCACAAATGTCTTTTCAAGCTGTCTGCCTTAGGTCTGGAAACTGCAGCACTTTTTTTGGTTTCATAGATACTTAACCAACAGGATTTGGGCAGTAAAATGGCAAAATAATATCCCACTATTTCTCCCTGGTACAGTAAGAGATTCCCAAAGCTGTAGTCTAGATCCAACATCTTAACTAATGATTTGCACACTGCAACTAATCATTCCTCATTTATGTAATATGCAGACAATTCCACATCAATCTGTTCTGTCAATAGTCTAAATACACTTTAGCTCCTTATTCAGCAATCTCTCTCTGTCTTCTGTAGAACCCTTGGTATCTGATTCACAATTGCTCTTGAATCTTAATAAACTAAACTAAATTCTTAGGAGTGATTACTGATGAGGAACCTTAAATTCTAGGAACACATAAAACATGAAATAAAGAAAACACAACAGTAGCTAGGCAACCTCTACAGTGTTAAGATATACCAGATAGATAAAGTCAGAATAAACCTACCATTTTCTTACTTACTCCCTACTCTCCTCTACGCAGCTCTTACCCTTGTCAACCTACAGTCCAACTTACTTCCCTCTTTGGAACAATGCTATAACAAAGTAGCCAAATTGGCTTCCAACTACAAGTTTAAAACCCACCACTTCATACCCCTCAAATAATTACAAAGGCTAGAACTGAAACACTCATCAGTAGTAGCTTGGGCAGGGCAAAAGGGGCAACTGCCAGAGGGACAAAGCATGAGGGCATGATCTGTTCAGCCATCCATCATCCTGATTACTCTTAGTGCAATCCCAAGTTTTGAAAGTCATTATTGCATTTGTGGACAAACCTGAGCACTGGAGCGATCTGTGTATGGTACATAGATAATATTCAATATCTCTTTAGCTGCATAAGAAAGAGGTCAGGTATCAATACAATTGTGTTTACTATCATGTATGCTTTAAGATGAAATCTTCTGACACCTTGTATGCAACATGGTTTTGAAATTATTAATGCAAATATGAGCAAGCAATATTTAATGCCTAGAGACGTCAGTAGATAGTAATTGTAGAAAAGCCTGGAGGCACACTTGGCTGTAATGACTTAAAGTAAAACCTGAGCGGCCTAGCTCTTGCAGGATATATACAGTTTCAGCTAATTGCTACATTTGTAGCAAGCAGTTTGCTACAGGTTAAATGTAAAAAAAAGAAGAAATTAATTTTTTTAAAGGTAACCTACACATTGTGGTGCTTTGTGCAGGATATAAAGTGTAGCAACTACTTGCTGCTTTTGAAGTTCAAGAGAGAAACTTTTTTTTATTATTATTATTTTTCTTAGTCTAATGTAAGAAAGTATGGTTGGGGGCTGGGCACAGAAACAGGACCTGAATGGTTGGGGCCGGAGAGAGGGACGGGGTGTGTCTCACCTGCTTGGTGTGCCAGTAAAAGGAATGAACATTATTTTTTCTCTTCACTTGAAGATTTTGGTGGTGGCATGTATTGGATACTGTCTGCGGTACTCCAGGAAGCATACTGCAAGGGTTGCAAATGTCCTTTATTTTTGCTGTTCACATGAAAAGCTGAGGGGATGGGGTACTGGTTTGTTGGACAGTCATAGCAGACTGGTTGAGCTTAATCCATTCTCAGCTCACACACAAACCCTTATCATCAAATCATCATCATCAACAACCCCCTTTTCCCTATTCTCTACATGGGGTTGGGGTGTCATGTTAATGGTCATCATCTCTCCCAATTCACTGACACACTCCTGCCTTCTTCGGCACTCATGCTTGATTGTTGCAGGTCTTCTCTCTACAGTCCATTCACCTGTTTGCTGGATGCCCTCATTTCCTCTTACCTTCTTCTTTTCAGTCACAAATCTTCTTCACCAGATTGTCTTCTGCTTTTCTGCACATGTGCCCAAACCACTATAACCTGTTCTTTTTGATCTTTTCTGCAATTGGAGCTACTTTAGCTTTTGCTCTCATGTCCTCATTTCTTCATCTGTCCCACAGTGTGTATACTACCCCCCATCTCAGGCATCTAATTTCCATCAACTCCAGCTTCCTCATCTGCTCTGCTTTTACTGCCCACGTTTCTGTACCATACAGTAGTACTGTTTGCACCACTGTTTTGTACACCTTACTTCTCAGCTTCTTTGGTATTCTTTTGTCATCACTACACCTGACATTTTATGCCAGTTGGCTGCAGCCCCTCAGATTCTAGCTTTGACCTCTTCATTCAGACTTCCCTTCTCCTCAACAACCCCACCTAGATACTTGAAGCTATTAACCTTAATACTATATTTCTTCTATCTCAAATCTCAGCTTCTTCTCATTTCCCCAATTTGCTATCATTACCGTTGTCTTATCTGTACTTACTTTGATCCTATGTACCTTAGTTTTGCATTCCATTCCTCTATCCTTTGCTGAAGCTCTTGCCCAGAGTCTGCCTGTAATGCCACATTATCTACATACAGCAACTTTGTTGATCTGTCCCCTCTGACTTGTTTGCTAATGTAATCCATCACCAATATGAACAGCAGTGGGCTCAGAGCTTAACCCTGATGCACACCCACTCCCACTGGGAATCTTTCTGTGAGACCGAATACTGTTCATACTTGAGTCATTGGATCTTTGTACATGGCCTGCACTAATTCTACCAATGTATCTGGGACTTCGAACCACCACAGGACTGCCCAATTCAGCTTTCTTGAGAATTTGTCATATCCTTTCTCCAAGTCTAGGAATGCCCAATTGGACTCTTTCTTCATCTCTAGCTTCTTCTCGACTATCTGTCTCACTGCAAACATTGGGTCAGTTGAGCTGCACCCAGATCTGAATATAAACTGCTCATCTCCCATCTTACTTTCTACTACTCAGCGTATCAATTTATCAATCACCCTCTCCAAAACCTTCATGCAGTGTGACAGGATGTTAATGTCTCTGTACTGCCAGAGGTTTGTATGTCCCCTTTGTTCTTCTACACTGGCATAAGTATACTTATTCTCTAGTCTTCTGGGATATGCCTTTCTCTCCACACTGCTATCAGTACCCTCAGGAGCCATTTCTCCTCTTTGTCACCCAGCATGTTTATCATACCTGTTGTGACCTCATCTGAGCCTGCTGCTTTCCCTGACATCATTTTCCTTAGTGCTATTTTTACATCTTCTGTGGTGGACTCCTCTTCTTCTTTCATCATAGGCTGTATCTTGGGCAGTGCAGCATCTGTGGGATTTTCTTCATTCAGAAGCTATTGGAAGTAATTCTGCCATCTACCTTTGATGCCCTTTGGACTGGTGAACAGGTTGTTGCTGATGTCCCTTATGAAGGATGTATGGCTATCTTCTTTATCTTTCTGTCTTTACCTTGCAACCTGATATAGTTTCTTTCTGTCATGTACTGGATACCTTTTCAGAAGCTGGTAGAGTGCCTCTGATGCCCTGTTGTTTGCTATTGCAACTCCTTTCTTAAACTCTTTGTTAGCCAACCAGTATTCCTTTCTCGTCTGGTCTGTCTTTTCTATGTTTCACTTTTTCCTGCACTCCTTCTTTCTATTTATTACTTCCTGGACATCTACATTTCACTGCCAGCTTTCCTTATGTACCTTATTTCCATACCTGGCCCAGCCAATATGTCTGTTCTGTAGTCCTTAGACATGCTGATTTGAGGTGCTGCCATTCTTCTTCAACTACACCTATTTCCTCCTCTTATTGGGGTGCTAGAGCCCTGAGTAATGTTCATGAACTATTGTACTTTCTCTGTAGTCAACATCCAGGTCTTTAGCTTGGCCTCTGTTGACCTTAGAGCCTCCATTGACTACTGCTTGCAGCTGATTGTGGCAACCAGTGGTTTATGCTGTGGGCTGACTGTTTCACAGGGGATGGGTTTGCAATCACTGATTTTACCCTAATGCCCTTCCCTTACTAGGAGGAAATCTACCTGAATTGCATGTTGGCTGCTCTTGTATGTGCTCTTGTGACTGTCTCTGTTTCTGAGCCAAGTTGGCTACTGTCAAGTCATTTGCCAGACAGAAGTATGGAACAGCATCTCCTTGTTTATTCCTGTTGCCCCCCTACATGGACACAGGCAGTCCTCATATCCTGTTCTGTCTGTCCTGATATATGCATTCTGATCACCTGTTGTCAGTACAAATTCATGCTGTCCTGTTGTGTGAATGTACTCTTATCTTCTCTATCACAACCTTGCTGTGGGGCATATGCTGAGATTATGAATATTGCCCTATCATTAGGATGGAGTCTGATTGCCATGAGTTTGTCACTAATACTGATGACATCTCTCACTGCCTTCTGAAGCCTCTCTCTCACCACAGTTCTGTCACCATTTCTAGCATGTCCTCCTCCTGAGTGGTAGTCTCTGGATCCCAAGTCATGTGGCTTTGCTGCACTGCCCTTTTATCTTGTCTCTTGGATACATAAGATGTCCAACCTCCTCTTTACCATAGTGTCATCTACTTCCATGCTCCATCCTGTCATCCTGATATTTGTCCAAGCCTAAGCTTTGTCTTACATTCATTTAATCCAAGGAGATCCCCACACTCAACTGGGAAACTGCTGTTAACTGTAACCAAAGCCGAGAAGTCTTCTGGGGACTCACTTTACTTCTCACAGCTCTCAAAAATCTGGAACTACATTCCTTTAGAAATCAAACAAACTAACAATTTGACAGGCTTTAAAAAGCTGCTAAAACAGTACCTCACTGATTGATGGCTATGCACATACATCCTCTCCAGTCGCGCTATGCTAGTCTCTAAAACTAATTAATCTATTGCAGTTTCCTATTACCTAGAAAGCAATCTGCTTCTCTTCTACTAGCCTAGTACTATCTCTGTACACAGATGGATTTCTGTCCATAACATACAACTAACTCACTCCTCTAAATTCATGTACACTACACCACAGCATCCCCAGAATCTATCCTTCCCCTTTTAGACTTACATTTTTTTTACAAGGTCACATTTTCCTCTTCTTCCTTCCTTTTTTTCTACCCTCCACTCCTCTACCATATGACTAAGTATATCGCTTTATAACCTCTCTACCTATCTTAACTCTGTGCACTCATCTAACACCTTCAGACACCAAATATCTTCATTCATCTCCTTTACTAATATATCTTTCTCTTATCTTCTCATATCAAAACCATCCCATCTTATTGGACACTACCTAGTCCTTACCCCTTTATTTGCTGTAAACCTTTTACCTGTCTATCTCCTTTGCTACTTTCCTCTTCCCTCTCTTTGACCTGTTTTTACTACCGTAACTGCCACAGAAAAAGGTTTACTACCAAACTGAAGAGTGACACTTCTCATTTGTTTAATATGTTGTAAAATAATGTTGGAAATGGAAATTTTTTTGATATGTAATGTCGGACGTCAGGTGTGCGATGTCCACATTCGAAGTTATTCAAAATAGCTGTAGGTGCCGTCTCCAACACCCAGACTATTCTGCTTATCTTGCTAGTAGACTTTCACATCAACAAAAGATGTTTTTTACTGTTTTGCAGGGTGGCAAGTTGTCATGCATCCCTCCATGTGGGGGGCTGTGCCCCCACACCCCCTGCAAATTATATATACAAGCTCTGAGATCGCACTACAGTGAGGAAAGGGGTAAATTCCCTGATCCTCACTGTACTGCGATCTCTATTCACATTTCCAAACTCATAATTATGAATCACATGGTAAATTCATTATTATAAGTTCTTACTAATGCAGTTTGGGATTGAGCACTTTTGAAAGTGTACTTTCCTTGAATTGACATTTGATCAAACGCACTTCCAGTTTTTGATAGTAAACTACAAAAACATATTGTGAATATATAGTTTTCTAGTTCTCTATTGTATATGTTCAGTATATTATTATACAGACTATGTATAATCCACTTTGGGTACCCTTTCTTAGATTAATTAGACAATGTATAATTCTGTTTTTTTGGATATTCTTTCTAAATGTACCATTTTTTTATGCTTATGTCTTAGAACTTCCCTCCCTGAGCCTCAGCTGAAGAGGGGCATTTTTTGTCTGCCGGTACAGATTATCCTAGTAAACAAATACAATGAGTAAATAAATGGTTAACTTGTGGGTTTACAGTGATGCTGCCACTATGACCAATTTTAAAAGCATTATACTTAGGGATTTTTGAAGATGCAAACAGGATGGGATCTCCATAAAATATTAATCCCCTTAAATGGATTATCAGTGAAGATCATTCTATGTCAATGCTGGGAATGTGAAACTAGTACAAAAAGTTCCTTTCATCAGAATACATAGATCAAGTAGACCAAGATCAATGTAAAAGGATTGCCGTCATTTTCTTGAATGATGTAACAGGCATTGCCCCAAGATAGAATTTATGCTGATCTTAGAACATTTGGTCTATTTTTCTATACCGAATGTGCTTTAATACAATGGACTGAAGAGAGGTGTACCATATCCTGCAAAGGTTGTGTTACTGAGAGGAGAGTACATCTTTAGGAATGTATCTTGCTTCTGTGCTATCTACCAATGACAGCTGAAGTTGTGGATTAATGGCATGAGTCTATACCTACTAACCAGACAGAAAGCACCTTATTTACTTAGGCTGGTAAATGTTTGACATACAGGAATGCATGCACACACTGTAGAGTACCTACACTAAAGTTATGCTTTTTCAACTAATAGTCAACAGTGCAGGCTTTCATTAAAATGGTATGCATTGTCAGCAATGGGGTCAAAGAAGACATTCAATAAATTTAGAGGAACAATTTCAATATGTTTGCAAAAAAAAAAAAAAGCTTCCTATTAAACTGTTTCACAAAACTGTCCAACTATCTCTATTTGCATACCTGTCACTCATAAAATGTGCAGCTAATTATCTGTGCAGTCATGTCAAACTTCTAAAGTGACTTGATCTACATTAAAAAAAATATGCTGCAGTAAAAAAGCCATGTTGTTTATGTGCTGATCGTTTTACTTTGCCGAAGATTCTCTCCAGCCCCTGTGAGTCTTTGAGACAGGAGGTTCTGCTTCACCAGATTCTGACTCTGTGGCTGTCAGGAGAGTTTAATCTGTCACTGAAAGTGCATAACTGCAGGGAGGACAGAATGACATTTTCCACTTGAGAAAATCAATCCTGTCACTCACGAATAGATTCATGCTGAATCTGCTGATAACAGGATGGCTAAAGGGAAGTTAAAAAAAATCTGCTATACAGAAAATTGGGGAAGTAAAATTCCCTCATACGTATGACATGAGTGGTCAGTGAATCAGTCTACCACCAGGTGTAGTTTCACTTTTGTTATTTCAGTCATTTTCTTCAGCATGCACGAACAGTTTCAGATAACTGCTTTATGGCTAAAATTACTTTACAGATAAATGCACATTTTTCTGAATTAAGTGACAAATGGCATTTACTGTATTTCAATTTTTGACTGTTTTCTCAGAGGTGAAATGTAATATCAAACTATTTGTGCATCAAGGGCAATGAGATTTGTGGTAGCAATTATTTTCCTAGAGCCCTTGGCTGCTCTGTGAATAGTACGTGATAAGAGTCACTGTGTTAGTTACTGGGAAAATGGACCTGAATTTCAATGATAAACATCTCAGTAGCTTATAACTGAAAACTAGATAAATCTAATGTCCCTTCTGAAACCCTGTGGAATTTCATTTCACTGTTGATTGCATAGATGACTTTAACTAAATGTATCTTTTGGAGAACTAGATCGTCGCTTACAGTCACAGTATATGAGACTTCATAGATATTTGAGCCATTTACCATCATTGTCAATAAACACACATTGCTCTTTCAGTGGCATCAGGAAAGAGCATGCCTTCCTGAACTGTCACAATAGTTTTGAGAATGTCATGAAAAAAGTACCACGGGCCTCAATCAAATCTAATTAAAAAGTCAATTTTAAAAGATACTACAACTCTTTTAAATCTATCTGCTCCCTCCTTTGTGTTCTTTGTTTACTTATACTGTCATGAAACTGTGACTAGATACCTTTTGGCAGAAAGGGCTTTTGTAACGAGGCCACGAGCAAGATTAGGGACATGTTGGAAGCAAAGTGGGAATTTAATCTTGGCTCTATGGATGTTTTGTCACTTTGGCAGAGTGGCATTTGTCCCTCATTTTCCCAGGCTTAATGTTTTCAGTTGACTAGTCGCTTGTCCAGCCATTGAAGTTTCTTTTTCTTTGGAAACAGTATTACTCGTACAAAAATCAAGGAGCAGAAGAATGAAAGAAGAGATGTCATACAGAAAGAAACATTTAATTCATCTATATAAAAAGAGTGAAAATGAAGTATATCAGGACTGTCTAATGTTCTATATAGTGGTATACTCAATCATAATGACTATGTACTGGTTTCCACTATGGGATTACCTTTTTGTGTTTTGTTGGTTAAAGAGATTTTTCTTCCCATTAAATATTCTACACTGGTGCAAAGAGTGACATGGTCTTGTAGTTCCTTATGACATTGCATTCTTCAGTAGCTGTGTGAGTTACTGGAGCCTCTGAATCGAGGATTTGTGTCTGAAACCTATTAAAGTAACAGTAGCTGCTTTTGTCAAGGAACAGTCTATTCCTGTATTTTATTAAAAAAAATAAATAAATAAAATTAAAACAATACAATGATGGTTAGGTAATCAAGCAGACACTTTGGAACCAGCTTAGATAGAGACTGGTAGGCAGGGTATCTCAATTTACAGTTACAACTTTTCTCTGCCTGGTTCTGTGATGGCACCACTCATACCTTCTTTCTCCACAAAAAGCAAGTTGGCCTTGTCTGTGCTGTTATTTGACAGTGATTCATAAAAAAAAAAAAAAAAAAAAAAAAAAAAAGAGAGAGAGAGAGAGAGAGAAGCAAAAGTTATTGTCCAACTTACTACTTCAGGGGATGTGAACTTTGTTAGTAAAGTGGCCTTGTTTACATTCTATTAACGTAAGTAGATTGTGAGGTCTTGTCAATACAAAAAAGCATCATTTTTTCAACAGTCCTTATCCAGTGATTAATATTACTTCTCAAACTGTGGATTAAACAGATGAAATGTGTTACATGTATGAACAGCCTACTAACAAACTTCAACTAGGAAGCTGAGAGGATCCTTGATATGGGTTATTTCATGCGTTTAAACATTCTTTGAAGTAACAGAATATTGTATTATTTGTCATGGGGATCAGCAGAACATTTTTAGCTCTGAATGTGTAACAGATTCAAGATGGAACTGCAAGGTGCATGAACTTTTAAAACTCAAAATGAGGAACATTCTTTTTAATGAGGTCTACTTGAGAGGTTTGCAAATCAATTGCAGTGCTTTAATTGGTCAAATTTCTTGTTAAGTTTGTGCCAATATTTACTTTTTTAATAATTCATCTTTCCTGATTGGCTGAGCTCTCAGCTCTAGCTGAGGTAGTTCCTGCTTGAAGTATTTGGGTTTTTCTCAGAGAGGTTTACATCACTGGGGTCAGGTGACTGGGAGGCATCTGCTTAGGAATATGGTATTATATAGCCTAGGATATTTTAGTATAGACTTTCACCTTTCTTTGTATTTTTGCCAAAACTTAGAATCACTGCACTTTCAAGTAATGGATTTTAGCCTCAGTTGCACATTAAGGACAGATATCTGGGTTTTGCAGCTCCCCTGCTGTAAAACATTTAATTTAGTATGATGGTCAGAGTATTTGAATCTTACTGGAAAATGTGTTAGGTTTGCACCCCAGCTGCAGACTTTTACAAGGCACACTGTAAAGCATGGTTGACCTTGACATGGATGCCATTACAGCATTTTAAAATAATATTAGCAATAAATAAATAACCAAGCCATAGGATAAAAGTGTCACACAGACAAACCATTTAGTAAAGATCCAGCCAAGCTACAGTCATCACTGCAAAAATACCTTAAACCTCCTGTTGTGCTTGCCCATGGAATTTATGTGAATGAACCATTGAAGAAATACCAGTAGTTCATCTACATGGCATCTGAATATACATGCCACTTTACTTCTTTTAAGTTTTTACTGTTGCATAAAGGCCAATAAATCAAACTCACTAACAGTATACGTGCATGTTTTTACCATTTTGTTTGAGGTTTTCCATATAATATAAGTGGATTGTTTGATCATACTTTGGAAATGCAGAGCTTAAAAAGAAACTTAGTGTCCATAAACATTATGGCACTTTCAAAATTTCCCAAAAAATCATCCAAATCAAAGATTAAAAACATCACACAGACAAATCATTTATTTAAAAAAAACTACAAGAATGACTCAATAAAGCTAGAGTCTTCACTGTGAAAAATGTTAAACCTCCTGTACTAGAGGCCTATGGGATATATGCAAATAAACCTTTAAGGACATACCAATGCTTCAGCTACATGATTTCTGAATGCCCATGACAGTTTATTTTTCTAAAGTCTTTACTTTTACATTCTGGCCATGTTCCTCTATTT
Organism: Protopterus annectens; assembly: GCF_019279795.1. NCBI lineage: Eukaryota > Metazoa > Chordata > Ceratodontiformes > Protopteridae > Protopterus > Protopterus annectens. Next base: position 1,748,316,135 of record NC_056733.1, read on the forward strand.
TTCTGAGCTTGTCAGTACAATGTAATACAGTGAAGTGTCTAGCTTGGGTAGGTCTTTCTTGTATTTTTTTTTTATTTTTACCCTTTGGTTTTGATGTTATTTGGGATATTTTGTAAGCACCCTAGTATTTATAGACATCAGGCTTTTTATTAAGTATTGTGTTTCCAAAGTATGGCCAAACAATCCACTTATTCTGGAATGGTTGCTAGGGTGAACTGCAATACATGTTTGGTTTAGCACTGCATTAGTTAATGTTTAGTCATTCAAACATTCAAGATCTTTAATAGATTGCTCTTTCATGATGTGGTTCCAAATAATTGGAAGAAATCATATGTAGTCCCATTTTTTAGGTGGGGATATAGGCATCAAGTGTCAAGCCATAGACAGATAAATATGACTCCAATCATTAGTAAAACTTTTGAGACGTGCTTATTACAACATTTAAACAGAGAAAATAAATACACAAAGAAATGGATGATAGACAGTTTGGATTTTTGAAAGGCAGACCTGCATTAATATAGCAATCCAATTTCTATGAGAAAATAACTTTTTTTGATCTGATCACTGGACCTGCAATATAGGTCACTTCACACATATTGGCATATTTAGATGCCACATATGTGATAGAGAGGTCTACCCATTTGGTGTTATAGATGTTTATGGCCACATCTGACAGTGTTGAGTGAATACCTCAGTGTGGATTTTTGTCAAATGCCTTGGACTTGTTAAGCTCAAAAGGATGATAGTGTTGTCGTCATGCATGCCCGGGATGACCTCTTTGAGGGCATTTAACAGATGTAACAGACATGATATCACATTGATAACTCACACAGGTCTGTTGACAGCAGGGATATTACTAGTGCCCAGTTAGAAAAGGTCCATGATGATATGTTAGTCTATCTCACAGCTGACGAGAATCAGGATGTGCCTATACATGCATGCGTCAGGTGCTGCTCCCCCAACTCAGACAGATGCATGCTGATGTACACTCTTCTGCAAGAACATAGCCTGTGTGGAGGGTGTGTTGAAGTGTGTATTCAACCATGTCAAGAAGGTGTATGCGATGTGTCATGTGATAGGTGATCTGTGATGTCATCACAACCCACTGGCTATCCTGATCTGGCCTAGGGTTTGAACATAATCTCTCCCCCACAGGTATCACTGAGAAACTCTCCCAGCTGGGGATTAAACCTTATGTCACTAGATGGGGAACAAACTGGCTCACTAACAGAACATGTACTGTGAAAATTGGTGAATCACATATTCCAGCAAAGCTGTCATCATTGGCGTACCTCAGGGATCTGTGCTTGGCCCTTTACTGTTTGGAATCTATTTCTCGACAGTTCAGGCTAAAGTATACTGCCTTTGGGTTATGGTGTTAGCTGATTATGGCATACTGGGTGCAATCACTGAGTCCACTTATGATGATGACATACTACAGTAGAGTCTAACACAGACAAATGATTGATGACAAAGTAACATGGTCTACAAATAAATGCAAACATCTGTCTTTATTTTGTCATTCTGTAAAGTAGAATTCCCTGCTAATTACAGCACTGACAACAGTCCTGCTATGATGAAACCCAGTGCTGCAAACACTGGGAACACACATACATAGCAATCTGAACTTCAACCGCCAAGTGTCCGCACTGGTATTGAAAGCTTATGTTGTGCATATCATAAGTCAGGCCATCTTATTGAGAGCTGAGGATTATATTACAGCACTGTATTTTAACCTTATCAGAACACTAATATATATAATTCCCTGTTTTGCATGTACCTCACCAAACACATGCAGCAGCTGGAGAGACCACAGGGGTTTCTCACCAAGAAAATACAGGCCCTACAAACCATGCCATGATGTATGTGTCAGTGTAATCTGTATCGTATAGGATGAGGTGACTTCTGCCTGGCTGACAGGCAAGTCTCTAACCCTGCTTTGGTGGGAATAGTTCACATCCATAAATCAGATATAGTGTCTGGTGAGGAGAATATGGCAATAACAGTGTCCCACATGCTGGTGTAAAAGGCTCTCTGTAATGTCAAGCAAATTCACACACACACACACACACACACACACACACACACACACACACACACACACACACACACACACACACACAGTTGACTGTAGTGAGAATAGAATCCCTACCTAAGATACACAGACTACAGAGCTCAGTAATTTATGCAAGCACCACACCACAAGTCTGACTGTACACGGCTACAGGCCAACTTATTGTGGATAACATCAGCACTAGATGTAGATGAGAAGATGTTAGGAGGCCTGCATGAAATGGATGTGTAGGCATGTGCAAGTATCAAAATACTGTCAATCCATGGGATTGCAGTGGTAACTGTAGGATACACATTTCTGTTCTTCTGGCTAAACACACACACACACACACACACACACACACACACACACACACACACACACACACACTTGACTGCAGTGAGAACAGAAGCCCTACCTAAGTACACAGATTACAGAACTCCACAATTTATGCAGGTGCCATGGCACAAGTCTGACTTTCATAAGTCAACAGGCCAACGTATAGTAGCTGATATCAGTACTGGATGTAGGAGAGAAGATGATGGGAGGCCTGCATAGATTCATAGCTTCATAGGTTCCTAGGAGTTTACTAGGCTAATGAACCTAGGGCTTTTACAAGCCTAGACATGTAAAAACCCCCTAGCTAGATGCTTGTTTTTAGCAGAGTGATTTTGTGATCAGTGCTGACCGGCCCTGTCCATTAGGGATAGGTGCCACCCCTGGAGCAAGTTTATAATCACCCATCCAGTTGTCAAATTTTTGCTTGAATAGGGTCACTGAGGAGCACTGCTTCACATGCAGTGGGAGCCTAATACAGAGGAGCAGCAATTGCTGGGAGACATATTTGTCTCTCCAGTATTTTCTGTTTATGCCACAGGCTAGGTTGAGATGCCTGGAGCAAGTTATTTTTGTCCCATTTGATTTTTGGATGTCCAGCATTTACATTAGGGCAGGGTCACAGACTGCTCTGTAGGCCCAGGTTGAATCTCAGCAGCCTGTATGATACTAAGTACAGTGATGGGGCTTTCAGTCTTTCCATGTATGTCATATTTTGGAGGCCCTGGATTCTATTGAGCAGAAACTTCTGTGGTTGCTCCAGTTGCTGCAGGTGTCTGTTGAGGTACTAGAGAAGGGAGCATTGTACTCAGTTAGTGGTGTAATAAGGGTCAAGTACAGTAGAGCTATGACCTCCCTGGTCTTGGATGTGATGCCCTTAGGTATGAGGTAGGCAATGTAGAATGTGTATCTTACTACTAAGCCACATATTGATTAAGGTTTAGATTGCTATCAAACTGTGATCCTAAGTCTCGCACCACTGAGTTAGAGCTTAGATGGGTGCTCTGTATAACATAATTAACAGGGCTACTTTTTTGCCAAAGAGGACAATGAGGCATTTTCTTGCATTAAGTTTCAGTCCGTGAGCTTGGCATCAATCATTTGTGTCAGGCCTTTTTGTAATATGTTAACATTGTTGGGGGACTCCACATGATTGTGCCCATTTGATAGTCATTTACAAACTTGGCAAGCCACACGCCATCTACCTTTGCCTGGACTTCAGAGAAATACTTTCCAAACAGTAGAGGGCCCACCACAGATCCTTGTGGTACTCCACTAGTAACTGGTTTACTGGTGGAGGTGGACTCCCCAACTTTGACAGTGTGCATTCTGTTGGTGAGCCAGTTGGCTAGCCATCGAGTAATATATGGGTTAATTCCCAGATGGGAGAGTTTTTCTATGATACCTGAATGGGGGGATTGTGTCAAAGGGCTTGGCCAAATCAAGATAGGTGTTATGTCTTGTCTTCCCTCATCCAGGGCTTTGGGGACATTCAAAGAAAGTATACTAGGTTTAATAATCAAGATTGACACTTGACAAAATCAATATGGTCAGGTCAAGAGTGTTGAAGGTCACCTATGTTCCTGTGTATAAGGTCCATGATGAATCTTTCCATAGCCTTGCTGATAAAGCTGGTTCGGCTTATGGGTCGGGTGTATATCAGAAGTCAGAATGCTCACAAGTCCAAATGCCAAAACATCGAACTGGGGAAGTTCAAAGTCTGAAAATAACAAAGCCGCGGAACATCACATTTTTTCTCAGGGAAAGAATTCAGTGGGCCAGTTCCTCGGCTTTGCTATTTCCTCCACTGTGGTGTGATCTCGGAGTTGGTATATTTAAGTAGGGGGGGTGTGGAGGGTGAAGCCCCCCACATTAGAAACAGTATTTAGTGTTCGTGTGTTTCCGTGTTTTGTACCGGAACAGCGAGTTTTTTTCCCTGGGAAAAAAAATCGCTGTTCTGAGTGTTCAGAGTATTCAGTTTTTGAACTTTTGGATTCGATGTTTACATAGTCGAAGTTTTGACACTTCGACTATGTGATATAGACCCTATGGGTCAACAGTTCACAGGGTCAGTCGATGGATGTGTATGCATGTTCAACTGTGAAGATAGTTCTAGTTCTGCATGTTATCAGATTGTTGTGCATTGCATATCACACACACCATTTGATATTAATTTATGTAGTGTAATTTATATATTTGTGAAAAAGTACTGGAGACACCAAGGTTACAGTGCATGGGGGAGGCAACACATGGCTATATTGTAAATATGTGACATATTGTTCAGTTTGTTAAGTTTCCACATGTAGTTTCATAGCATAAAGAGTAAATAAACAGTAAACAGCAGTAATACATGCTAAATTTGGCTTTGCATATCTCAGCAGCAAGCAGTGGTTATGCATGATGGGTACCAAACTGTTTGCTAATGCGAGATACACATTTCCATTATTTTCCCTGTTTACACATAATCACAGCTATTTCACAAATGTGAGCCACATTGCTAAAAGTCTGACAGTTATTACTGAGTGTATGAAACACACCTATTGCTGAGCTGACTCTGGCAGCATGTGTAAATGCATTGATGCATTTCTTTTTTAGCCCAGATGATACTGGTTTCAAATCCAGGTGTATCTAATAATTTTAAATATACAGTGATAATGCAATTACATAATTTCTTTATAGTACATGTACCCGTGGTGGTAGTGCTGAGGTAGCATTGTCACCTCACAGTAAGACGCTGTCCGGTTCGATTCTCAGCTAGAGCGTCTTCTGCGTGGAGACATGCGTGAATTGGCGTACCTTCATTGAAGGTTGTGCGTTAGGCCTGGCAAGCCGGTATGTAAAAATCAACTGCCAATCATTAGTGGACCTGAGTTCCGCTATGGTGACCCCTAACCAGGAAAAGCCGAAAGACATAAACAAACATGTGGTGCTGTGTGCTGGCATAGAGTGGCAGGTTTATGTGGCTTTGCAAGGAGGTAACCACAGCACTGTAGAGCTGCTCACCATTGCTTGGCATTGGTGCATGATGCCAAACTCTGCACCAACATACAGGCTAAAAAGTGAAGGGATCCACTGCTTTTTCTGCTACTTAGGTGTGCTGCATGTGATTCTATTTTTGACTAAATTATAGGTGTTAAAATGGGGTAAATAGGAAATTGGTGAAATGGGGAGCAAGCAGGGGAAGAACAAAGGGAAAGCAATACAGGAGTGTACATGAGAGCGGTAGGAAATTTATTCAACAGTAAAAAATGATAATGTATGCAGAATATTAGCTGAATTTAGACTGACACCTCCAGAGAGAGGGGTGACAACAAGGTAATCATGTTGTGTAGCCTACTGGACTGAATCAATTGTGTCAAGAGACATGTGTGAGAAATGGAGAGCTATATATGGGACAGTATTTGTTTTGTGGGAGAGGTGCCCAATTTCTTTTAATTCAGTAAGAGAGGAATGCTGGGTAAGGGCCATAGGTATGTCTGGGTCAATTAAGTTGAGTAGGTGAGGAAACAAATGCAAACAAATAAGACAAGAGACAGGGTTGTTGAGGAACACAAAAGGTTGGGGGACACCATGATTGGGGTGAGGGAGGGGTCAACCCAGACACATGCCCATCAAACTTGGAGACAGTGAGAATCACATCCTCACCTACTGGACTGTCATCACTGTCCCCTGTCTCCACTGGTGGCTGGAGTGCTTGACATCTTCTCTTCCTGTGGACCATGAGGGAGAGCAGTTTCTCTATCCAGCATAGGCGTACACCAATGGTGCGATACACAGCCCTATGCATCAATCCTGGCATCTTCTGGCAGGTAATGAAATCCCCACCTCTGCCACAACTCCCAGTGGGTACCACTGAACCAACTGCCAGAGCAGTATTACCTGAGGGCACAGGTAGTATAGGGGCAGCAGAGGCAGTGCTGCCAGGTTGGGTCCTGGACGTGCTGGGTATTGGTGGTGGAGCTGGTGGATGATATGTAGAAATTTTGACGATAAATAATACAAAATAAAAAAAAGAGAGATAAGAGTCAGGGTAAAAGAAAAAAAAAGAGATAAAATTAGTACCATCATACGTGACTTACAATGCATCAACAGTAGTATACAACTATTTTATCTGAATTATTACATTTAAGTATACATCCTAACAAATACTCATTAAACTGCAGATTGTTTAAAGTAATTTTTTAAATGTGCATATATTGCACATATGCATGTTCCAGTTATACAGATTACAGTTAACAGCAGGGCATTTATGCCTCTTATATATAGTTTAATTTAATGTAAATATTTATTAAAGAAATGCAATACTGTATATTTGTTACTCATGATATCTGAACCCAGAACCTGTGAATACAGTCTTATATTTGACTCCTAAAGTGGGTTTGTCTTACAGACTAATGCATGCATACTTGCTGCTAAGACTCCTAAAGTTGGTTTGTGCTACAGACTAATGCATGCATACTTGCTGTTACAGTTAGAATATACATGCTCAGTTTCCTACAACTGTATAAAACCCCCCAAAATTTATTTTTAACTTTTAAAGCTGCAATAATACTTATTCTGTGCTGCATACATACCACTTGCTTTCCTCATCCTCTCCAATTGAGCAAAATGAGCCTGTCTGTTGACATCTGCATTGGCATTAGTTGGGGAAAGAACAAAAAAGAACAGAAGAGCATTATGCATACCAGTCTTACCTACATTTAACTTTCTAGGTATTACAAATTCTCTCTTATTATCATACTTACCCAGCTGTGGGATGTCTGCAGTCTCAAATTCATTCAACCAATGGTTGAGGGTATCCCTTTTGCACCTATATAGGTTAGTAAAATGATGCCTGCACTGTTCTCCAGTGCGTGAGATGCCAGTAGCACTAGATATAGTCTAAGGTGAACTACTCCACACCTCAGACTTGTATTGGGAGCCGGAATAGTCCCCCTCCAGAAGCCTTTGGCTTTGGAGCTTTACCAGGAGTCCAATAAATATCCTGGACACCCCCCTTTTGTACCCTAAACTTGGCAGCTTCCCCACTAACTCCAGTCATGTCTAGCATCCAACCTAGAGCAATGGAAAATGATGCTTTCCTGCCAATTCCAGTTATTGCTTTTACTGGTAGTGCACAGACCCAAGCAATGATGCCAACTGTGTTTGCACAATGTTAAGTGGAGTGCAGCAGTGCCAAGCAGGGTGAACATAAACACTTGAAATTAGAAGGTTAATCTTACGCTTGGTCTCAGTTTAATGGGGTGTCTGGTAATAGAGCATGGAAATATATATTGGAAATTGGGAAGTAACTGTTAGGTGAGTTAAGTTTGGAGACATGCCCTGGGACATAAATATCATGACCTGACACATTTGTTTTTGGCTTTATACTCTGGTCAAATTTATTTTTTTTCATGTATAGGATTCAAACCTAGGCATAACAGACAAAACATTTTCTTCCACCGTACTGATCTTCAATAACTACCACAGAAAAAGCGCTGCTCAGACATAGTCAGGGATCATTCATAAATACAGGTGACAGTTTGGTGTTACGCATGTATGTGTGTGACCTGACAAGGTTCTAGTACATAGATCCAGTTGTATATGTGTGTTATGTAATTGTAAAGGCTATACAAGTCAAGATAGCAGAATTATATTTACATTAATGTAGTAGACAATATACCCTCAGTCATACATCTGAAAACACAATGAGGGTGTCTTGTCCCTCATACATATAATTCATATCAGCTGTACTATCTAAAGTGTTATAAGTGAGAGTGAACATAATGGGAAGTGGAACAACAATAAAAATGTATGGAAGATCCTGTATTGGAACCCAGGACCATGTGTATGGCAGTCCTACACTTACACCTGTTGCCACAAGAATGTTGAAATAACACTTGTCTATTTTTCAGTTCATTGCTATAAACTGCACTGTCACAACAGTAAAAATAGTTTGCACATACTGTACTAGAATCCAGGACCATCTGTACTCCAGCCCTACACTAAGATCTGCTGCCACAGGACAAGTTACATGATATCTCCATAAAGTTATATGATATTTCCATAATTTCCTACCCATTCTTAAGTTCTCTGTGTTAACCGCTGCACAACACTACTTAGCATGTTTGCGCAGTGCCCAACAGAATTAATTGAATGTTTCCATTTTCAGTTATTGGCTGTCTGATTCCTGTCTGCAGATGTTGTGGAACCTTGCAAGCCACCTTGCAACACCATGCAACACCACTAAGTGAAGTTGCGCAAAGGAAAACAAACATTGCAACAATGCATTGTTTTTGACCCTTGGCCTTTTACAGATGCCTGACTACAGGTGTTCTGCAGGTCTTCTGTCTGCTTTCTGGGTGGGGCACTATCCCAGGTTTGCACACTGCTAAGCTTTGCACAAGCAAGATGAGCAGAGCAAAACTTCACATTCATTTTCTCCTTTTTCCTTGTTTACACTAAGTTATACAGTGTGCAAACAGTGGCAAAAAAAAAAGGAAACTGAGGAAAAGTGATCTATGACACTACAAAATGTCAGTATTCATAAAGCATTTGTACATAGGTCTGGATTTGAACTCTCACCCCCAGTGAACCTTCAGAACACAGTAAGGGTGCCTTATCCCTCTTTGCCACACAAACACCTTTGCAGCAGGTAAATTAAATAATTCTACATACAACCAACTACAACATCATCTACAGTACTAGGAGACCACATAACAGTTATTTTAAATGGATTAATTTTGGATGTAGTGCTCATACAACCATTTATGAGTATAGCTTGCAAATATGCAGCTCTGTCTTACCTCTATGCATTTGCTGCTCATGTCTTGTCTTATCTGATCTGTAAACCATTTTACATCATTATCCTTAAAATATCTGAGGATATTAACTGGAAATAATATAATGTACAGTTGCCAAAAATGAAGAGGAGGTTGGATGTTAATGAACAAAACCTGTGAATTGTGTGCTGCTTACTTACATTTCCAACCTTGACAAAATTACTTCTAACAGTTTATAGGTTTAACCTGACACACTCATTGGATGCAGAGCAGTCTACATTGTTGTGTTTTCCTTTTCCCTACCAGTAATCAGTCACAGTTACAATCCATTAAAAACAAACACTGAGGGAGTGCCTGCACTATGTTTACATCAGCTACATGAAGCCAGGTATTTGGGATTCAGCAGTTCTAATGAGTTCACACCTCATTTGCATCTTCACCATGCTGACAGCCCTGAATTTACACCATAAAAAGGAAACTGTGTAGCTAGGGAACCTTAAGGTGAGGAGACTTGTTTATGTGGAGAACAAAGAAAAGAGACTATTACTTTAGAATATATCTGCCCAGAAGATTACTGAACTTGAGAAGGTATGCTTGCATTTTTTAGCTATATACTGCCATATGCTAAAATGTCATTAAGAAAAATCTGTTCAGTATTTATATATATTTTGATTAGCAAATGCTACACTTTATCTGCATGCATTAGTTAGAAGGTTTACTCATGGCATGGGCATGTTTGTCAGGACATTTCACAGATATATATGATTGGCAATACCTTAAAATTGAATGTTCTGTATTAAATCTGTAGACATGTTTCAGGTACATTTCATTTGTTAGCATTTTTAGCATTTCAATGATTGTTTGTTAGCAAAATGTGCCATTTGCCTGTTTTTGGGGTGGGGGAGCAAATGATATGTTGCTATTGTTACTCTTCCCTTTTTATATCCAGCCTGCTGTTCATATTTCAGATCTAGACTGTTTTATATTTCTCCAGTGGGTAATACTGAAATGTTACCTTTTCTGTTTTATCTGTGAACAGTTATTTTGTAGTTATGTGATACTTATGTGTATTATCCTTCTGTTGTCTTTTACAACACCTAGGATTATGGCCCTCAGGCATCTCAAACTCTGAAAACCACCCTTCAGTGACCCTGAGAATAAAATCATTGTGGAAGCTTTTAGGCGACATGGTGCCTTTCTGCTTGGGAGGGGACATGGAGATATGTCAGACAGAATGCAAATTTGGCAGCAGATAGTTGCAGATGTCAATGTGGTAGACAGACACAGCAGGGCATATGACCAGGTGTGCCACAGGACCACTGACATGATCTCATCTGCATGGAGGGGAGAGAGAGGTGCAGTGGCCTGTGATTGGATGGGTATCCAGGAGGGCTACTACACATCCACAAATAACAACAAATGAACAGTTCCTTTCCACTGTCAGGGATCCAGATAGCTCCCAGGGGAAGTGCAGAACACCATGTCCTTGACATTGGTGCTACTGTTTCAGGGACGACAAGTATGTCCCAGTAGGAGCTTCCAGGTAGGCTTTTGTCTTTCAATTGTTAAATACTCCTGTATAGTAAAATATCATAATATCAATATGTTAATTCAAGAAATTGGTTGAGGGGAATAAAGATTGCTATTGTTAAACACCACATTCTGATTGATTACATATGGGGCTTAGCTTGGGTTTGTCACCCAAGTTGTTGTTGAAAGTAAAGATAATGGACATATAAAGGGCAAACAGTTTTACCCCCTTTATTACTAGTAATTGTGATGCTGTTGTCCATACCTTTTGCTTAAATTCTTCCTGGACCATCCAGCATAGGGAGCATACCATCATCTGCACATGGTAAGCCAAACATTTTTTATGTCAGTACTGATTAGCAGTTCAAAGAAATATTTTAGTGTGTGATGTTGATGTCAGGACTGTTGTGCGTATTGCTGTACTGTCTGTAATAGTGGCACCACTGTTAGTTTTTTAGCATATATTGGGCTATAGTAGTGTAGGTATTGATTTCTTTCCTGTGTTAATTGCTTATTATCACATGTGATCTTGACAGTGGAAGTGTGGGACTTCTACCACCTGATGTCAGAGTACCAGCAGACTCTGATGATGATGGTGGCCAAACAGGTGTACAGTCAGGGGGTACAGAGGTTGAATCTGACACTGAGGTTGGCATACAGTCATACCCTGAAAGTCCATCAGACACAGCCAGTAGGCCTATGCCTACCTGTTCCAGTGAGCCCTCACATATTGGACGGGGGGAGGGCGAGACAATTGATCAGGAAACTGTGGTTACTGTGGCTTCAGTACCTGTTGACTCTGGCCATAGCCAAAGTATGGGCGAGGTGCCATGCAGGATGCCTGCTAGGGATGCTCAGAGGAGGCCTGCTGTTCATCCTCCACCTGATCCAGGTGTCTTTTCTTGTGTCACTCAAAGTATGCTTAGGGCCATCATGGAGGCACATTTCCATAGGTCCTCCAGAGAAATGCTTATGGTTGTAGATGTAGCACAGGCTGTCATGTATGTGTTGCAACTGTGTTGCTGATTCAGTGGATCAGATGAATGACACATTGGAACAGATGGTGTCTGTGATGGAATGTCTTCTGGGAGGGGGATGGCATCATCATGGGCATGAACCAGTTCTTATGGTTGGGTACGACAACTATGAGCTGCCACCTCTACACCTCTATGATGCATGGTTCACAGCTGTCCAACATACCAAGCCATAGAGCTAGCACAGAACTTGCTTGTGTTCATGTAGACACTTACACACCGATTTCAACTGGAGGAGCCATACAGACACAAGCAGCAGTTACATACTTCAGCTGTGAAACTTAAAACTCATTTTGTCTCACTGGCCATTTGTTACTTTATCTGAATGTCTGCCTGCTTCTCTTTCTTGCTCACACATACTCAACAACCTTTTGTGTCATTTGTGCAGCCTAGCCCCCCCCCCACAACATCCTGTGCAAGTGATGATAACTGTGCCATATCCCTGTTTTCTAACTTTTGGATTCAGCGGTACATAAACTTTGTGTCTGATGCTCAGGATGCATAGCTGACTTAGTGCTTAGTATATCTGCATTTGTGATGTTGAACTGGTAATCGTAACTTTGACTTATATTGGTCTTAGTTAGACAGTTGATAGCATCAAATATTTCCATTTTTATTGTTAATGATCTTGTGAGGGTTGTGAAGTCTGAAATTGAATGTGTATCATCACTTTATAACTACTTTCTTTAATGATTTTCCAGTACAAATATATGGTGGTAAACTGAGAATATGCAGTAACCATCACTACTTTTGAGAGGTATAACGGTGTCAATCTTTGATGCCTGAGGCCTACTACTTAATAATGGACAGTCTCTGCTGTCACATGTTAAGGTCATTTCTGTACAAATCTGCTACATTTTACTTGCTTACACTACCAAGTAACAACATGAAAGGATATACTAGTCATTCATATGATTACACAATACACTCCAAGTTCAACACTTACCTTGTAAATCCAGCAGTTGTAACCATTTTGTGTTTTCTGGGCTGACTCTGTCTGATGCAAGCAGCATACAGCCATTACATGAGTAGGTAAAGGCTGTGAATGTTGCCTGGTATCAACATTACTGTATGTATGTGTGTAGGCAGAAGGTTTTAAGCCCTTAGTTGGCGAGTGATTGTGCTATGCATTGTCTCTTAGCCAATGGGAGGACATATTGAGCATGCCTACATCTGTCTACACCCACATCACCTTGCTAGTTCCCTCTCTGACTAGTCACCTGCATGTGGTTGTGGTGACCTTGCCATTGGTGGTGGGATGTGTGCCCTTTCCCATTGTTGATCCTGCTGAAGCTGTTTTCTCAGGATGATGTTGTGTAGCATGGTACATACTATGAATATTTCAGTACATGTACTAGGCACCAAAACTGTGACTTCTGCAGCTCAAAAACACACTCTATGATATTTCTGGTTTGAGCGTGTGCATCATTATGGTGTTCTTCATAGGTTCATATGTTCATAGGTTCATACTAGGCTATCTGCCCAAGGGCATTTATAAGCCTAGCCCATAGTTATGTGGCTTTCGCCACCCCTTTAGTTTGAATAAAAACTATGTTAAGGTCATTTCAGCAGGTGTATGTGCATTTCTGATGGGTGTCATCATCCACAGTTCCAGTGCATAAATGACCCTGTGGGAGATCCCCTTAGTAAACATCTGATGCAGTTGGGAGGTGTGCCAGATATGTGAGCCATGGTAATTGTTTGGGTTGTCAGCACACACATTCAAGATGATTCCCTTGGCATTACACATGACTTGGCAGTTAATAGAGTGGAAGCCTTTTCTATTTATGCAGAGCCTTCCCTGTTCACCAGGTGGTGCCGTAATTTCTACAGGTGTGGAATCTATTGCACCCAGTACTTCAGGGTAGTGTGCTACAGGGTAGAACTCTTGCATATTTCGGGCCCTTTCCTCAGGAGTACTGGGGAAATATATGTGGTCACCAGCATGTCGGTGTATAGCATTCAGAAACTGATGAAGGATCCTTAATGCTGATGCCTGTGACACCCCCACCATGTTCCCTGTTGGTCTCTGAAAGGTACCTGTAGCTAAAGGTCTAAGTGCTACACATACCTTTGTCTCCACTGGGATGGATCTACCCTAGGTTTATCCTAGTTCTGAGCTTAGGATGACAGAGGTTGCAGAGTTCCTGTAGTATGTCTCTATCTACCCTGTAATGCTCTACAATTTCCATATCATGTAGACTGTGATAAGTTACCTGGGATCTGAAAACTTCTCTCCTTCTTGGCCTTGGTCTGTTAGCAGCAGCAGCAGCATAGACCTCAGCCTGCTGCACATACACATGAATTAAATCAACAGCAGTCCCTAACACTGTTTCTGTGTAAGCTCCTTTCCATGGCTGTATTCCAATAGGTTTTGGAATTTGCAGGGAAACCAGCACTGAGATTACATGGTTGTTTTATAGCTTGTTGAATAACTCCTCCATCTTGGATTGGGGGATTAGCATACAGTTCAGCTGCTTATCCTGTAATTTGCATGCCATAGTGTTTACCTTATTTGTGCAGGTGTGTACAGCTCTACATACCATGTAGAGCTGCTAACTGAATCCAACACAGTGCTCTACCATGTGCGAGTCACTGTGTAAATGGACTGTGTAGGCTTTATTGAATCTGGCCACTGGTTTACTGAACAGTGTTCAATTTTAAGGTAAAACTTCTGTGTGGTTACTTATTAATAAGGGTATTGCATGAGGGTAAATTCTGGGGCCTGTATTATTTAATTGTAGTGTCTGCCAGCTTGCCTACGTCCTACAAAATCTGGGTCTGTAAATATGCAGACAATTATAAGCTGGAGCTGAAATCCAAAATCTTAATGATGTCAATAATTTAAATTTGTATTTAAACAAAATCCATTTATGGACAATCTGAAGTGATCTGAAGTTTATTTGTAAAAAATGTAAGTTTTTGCATTTTGGACACCACAAAGAATATAGGTTAGATATGGATGTTAAAGAACTTGAAGTAGTAAAAAAAGATTAGGGATATAGGGATAACCAGTGGTAATAATCTGTTTTTCAAGATTCATATACAAGACATTAAGGTTAGAGCCCTGAAAGAGACTATATTAATCTTTGTTACAATGGATTTGAGGGACTCAAAGGTCTTAAAATCTTTAATTATAACTAATAAAACCAATTGCTGAGTATAATTTAACCTTTTGCACTTTATCCATGGGAGATATTGCAACTATCGACTTAATGCAATGGAGATATACTAAAATAATTAAATTATGAAAATCTGAGAAATTAAGAAAGATTAAAACATTTAAATATTTACAGCATCATTTATATGTTAGTAAAAGGTAAATTATGCCTAGCATTTGAGGAGTCTAGAGAAGTGTTAAGGGAAGATCTATGTCTTTCATTAAAAGATCAACTTGTAGGAATGAGGGAAAAAAGGAATTTTGTTTGGAACAAAAATTAACAAAGTTAAAAAAAGATGGTTTTATTACCCAAAGTATAACAAGATTATGGAACATTGTTCCCCTAAGGATTAGGAATTTGAAACCCTGAAAATGTTTAAAAGTCAACTAGACAATTATTGACAAGAACAAGTAGTTATATAATATGTAGAAGACTGACGTATTAAAGTTCTAGTCAACCGATGGAGGCAAAGGATCAGCTATGTAGCTACCTAACTATATACGCAGTAACAGCCACCATAGCAATGAGGACCATTGTTGTTCTCTATTGCAGTAGGTCTCCTGTTTGAGTGTATGGGCTAAGAAGACAAAGCTTGGGGCTGAAAGGCTGGGATTTGAATCTGGGTATGTATTTTATTTTTACATAAAAAGCCATTACACAAGAAGATTCAGACAGTCTTTTAGTAGCTGATGTGCAAGATGTCGAAATGGCAGGCAAGTCTTCATTACTATCTTCTCAGTTGGCTAATACTCACAAATGTGTCTCATTTTCTTCTTTATTTCATAATTTGTGGGAACATGGTATCAATGGAAGAACTGAGAACCAGGTAAGGTAGCATTAATCTGCTGGCAAACTTTTTCTTCGAGGATATTGCAACAGAGATACACCAGCAGTTGATGAGTCCAGTTCCTCTTAGATCGAAGAGAGAGAAGGCAAGTGAACATGAGTGAAATGCTGAGGATGCAGGTCACACAACAAACAGAGTTTGGCAGATAAATCACAAGGGCACATGGGATTCATTTTCAGCAGAGGTCTCCCAGGCTACCACCATGACTTAGCAACCTGGCACTTGACGGCAAGGGTGGAGCAGCTTGATGAGAGTAGATTCTAGGTGCAGTCAGCGGGGGAGTATGTGCTTTTTAGATGCATTATCAGAGGAAGGGAAGTCTAAGCTTTTTGAAATGTTCATCGTGAGAGGTGTAAGCTTTTCACAGTAGATAAGTACAGGTGGTAGAGTGGATGAAGTGTCAGGTACAGAGGTTAATTCTAATAAACTCTTTCCACATGTCCCTGTGCCCAGCTAATAAATATGAGCATTAACTGTCACCAGCAGTAAGAAAAGGCTTGGAATATTCATTTATTTGCTGCTCCAGGGTGGCCAGTACAGCTCACATTCCCACAGGGATTAAAGATAAAGTAGTCAGATGAGAATATGTGGACATTGTTGATTTAGTTTTTCCCAAAGACATCTAGCAAATCCTTGATGCAGAGGGAGGAAGGGAAAAAGACCTACTTGTAGCTTTGACAGCAACTGGCGAGAAGCAGATAGGTAAATTTAGTCTGTAACTGGGATAGTTGGATGATGGGCATCATCTGATTATTGTAGAGAAAGATCCCTGGTAAGTCCTCCCTTTATTGACATATTTTCTCCCCATTAGAAGTGATTATTAGTTCAAGGATGGCCATGCCTAGCTTGGGAATAAACAGAGGTTTATAAAGCTGAAGACTGTGAGCACATCTCATAAATGGGAGGGACACCATATGGATACATGGCTGGGTGTCATGACAGACAGACCAAAATCCACAGCTCCCAGAAGGTGTAAGACCATGGGGCAATATGAGGGCTTGTTGGGTTTTCAACAAGGGTTAGTGTTTTTGGCCAGCCCGATGCTTTGCGCATGCATGTTCGCATTACAGGAAAGGGCATCCTGTGGTCAAATGTTGATCCAAGGAAGTCCAGTTCTGTTACGATTGGTTGAATAAGACTACTGTAAGGCAGCATCTTACTACCACAGAGCCAGCACCAAAGGGTGGATATGGTGGGATGGGGGTGGAGATGTAGATTCTTTTGGCAATCTCCAGCCTCTCATTTTGTTTGGTGCTTTCAGCACAGGTAGCCTCAGGCACTCCCCTATAAAGGTCAAAGTGCTAGCCAATTTGGTGGACTCATGTCTAGACTTTCAATCAAAGGAAGACATTTTGATGAGTTTTTCATTTGGGTCTTCTATAAAACCAGATGCCACCCTTTTGATGACATTGTGCAGGAATTTGCATTCAATGTTGAGTATAGAGGACATTTTATGATAGCTTCTCAACAAGGAGATTATAACAGGCAGGATTTTGAGCCCATTCTCTGAGAACCCATTTGTTTCTTTCAGAGTCTCACCACTGGGTGTAGTACCCAAGAAGAAGGAGGGAGCATGTAGACTCATTCATCCCTTATTCTTTCCACAGGGTCCTCAGTCAATGACTGCATCAAGAAGGAAGAGGCTGAAATGCAGCATATGTCATTACATGATGCAATCAGGATCATTAGGTTTATCAGTCCTTGACTGGTGAAACTTGATATTTAAGCTGCCTTCTGTTTGTTGCCAATTCATGAGCAGGACTGGCCACCCTTAGAGATGTACTTTGATGATCATATTTTGATTGCTACCATCATGCTCATGGGCTGTGCAGTGGCAGGCATCACCTTTAAGATATTCAGCACAGCCCTCCAATGAGGCTGGCAGAAAAAGGCACTGCTCCAAACCACGATTCATTACCTGGATGAGTTCTTGGCAGTGTAAGGCAGAGCCAAAGGTGCCAAAAATACAATCTCTTCTATATTTAACTGCAAACAAGCAAAGTATGGCATTTGAGGTAAGGCACTCAGGAATTCCTATGGGATAAATAAGTGAGGATATTGGAAGTTATGGAGCTACTGACTCCTTTACTTGCAGGACTGTAACTTCAGGGAGAACTCTCACTAGGGAGTAGGCCAACATCTTAAGAGGTGATAGGCAGACGTACCACATGGTAAGGGTGAGGGTATCATCCAAGGTAAAGGAAAACCTATGCACTTGGTGCCACTTTCTGGTGAATTACAACACTACATCTTTCTGGCAGGCTAATTGGATTTCAGTATAGTCTCTGCACTTATTCACTGATGTAGTCAGAGGTCTAGGGATTGGGTCTCTGAGAAGAGCTTTGGTTTTATGCACCTTGTCCAAAATCTTATATCTATAAGTATAAGTATTACATATATATATGTAATAGGAAAAAAAACAAATAAAAGTAATATATATATAAATAAGTCATGAGTAAAAAATAAAGCAGGCAGCTATGTTAATGTATGATAAGTTAATTATTCCTAAGGTGTGAATGAGTTTTATTTGTTCTGGGAGGTGTGACTTTGAAGGACAATCTCACACATGGAAGCAACATTCCAGAATGTTGGTATTCTCTGTTTGAAGGTACAAATTACTCCCTCCAAGGTGAATCACTAAGCATCTTAGGTGGCCTATTTGATATGTAACCACATTGAAGGCCACAGGTAGATGCTGTTCACATTCCAAGTTAAGTCTGACCCAGTTTGGTGAATGGACTGATAGGTTCCATCAGAAGATAAGACAGCCAGAAGTTGGCGGTAACAGTCTGCGGGGCAGCCATCCCTCTGTTGTTTCCCCCTGCTTTCCGGGGTTAGTTAAATGTTATGATGGAAATGATAAGTGAACAGTACACTACATTGCACAATTAATGTCATTTGGTTGGCAATCTTGATGAAAGAAATTTGAATGTGGTTCAGTAATTGGTAAAAAATTAGAAATGTAAGGTTATTAATAAAACAATCAAACTGTTTTTACTGTGTAGGTGTGCTTTTGAGGAAAGGCCACCTTCCAATATGAGTAATTAATTCCAGCTATGCAAAAATTCTTGCCTCTTTGAGACACTAGCATCCCCCCTCATCATCATCATCAGTCTCCCTTTTCCTACTTTCTATATTGGGTTAGGGTGATGTGTCAGGTGTCAGCATCTCTCTCTGTTTGGTGCTACTCTCCTGGATAAGCTCACTCAGACACTGCTAGAGACTGTTGTGAGGGAAAGGTTAGTTTTTTCCTTATATTGCTTTCTTGTATTTTGTATTGCTTTATTGCTTTCTTCTATTTTGTACATTGTCGTATATTTTTATTAGACTATGTTTAACTGCATTTTGTTTTCTATTACATAAACTAGCGAAGAAACCAAAGCTGTGTCTTTTGTGAATTACACAGAAATTAGAACCTGAGCAGCCAAATGCTCCTGATTATGAGGAATGCTCCGCATTTAAAGGCTCTCTTAGGTGCTTTTCCTCTGTTCCGCACTGAACAGTGATGGCTCGGGTTTGTGTGCTCGTATACCATAAATAGAGCTAATCGGCATTGTGGTATATGAGACAATCAAGAGATAATTTCTAGGCAAATCAAGCCAATGAGCTAAGAAATTCTTCCATTTACTTTTGGAACATACTTCTTTTGCTGGAGGAGTGAGGAGAACCATAGTGTAGTTAGAACATCGGGACAGTGGCACTTCTGCTGGGCTGGTTCAGAGGTTTTGTGGAGTTTGCCTGCCTTCCTTTTGTTTTCTGTGCCACAGTTAGTGGCATTTACAGCTGCCTTGCCTACCTCTTTTTCTTGGTGAGTTGGTGCAGGTTATAATGGGTCAGTAATGGTAGGCACCAATTTTATACTTTGTCTTACTGGAAGGAAATGAAATATAGTTTTTTCTCAAGTCTGTTCTATTATTTTTTTATTTGATTATGGTCATTAAATCAAGCCTGTATTGTTTTACAGCCTTCCCCACTAAAGCTATTTGAAATTGTGTATGTTTGGGAATGCACTGATTGCATTTTTTAACTTTCTGTTTTAGCTTATATAGCCTTCCCCACTAAAGCTTGATGAAATTCTGTAATTGTGAGAATATTCTGATTGATTTTATAACTCTCTGATGTAGCCTATGCTGAATTAAGTTGCCCTACTTGACCAATCCTTTTATTACCTATGTTTGTAAAGTAGGACTCAGATACACATGTGCATTATAAGTGTGCTCACCAGTCATGTGTGTTCTAAACTAAGAGTGCTTGCCTTCGATATGAACTGAATATCATATCTATATATCAGCAATTAGATCAGCTAACTGATGTATACATGGTTAAACTATGACCTGTTAGACTAAATGTTCCTATCTGTTTTAAGCAAAGAAGTACCTAGCCTATAGCCTTGCATTAAGTACCTTTTATTGAATGATTTTTTGAATGTAGAATTTGTTTGCTCAAAGTACCTTGCTTGAACTAATCGTTATTTTTACCTTCTATGTCTTTACACCTTTTCTTTCTTTCCCAGTAGTACCTAGCTATACAAATTGCTTATGCTGCAGTGCTCTCAAAAACCTCCTGCCTGAAGACTAAGGACCCCTTCCAGGTTTCCAGCTGCATCTTCTCACTGCCTCCCAACCAGATACCTTCTCTAAGAGGAAGCAAGAAAGTATGTGCTTGCTTACACCTGACAATTAGTCTGTCTGTATCTAGTTTTTCAGGTGGTTATACAGTATGCTTCCAAGCCAGGATAGCCAGCAGCCTTACCCCTTCCCTATCACATAACCTATTTCCTACCATATGCTAGACCAGACTTTACACTTACTAAACATCTGTTGTAGTACATAATTTGTCCACCAGGTGGCACCCATACCCTATCCTACCTCCATAGGTGTATCCCTCTGACTTACAGTCTAGCTTATCTTACTGCTGAGTTGGCAATCTTGCTAACAATATTACCTGCTTTAGATTCCTAGTTGTACCCCTTTGTTACAAAGTATTTCTCTATCTCTACTTCCCTCATCTCTACTCTATCCCTCAACTATACCTACCTTCAATAGTCAGTGCTCTGCTGATTGTTTCGATCTGAACTTGTCCTCTTTCTCTTGTCTCTTCCCGCTCCGTTCGCCCTGCGAGCTCACTCCGCTCCCCTAACCTACCCCCAAATCTCACCCACCCCCAGGTGTCCTAGACTTATAATACCAGACCACACCCTCCTCCACAATCCAACAAATAGAATACTCTCTCCACCCTTATAACTACACCACACACACACAGCCCACATCCTATCACTAGCCCACTCCTTCCACTTTAACCTCTCTTATACTCTAACCTTTTCTCACCTTGCTTAAAATTCCCTTACTTATACACTCATGTGTACCACTTCTAGCTCCACACCAACTAAGCTACTACTTACCACCATATTCTTATCTGTTTTAACCTCAGCCTATGTCTTAACCTCTTTTGAACACCGAACTTATTTTCAATATCATTATCCCACCAAACAAACAGCTACACATAGCCACACTTTCAACCATTATAATTTAAATATCTTATCCACACCTACATACTTACCAGTAAAGTACCACAGACTGGCACACATTAAATATAATAGCCTTTTACCTAAGAAAGCTCAGTATCAACCTAATAACTTACATTATATTTTGCTTAAACTAAAAAAGAATTCCTTACAAGATAGAGACATCCATCCCCAATCCAGGCCCAGCCAATATCCTTTCTACTGAATCTATAACCATTAAACCCTCTATCCCACACACCCAAAACAAACACCCAAATTCACTCCTCATAGCACACCTCAATATACAGAGTGTTAATACAAAGTTGCCCATCTCCATGCTCTCTTGGATGTACACTCCTTTGACATTCTATGTTTAACAGAGACATGGCTAAAACCAGCAACCCAAGATAATCAAATCCTCCCATCAGGATATAATATACTATGACTAGACCGTTCAAAGAGAAAGGGAGGGGGAGTAACAATTCTTTTCAAGGATGAAGTTCTTATTTCTAAAGTACAACTTAATTCTAATAAATCCTTGTACATCTTTTGCATCTACATACCTCCTGGAAACAATGTATCTAAACTTGAAGATATACTTAATTGGGTATCATCAACCTTCCCACAAGAAACTATAATCCTTGGTGATTTCAATATTGACTGGAGATGCATTGGTACTGACCATCCTATTTCTCAGATTAACCTTCATGGTTTCTCACAGACCATCACCTCCCCAACTAGAATTAATAAACCTACCAATAAAGAGAGCACCTTGGACTGGATCCTTATTAATAACTACCACCAACCCTACAAAGTAGGTGTCTTCCCTGATGATGTAAGTGACCACTCTTTGACCTACATAATCAGGCAAAAGAATGATATCCCACACCAAGCATCATATAGGACAATACAGTCAAACAAACAGTTTAACCAAAGGTTATTCCAAACTGAACTTAGCTCCTGTGATTGGTATCCACTAAAAACCCTCCCTCTTCAAGAGGCTGTTAAACACTTTAACTCTACCTTCTTAAATATCCTTGACCAATATGCACCAAAGCGTACTATCAGAACTGGGTCAAAACCAGCCCCATGGCTCACTAAAGACACCAGGCAAAAAATGTTACTTAGAAATAAAGCCTAGACTAGGTGGAGGACTACAAAAAACTTAACAGATCAACAAATATTTAAACAAATGAGAAACATGACAAAAAAGCTATACTTTCAGACAAAAAAACCTTTTACTGTAAAATGCAACAAACCCACCTAAACAATCCTCAGAAATTCTGGGCAAGTATCAATAGTCTGTTACACCCAGGTCACTGCAGCACACCATCCCCAACTGGTGCTAATAAAGAAACTCCCAACCAAACTGCTAATGCCTTTAATAACTGTTTTACTGAAGCCATCCAATCTCTAGCCAGCAAGCTAAACCCTGACAGCTCTAGCCTCCCTAACCCCATTTCTAGCTCTCTTCCTACCTTCATATTTCAACCCATCTCTACTCATTTTATCTACAAACTAATTCTAAAACTTAAGCCTTGTACACCTTCTGCTGACCAGATTCCAGCACAATATCTGCAAAAAGCAGCTAAAGCAGTAGCTTATCCAATATCAATCCTAATAAACAGAACCATTAATGAGGGAACCATCCCAATCATCTGGAAAATCTCACACATTATCCCCCTACATAAAGGTGGTAACTCCAATGAATATTCCAACTATTGACCTATAGCCCTACTATCCCCTTTAGCAAAAATAATGGAAAAATGTATTCATCATCAGCTTCTGGACCACCTACTACAACACAACTTACTAGCACAAAGCCAACATGGCTTCAGACCATACCATAGTACCACTACAGCCCTCGTATCCTTCACTGACACCATTAACAGAAATCGCAATAATAATGTTCTTTCTTCAGCTCTATTTATTTATCTATCAAAAGCTTTTGATATGGTTAACCACACATTGCTTATAAACATTCTTAAATCACTTTCACTCGATACTCTAGCTGTACAATGGTTCAGCTCCTACCTAAGCAACTGACAGCAAGCTGTTATGTGGGAAAATAATCTATCATCCCACCTGCCAGTTACACTAGGTGTTCCCCAGGGCTCTATTCTTGGTCCTCTATTATTCTCCATTTTTATTAATGATCTCTGTAAAGCTACTCCTCATGCAACCTATATACAATATGCAGATGATTCAACAATAATCTGCACAGCCAAATCTTCATCAGAACTACAGTCCTTAACTCAGGAAATGTTTAACACAGAAGAATCATGGTTCTTAAAACAATGCCTCCTCCTGAATCCAAAAAAAACTAAGCTCCTGCTTTTTACCCCTACCCGGAAGCATATACCTTTAGATTTCTCTGTTACTTCTAACAATGGTACCGTCATAACCCCTGATGCTACCACCAAGCTCCTAGGAATTACTATAGACAACAACCTCAACTTCGACTGCCATATTAATAACACTATAAAAACAGTCAACAGAAAAATGGGCTCCCTATATAGAGTCAAATCCTTCCTCACTCCTATAGCAAGATCTACTATTGCCCACTCCCATCTAATCTCAACACTACTTTATGCCTCACCAATCTATACTAATCTGTCAAAACATAATTGTTTCAAACTAGCTACATCCTATAACAATATTGCAAGATTTGCCACTGGTAATCCCTATAAAACCCATCACTGTCAGAATCTAAAACAACTAGGATGGCTTGAGCTACAAAATCAGCTTCAATATAGTCAACTTATCATTGCACATAAGATCCTCTACCACCCAAATAATACTCCAATACTTTCAAACATCATTACCCCCTATAAAAATCTTACTAATTTACGATCATCAAATAAATTGTTAGTTAACATTAGTAAGTCAAACAACTTGGCAGGTGACTCTCTGTTCTCAAACACTACTGGGAAAAACTGGAATCTTCTACCTACTGTCCTAACTTCTCTTCTTTCTCTACCCCTATTCAAACAAAAACTGAAAATATTCCTCAGAACAAAATGGCTATGCCCTTGCAACAACCCTGACTAGCTGATTAACTCTACTAATTTTCCCTCTACTTATCCCTCTTGACACTTTTGTTCTTATTTCATTTGTAAGTAGAACTGTTTACTTGTAAGCTACTATGATTGACTCTTTATAAATGTTGTATCCTATAATTTTGTAAATAGTACTCTTTTTTTTTAAACCATTGTCTTTGATGTATTGTAATTAGTTACTTACCAGGGTGTTTGATATTTTTGTAAATAATTGCTAACCAGTGTGTACCAAAATGTATATCAATATTTTTTTCTCTATGTAAACTTTATTTTATTCTACACTATTTTACTTTTTTATTTGTTATTGTCTTGGAGCTTTTCTCCCCGGGCCTCTACTGAAAATGGACATATATCCACATAGACTAGCCCGGTCAACAAATGTAAAATAAATAAATAAATAAAATAAAGAAATAATTTATGCTAGTTACTAAGATAATGTATATTTATGCAAAACCTGTTTGTTGTGTTAACATTTATAGGATTTGTGGTGCAGTGTTGTAAAAGTCATACAATGCAGGTGGATGCAAAAGACTTCTTCCTTGATGAATCATTGAGGGTTCAGCATGTTAGTAATGCCCAACATTAGAGTTTCATGCTTTGCAGTTTCATTGTTCATTAAATGTAGGTTGATGCAAAAACCTGTTCCATTAATGTTTTTGTATGAATTACATTAGCAAATTGCTGTTGCATTTTGGTTTGAGTTTACTGTTCTGTTTCTAAATTTGTCCTTTTGTTACATTTCATAATGCTGCATTTTCTGCTCTTACTACTGAGGTCATCACTACTGTCATTTGTGGTTGTGGACTTGTGTAACTAGATGTGCTGTGGTACAATATTGTAGGTATTTTGGTAAACAGTGTTGCAACAGACTGACTGTTTTAGTCATGCAGAATTTCATTTCAGTTGATCTACAGAGTAGCAAGTTTTTCTGTTAATGCACAGGTGAAGACATTTGAAGTTTTAGGGGTGCTATGCAGTATGCAGAACATTAAGGAGTGTGCATCTAAAGTACATTAAATACATATGTCCATAGCTATAGTGCAATGTACAGATGTAGAACTGTTTGCAGTGTGAAACATATCGTAGGACTGTTCAGCAAACATTTAGAGCAATGCAATACTGCAGAAAATGGTATTTATGGGCAGTTTTACTTTGATTCTGTATAGTGGTAGTTTTAATTTTACTTTGCTACTTTAATAGTTCTGTTTTGTAGATTGTACATTATAAGTAAGTTTAATTTAAATTACAAGCTGTGTTTTTTACAGAATTTTTAGAAATGTATAGTGTTCATTTTTGGCTATGTACTTAAACTTCATGCTTTTGTTTGAAAGCCCACTTCAACCATGCGCCATGCAAATTGTACATTTTTGCGTAGTACGAAAATATGGTGTTCCACATTTTGGCTGTTTGTCACACATTGTTTGGCTGTGTGATCCACACTGGCCTCTTAAGAGGTTGAGAGCTATGATTAGAACACATCACTTAAGGTTAATCACCTGTGACTTGAGGGAGAAGCTAAGCACTAAACCTTGCATTTTAAGGGGTAAAATAAAACATTTCATGTATTTACTAGATAAGCTTACTAGATAACCTTACTCAGACTGTGTCATAGACTGCTGTAAGGGAAAATACTCCTGATTTTGCTCTATATTCTCACAGCAACCATTTAATCAATAAAAAGGGACTGTTGCCATGGATATGAATGTTCCTACTATCTCTGATGCTTGCCTGGTGGGCATGGGCATCCTGGGACAATGTAGAAACTGCCTTGTGTTCTCTGGCAACCAGCTAATTATATTGCTTTATTGCTTTCTTATATTTTGTAGATAGTGTTGTATTTTTATTACACTGTGTTTTAATTGGATTCTGTTTTCTATTGTATATTTAATCTAGGAGAGAAACCAGAGTTGTGTCTCTAGTGCCTACCATTTATGTTAATTTGACCACTTATTCCTTCTCTTTCCTGTTTAACAAGTTAATGTCAGTAAGCACAAAATTATCATTTTGTGAAGTCACTCCCTCTTAAGCTATTTAAATTTATTTGCGCCTCCACTGCATTCCATAGAACCAGAATACTGTGTGCCTATCCCCATCCAATCCTTCTTGCAATTTCAAAATTAGTGGCTGTCCCCTTAGACTGTTAAAGCTTGAGTTATCCCCTGTTTCATAACTATCTAACAGCTTAATGCATGCTACAACTCTTAGGATATTAGCCTGTTTTTTCCATCTTACATTTAAAGTCTGCAACATCTGGTTCAAGACCACCAACCACTGGAAAGTTCACATTCTCAGTAGTCATCTTGGGATAAGAACTTCTATTGTGTCCCTGATAAGAGAAGAATAGGGACATTATATCATAGACACAGCTGATCACTGAAAAGCCTTAGAACTGCTTTATATGAACCAGCTTGGAATTTGTGCTATTGTTTTGCTCCTGTTGAAGGATCATAGGGTCATTGATTTCTGACTGTCTCTGACTTTGCAGTGAGTGTCTGTGTGGGACCTTCCTGATTGGTCTGGTTGCTGTTAAAGATGTCTACCAGAAAAGGCTACAACAACTTTACAGTCCTCCTCATCACCTGGGATGAGACTGCTGATCATTAATGAGCCTGCGGTCTACTTCTAATGTTGTCATTAGTGCTCCTGTTTTGGTTCTGGGGAGAAAAGAAGCAGAGAGACATTGAATCCCAGCAGTATGAAGCTGTGTTGAAATCAGCAGTAGTAGTTGCCAGGTAACAGCCAATTAGGTGAGACCCCACTTTTCAACATTCTTGACAAAGCCGATTCTTTCTTTTCAATAAGTACTGCTTGATTAGCTACTTGTTGTGTCTTTTGGCTTTTCCCGGTTAGGGGTCGCCACAGCGGAACTCCGGTCCGCTAATGATTGGCAGTTGACTTTTACATGCTGAGTTGCCAGCCCTAACGGAAAACCTTCAACGAAGGAACGCCCATGCATGCATGTCTCCATGCAGAAGACGCTCTAGCTGAGAGTCGAACCGTTCAGCATCTTACTGTGAGGCGACAACGCTACCGCAGCACGACCACCACAGATTTGCTTGATTAGCTACTATGTAACCTAAATTCAGAGTATCACCATAAACACTTCATCCATAAATCATCAGAATCTACTACAGTATTTTTCCTCAAGTGTTTGGCTGTGTCCTGGATAGATGCAGGCACCTTGAGTTGATATTTTCCCTACAAAAGTGCCATTGAAATTTCACCAATACCTAGTTGCACATAGGGCAAGTAGTTTTTGCAGTGACAAGCACTGACTTCAGAGATGTGAACCAGATACTCCTGACTTTGCTCTCCATTCCCCACAGCAATCATCTAATCAATAAAAAAATACCTGTTGTCATGGATATGAATTTTTCCACTATCTCCATTGCTGGCTTGGTAGATATGTCATCCTGAGGCCATGTAGAAATTGCTTCATGGTCACCGACAACCAGCTAATTCTCAAAGTGATAAAGTATGTGAGAGGTGTATTTTAAAAATTTCAATGAGGCAAAGTTCTCAAAGAAAAACACTCCTGATGTCAATCAGGTTATCAGTAGTACCACAGTGTGCCCAATACAGACAGCATGAACAAGATGCTAGATCCACATATGCTGAGGTACTTAAATATAACCTTCCTAAAACTGAAGGTCCTCCCAGATGAGGTACAAATAAAAAATGCACTCAGCAGCCTCAAACACACTCTGTCAAAATAAAACCTTCATCAACACATGCAGCCACATCTCATGGAGCCTCTTCGTCTAAGCCCATAAGGCAAGCCACAGCATGACCCAACATTCTTGTCATTGAAGACTTCATTGTGAGACACATTGATGTCCCACTCACCAGGCTGAGTAAGGAGAATGTCATGGCCAGTTGCTTATCAGAGGCCAGGATCTGCCATATTATGCATGCAATCTGGTTATTGGACCACAAGTATAGTCATGTGGATGTAAATGACCGAGATGTACTGCCTTAGACAATATGAAGAGAGATATAATGGAGCTTTAGTAATATGTGTCCCAGGCTGGGATGAGCCTAGCATTGAGCAGTATTCTACCTTCTCCAAGGATAAATCCACAATATGAACAGAAGATGACTGACTTTAATAACTGGCTTAGTTTCTGATATCATTCAAAAGGTGTGCAACATTTGTCAGCATGGAAGCAGATGGTCAACAGAGCAGTATGCTTTGTCAGGGATGGTGTGTACCTCTTCCCTCTTAGCTTTCGAATATTATCTAAGACATTGTCCTCACCATAATGTCCTTTTTTAGGCAATACCAACCTGACAAGTCTTCCAACATAACAAA
The DNA here is from genome assembly GCF_019279795.1 of Protopterus annectens. Lineage (NCBI taxonomy): Eukaryota > Metazoa > Chordata > Ceratodontiformes > Protopteridae > Protopterus > Protopterus annectens. Next base: position 1,748,344,731 of record NC_056733.1, read on the forward strand.
TCAAAACAAAAGAAAATGCAAAGTGTTACTGTTCAATTCCTAGAGTCTAAACAAGAAACTCGACAACTCACAAGCCCTCCTCACCCTTGTGAATGCTAATGTCTGTGCAGTCACTGAGATATGGTTTAAAGCTATGGAGAGCACCCTGGCAGTGCCATGCTATAATGCCTCCCAAGCATTTAGACTAGCTAGTACACAGGCAGGGACTAGAGGTGGAGGTGCCTTGATTTACATCAAAAAAGATGAATTACTTGAGATTCCCTGTGCTCAAATCAACATAGGCAAAATCACATATCACTTCCTTTTAAGCTGTAGGTCCCCCCACAAACTCCCTGGACAAGACTGCGAATATGCTGACCTGAATCTGGCCCTCCCTAATATGGGAGATCGCTGCATACCCCCCTAGTGTAATGTCCTCTCTGCTAAGGTCAGACCACAAAATGGTATCTTTTAAAGTAAAAATGAAACCCAGAACCCAAGCTAACCCTGAAACATTTAGGAACTATTTTAAGGATTACTTCTTACTATTAAGTGATAACTTGGCAAAATTTCAAGCCCCCCCCCCCCCACCCTGGGAACACTGCTACCTACATGGAACTGTTCATAGAAACCTTATACCAATATTTTAATAGCTGTATAGAGGCAGCTATACCCACCAGGAATAAGTACAGAACTAACTTAAAAATACAAACCACTCTGGTGGAATCACAGCACCAATATACTATATGACAGAAGGAAGAAAATCATAACAAAATTATGAGGTATATCACTCAGAAGGGTAAAAACACTCTCATCAAACTGAACAAACAACCAAGAGGACAAATGAAATCTACCAAACCCAAATTTGAGGCAAATCTGGGACCCCAGCCAAGGACAACCACAAAGAATTCTTTAACTATGTCCACAATCTCATAGGTAATTCACAATTGCAAGCAGAGCTCAGTGCTAATGGGGCCATCTACACTGAGCCAGAATATATAGCAAACCTACTGGAAGAAAAATTCAGCTTTAACGTTACCCTTCTCTACCCCCCAGCCTCTCCTCAAGAAATACCATCAAATAGAAGTCCCCACAAGTTCCTTGGAGGCAAAAATCTGCATACAAATGAGGTTGTCAGGAATACCCACACTACATACCTCATACATACTGTTCTCCAAAGATACAAATTGTCTTATGCTGAAGCTCTTAAAAGAAACCTTCCCAAATCTCAAAGACCTTCAAAGCCACGTAATGGCAGCACCGCTCCTCAGCACTCACTAAACCACATACCAAAAGCAACACCAAATATCTCACATAAGCCTACACCTAATGGTCCACCAAGTATAAAACCCATAAGGCAAGCATACACTTTGCCTAATAGTCTTGTCATTCGGAACTCCATTGTATGACACACAGATGCCCTACTCACTAGGTTAAACAAGGAAACAATAATGGTATGTTGTCTATCTGGAGCCAGGGTGAGCAGTATCATGCATGCACTCAAGTTACTGCACCCTAGGTAACAATATGATTCTGCATAGTCCATGTGGGAGTAAATAAGTAGAGGCATACCTCAGTGGACTATATGAAAAGAAACACAATGTATCTCTCAGAATATGAGTCACATACAGGCATGACCCTTGCACTGAGCAGAATTCTACCTTCACTGATGATGATGCCACAGTATGAACATAAAATGATTGAGTTTAACAATTGGCTTAGTTTCTGATGTTCCTCCAGGAGGGATCCAGTATCTGTCAACATGGGAGAACATAGTCAAAAAGACCAGGCTGGTTTGACAAGGATGGGTTGCTAAAATGTTATTCACCCCTTAGAGCCTTTTTTTAGGCAATGCCAAAAAGACAAAACTACCAACATTGTGAAAAAGTCTACAAGCAACCTTAAGGTATTACTGCTCAGTGCTCAGAGCCTAAACAAAAAACTCCACACCTTTCAAGCTCTCCTCATTCTGGAGAATGTTGACATCTGTGCCGTGACTGAGACTTGGTTTAAAGCCATAGTAAGTACTCTGGAACTGCAAGGCTACAGTGCCTTCCATACATACAGACCAATGGCTGCACAAACTGGGGCCAAAGGTGGAGGTGTTTTGATCTACGTCAGCAACAAACAAACCTCCAGGTTGGTTAAGCAGGATGATACCATGCAGCTCATCCATGTGCAAGTCACCACAGGTAAGGGCCCTCACCATGTCATGGCTAGCTTCAGGTCACCATCTATGATCCTAGATTTTCATGACTCTTTCTTAAACATATTAGTGGAACTCACCATCCAACCAAACACCTTATTCATGGGTGACTATAACTACCCCTCTCTAGACCGAATAATATACACTGTCTCAAACTCAAAGGCACAATATTTCCTGGACTTTATTAACACAAACACTCTGGAACAGATAGTGAATTCCCCAAGCAGAGTATCACACATACTGGATCAGGTGCTCACCAACAGTGGAGAGCATTGCACCCCCCACCGCCACCCAGTGTCATGTCCTCACTAGTGAGGTTGGCTCACAAAGCTGTCTCATTTGATGTAAAAATCAATCCAGAAAATCCAGCTAAACCACTAACAGTCAGGAACTATTCAACTGAAACTACATCCTATTAAGTGACAGTTTGTCATAAACCAAGGCTCCCCCAATCCCTAGACCACAGCAGTCTATGCAGAATTATTCACTGAGTCACTATACAAACATGTGAATGTCTCCTAGAGGCTGCCCAACTTACCAGAAATAAACCCAAAACAAACATTAACAACAATTATACAATGACCCCCCCCATTAATATACCAAAATGTGCACGCTGATTGGTCAGCATGCACGTTGTAAATCAAAGACTTATACTAATGGAAAAAGGTCCGGTCGCCTGGACTTTTTCCATTAGTATAAGTCTTTTTTTTTTTTTTTACAGCAACAGAGAACGCAAGATCTCCGTTGCTTTTTAGAAACTGTCTCACTATGTTAAAGGAGTTTAACATAGTGAGACAGCTTTAAAAAAAGTAAAGGAGATCTTCCTTTCTCCATTGCTTTTTTTAAAGCTGTTGCACTATGTTAAACTCCTTTAACATAGTGAGACACTTTGTGAAAAGAAATGGAGATCTTGCTTTCTCCGTTGCTTCCACCCACAGCTCTGATGTACTGTGTAAGCATACGCATGTGCAGTACATCAGAACTGCCGCAGAATACCAGACAGCTGCGTAACGGCAGCATGGAGGCATTATACAATGCCATTATTTAAGAAAAGTAAGTATTTTTTTTCTTAAATAATGTCATTGTATAATAGCAATAACCCACTTCTGGGTGTGGGTAATGCTGGATTTATCCACGGTTGTCTTTGTTTGGCCACTCGGGCTTCGCCCTCGTGACCAAACCACACCAACCGTGGGTATATCTAGCATTACCCACATCCAGGCATGGGTTATTGCTTAAACAGCCCTGGTGGAATCCTCACTTAAACAGGGGTATAAAATAACATAAGACAAATCATGGTCAAGATCAGGAAAAGAAACGATCTTAAAGACAAGTGTTCTCTTATACAATGAAACAAAAAACTTGGAGGTCTAATTAACTCCAACAAGGCCAGCTATGAGGTCAGGATATTCTCACAGGCTAAGGAAAATCAGAAAGCCTTTTCCAGCTACATCTGGAACCTTACAGGAAACACACAATAGTGTGCTTAACTGGTGGTAAATGCTGCCACCTACACCAATCAGGGTGACATATCAAATCTACTGTCTGATAAATTCAACTCCAACTTCACCTCCCCCACTCCCCCCAGGCTTCACCAGGTGAAATACTCTCCAACATACTTTATGTAGCTATCAGCAGGGACCCAGTGCAGGCAGCACTCACTAAAGCCAAGAATACCACCTCCATGGGTCCTGACAACATTCCTGGTGGCCTCCTGAACAGTTTAAAACATGACCTATTAGGACCACTTGAGCCAGTTTTCACTAAATCAATGAAACAGGCTACATTCCAAGTGAATGGAGGACTATGACAGTTATTCCCGTTCACAAGGGTGGACCATCAACCAATCCAGGGAACTACAGATCCATCAGTCTAAAAAGCCTAATATGCAACGCCATGGAATGAATGACAGAAATAATAAACAAGGACATTGGCAACCTTCAGAGACTAAACCCTTCATAATTTTGCTTTGTTAAGGGAAGGACATGCCTACTTAACCTGGTAGACATCTTTGAGAGGTCACTAAGACAATTGATGAGGGTAAAACAGTGCATTCTGTGTATCTTGACCTGGCTAAGGCATACCCCACTCAGGCATTGCTGACAAGCTCTCTGAGCTAGGTATAAACCTTTACATAAATTGCTGGATTGCCAGCTGGCTTACAGACAGGACACAAGAAGTCAGGATAAGTGACATCACCTCCAACAAGAGCCAGTCATCAGTGGAATATCGCAGGGCTCTGTGCTAGGGACGCTCCTGTTTATCATCTACTTCTTCAAAGTCAAAGTTGATGTTAAAGGCTGCTTGCTCACCAAGTGCACAGATGACTGTAAATTGGGAGAGATTATAGATTCCATCCAGGACACAAACATCTTGCAAGTGGGTTTAACACAGACAAATCAGTGGTGCCAAAGCAATGGTCTAAAATTTAATGCTAAAAATGCATTATAATGCCATTTTGGAAATTTTCAGTGGAAGTTACATATTTAGGGAGCAATCTGGCCTTTTGACCAACATATAGCTAAGATAATAAGAAAATCATTCTGTCGCCTCACTTATAGGTAAGGGTATGGCATCCAGATCCAAGGAAATTATGAGAATGCTGCTTCAATGGTCCCTGTCAGTTTCCCAGGCTGCCTTCTAAATAGCATGAAATTTGATATATCAGGTTCTCCTGAATCACTATTTAACCATAGCTTCCAAACAGGCTTTGTGCCTCATGAATGGAGAACAGCAAATGTTATCCCTCTGCACAAAGGTGGTCCATTAAAGGACCCTGGAAACTACAGACCCATAATTCCCACTAGTCTCATATACAAAACCATGGAAATAATTATCATGTAAATGATTAATAAAGATATAGGAAACCTCCAAATACTGAATCAAACCCAGTTTGGTTTTGACAAATGCAGATCATGCCAACCTGGTGGAATTCTTTGAAAAGGTCAGCAAAACAATGGATGAATGCAAAATGGTTCACAATATATTCCTTTACCTGGCCCAGGCTTTTGACACAATGCCCTACTTGAGCATTGTTGACAAACTCAAGAAGTTAGGTATAAACCCTTATGTATTCCAGCAGATAGCCAGCTGGCTCAGACACATGACCCAGGAAGTTAGAAATGGGGAGTCCACCTCTACATTGAGGTCAGTCAACAAGGGAGTCCCTTAGCGATCGATCCTAGGACTGCTTCTTTTTGGCATCTACTTTTCTGAAGTCGAGGCCATAATCAAGGGCCTCTTGCTGACCAGATTTGCAGACAATTCCAAATTCGGCACAGTCATAGTATCCCCCACTGACATAAATGCTCCCCAAGAAGGGATGATAAGGACAAATTAATGTTTTCAGAGCAAAGGACTAAAACTAAATGGCAAGAAATGCATAACAGTACTCTTTGGGAAGTCAGGCACTCCTAAGAGTTGACCCATAGTCAGGGACTTGGGGACACATGTAGACATTAATCTAGCCTTGGTCATCATGTATATATGGTAGAGAGGAAATCGTTCTATGTTGTGCAACTTATAAACAAAATTGTGACATTTGTCAAATTGTCCAAGGATATTATTGTTCTGCTGTATTCAGCACTCATCAGAGCTATCGTTGAGTACAATGACCCCTTTGAAATGAATAAAACCAACTAAAATTGGAGACAGGACCATGCAAAAATAATTAATAACCAAGAAACAAGCGAGGTCGGCACTTGTCCACACAGAAATCACTTCTTACAATAAAAGACACAGGTATCAATCTTGTATATAAACATGCAACTTTTTAATGAAATTGAATGAACTAGTTAGCTAGTTTCACATTTATACACAAGGTTGGTACCTGTGATTTCTATCATGCAAAGTGATTTTGGTGTGTGGACAAGTGCCAACCTTACTTGTTTCCTTGCCTTTGATATGAAGCTATTCAGGCACATTCAACATGTCCACAGAGGCTACTCTGTAAAAGAATACAAGACATAAATAACATGTCCTATGCAGACTATCTCAAAGCACTATTCTTATATCAAGTCTCATACAGGATGCTGAAGGGGAGATCTATGCCTGGCATGCAAGGCATCTTCAGACCTCACTTTGATGGACCTCCTATATATCTTCAAAACATACAGCACCAGAATCACATTACCCATTCTAAAGACTTAAACATTGCCTGTGATATAAATAGGACCTGCTGGAAAGACAGGTATGTATCACAGAGACTACCCTTTCTCAGAAACAGGTTCACCATCCATGTGAAACAGAATTCCTCCCTAAAACAATTCAAGTGTAACTTTGATAACTGGATGGGGAACTAGAAATTAACCGCTGGTTTGGCACCAGTGCATCTAATGTACACAGGTAGACTGAAAATGTTTCATCTCCTATGCCCCTGCTTACATTACCAGAACTTGTTTCATAGTGTGCATCCTACCATCCATCTCTGACACTCCATCACCTCTAGCTTCCTCATCTACTCTGTCTTCACTGTTCAGATTTCACTGCACCACCATTTTGTACACCTTACTTTTGAGCTTTTTTAGAATTCTTCTGTTACATATTGTCCATGAAACTCTGCCCCAGTTGGCTGTAACCCTTCTCATTCAAGCCTTGACCTCCTCATTCAGACATCCTTTCTCAATAACTAACTCTCCCAGACACCTGAAGTTGTTAACCTGTTCCACTATTTTCCCTTCTGTTTTGAATTCTCATCATCGTCTGATTTCCCCATTTTCTGCCATTATAACTGTTTTTATCTGTATTCAGTTTCATCCTGTGTACCTTCAGCTTTGCATTCCATTCCCCTATCATTTGATGAAGTTGTTGTTCAGAGTCCAGCTGTAATGTTGCATCTTCTGCACACAGCAGCTTTGTTAATCTGCCTCCTTCAACCTGTTTGGTAACATAGTCCATTTCCAGTATGAACAGCAATGGGCTCATTTCTGAACCCTGATGCACATCCACTCCCACCGGGAATCCCTCTGTGAGTCCAAAAATTGTTCTTACTTGTGTCATTGGGTACTTGCATATAACTTGCATCAGTTCTACCAATGTTTCTGGAACCATAAAGGGACTGCCCTTATCAGCTTTCTTGGGACCTTGTCTTATGCTTTTTCAACTCTAGCATAGCCTTGTTGGATTCATTCCTCATCTCTAGTTTCTTTTCATCTATCTGCCTCTTTGCAAACATCAGGTCTGTTTGTTGCACCTTGCTCTGAATTTGAACAGCTCACCTCACATCTTACGTTCTACTACTCTGCATATTCATTTATGTCTCCCTCTTCAGAACGTTCATACAATGTGATAGGAATTTGATACCTCTATGGTGCCCTAAGTTAAGAATGTCCACTTTGTTCTTGTACATTGGCATTAGAATGTTTATTCTCCAGCCATCTGTGATATGCCATTCTTACCATACTGGAATGATTACCATCTGGAACCATTAAGCTTCTAACTCATCCCACATCTTGATCATATCTGCCATGACCTTATCTGAGCATCCTGCTTTCCCTGACTTTATTTTCCTTAATACTGTTATTACTTCTTCTAGGGTGGGATCCTCTTTTTCGTTCATCATAGGCTGCGTCTGAAAGTATTCCTTCTATCTACCTTTTGATGTCCTATGAACTGGTGAGAAGTTTGCTGATGGCATCCCTTATGAAGGGTGTTTGATGACTATCTTTTTCATTTTTCTGTCTTTGCATTGCAATCTGATGGAGTTTATTTGTGCTGTTTGCAGAGTCCCTTTCCATAACCTGTAGAGACTATCTCAAAAGCATTGCTCTTTGCTATTGTAATTGCTCTCTTAGCCTGTTTATTTGTCAATGTGTATTCCTTCTTAGCCTGGTTCATCTTTTCTATCTCCAACTTTTTCCTGGCAGTCCTTTCTTTTGATGATTTCCTGGACTTCTGCATTCCTCTACCAGCTTTCCTTATGTACCTTATTTCCGTACCTGGGTTCACCACATATCTCTTCTATATTCCTCACACATGCTGTTTTGAGGCTCTGCCATTCCTCTAAACTCCACCTATTTCCTCTTCATTACACTGCAGGCTGATTGCCATGTCAGGATTGAACCTTGTACCTTGTGCATTGGGAGACAAAGACCTTAACCATAATGTAGAGACATTAACCATTATACCAAGTATTTCTCCTCTTCCTGTGCAAGGAAAAGGATGGTCACAGAGCGATCTCTTGTCCCTTTCATTTCTTTCTTGCTTACCTGAGCATTGAGCATTATGCTGGAAAATGTGAGTCAGCAAGTGGTACACTATGCTACTCTGTACTACTGGTCAGCTGTGCCATTGGGCACTGTGAATGGCTTAGCCTTCTCAGGCCACAGTAGGGTCTATCCTGTTGATTGAAATTAGTCATTTACTTGGCAATATTGATTAAAAATGTTTGCATATATTTCAACATTTGATGCCAAGTTACAAATGTGAAGTTATCAATAAAGTGGTCACAATGGCTTTACTGTGTGGAGTTTTTTATATGAGGAAAGGATTGGGGACAAATGTAATACACAGATTACTGATAACAGGTCTGGGACCTATCTGAGACATGACTACCGATATACAACTCTTTTTGGCAACTAAAGGTGAAACTGAAAGATCAGTAACTTGTAATTGCATGGACAGGACCACATCAATCATGTTGAAAAAAATTCTCTATGTAGAAGATAGTATTTCATCAGGACTGTTGCCATAAATATATACATTTGTTCAATGGTTCAGTACTGCTAAATATTACTGTGACATGATCATAGGAGTTCACTAAATCATAAACAATAGAAGACCAGGAAGCACTCAACCACTCAAAAATATATTCCAAACGTATTTAATAAACATAAAGCTTTTGAGCTGCAATGCTCTTTCTCAATGTCTTTGGTTTTGTTGTGCAAGCAGCATTTGGTCACTGTTCCCATTTTTCTTGGGCATTACACTAAACCAAGCAGAAATAAGATATCAGGTGGTAGTCATTCTGCAGGTGTACTATATGGCAAGTTTATACATCTTACAAACTATTAGCTTCTGAACTTGCAATGCTTTTTTTTCATAGCACAACACTCTTCTCAAGAGCCTCAGTGGCCATTATTAAGTGGCAATAATGCAGAATTAGTGCTATGATTTGCTATCATGTGGCAGTTCATGTGGTGATTACCTATGGTGCCCTCAACCACTTTTCCCCAACAAGTCAAACTACCAAGATGTCAAAAACAGAACTTGATGATGAAGGATAAATCCTGAAGCAATTTGTATGACCCTAACACTGAAGACTGTATTCTAGCTACTCAATATCATTACAGCAGTTTAAGTTTGGAGTGTAGTCTTTTGTTAATGCGTCACCTAGTAGAGGTGGTTTGCTTATAGCCATAGAACAGATTCCCCTCATAATTCATATTGATCCGAACATGAAATGTAACAATATAGATTAAAATGCTGTGTATTTTTAAAAAATTTACAAGGATCTAATGTGGTTGTTTCAATGTTGATCTGTGAAAAGGGTGAGATATACTGCATTTGACACTGCTGCTACCTTCATTGACACCTTTTAAATTTAATTAAGTCATAAATGAACTAAGTAGAAAGGTGACTGGGAAGAGAAACTCTGCATGCATCTGTCTATCAAGCTATCTATATATCAGGCTTCATTTCAAGCTTTGTGTTTCTAAAGTATAGCTAAATAATCCATTGACAAGATCAGGGAAAGGCTGAAATATGGCATGTCTACAGCTAGTGAGGTTTGGCTTTATTGGCCTGAAAGTACCCACAAAGGCTTAAAAAGCAAAAACTAGAAGTCATGGGCATTTAGAAGCTATGTAGCTGAAATACTGGTATGACCTTAATGGGTCATTTGAATATATCCCATGGGTCTCTAGTACAGAAGATTTGAGGTATAACACAGTTGAAATCTCCTGCTTGGCTGGGCCTTGCAATTTCAACTAAAGAGCTTGTCTGTGGAACCTTTTTTCTCTTTGGTTTGTGTGTGTATATATATATATATATATATATATATATATATATATATATATATATATGTGTGTATATATCATAGGATCATAGGAGGTTACTAGGCTACTAGGCTAATGGCCCTGGGGCCCTTACAAGACTAGCCAAGAGTTTATCCCCAAAAAAGAAACCTCAGTCAGCACCTGTCACCCCTGTCAATGAGGGACAAAGGTGGAATCCCCTGGAACAAATTTGTGGTTTCCCATCCACTCATCAAGGTTGCACTTGAAGAGGGTCAGCGTGGTACTCTGAGATGTATGAGAAGTCTATTGCAGACACAGGGCAGCCTCTGGGAGACAAACCTGTCTCTCCAGCAGGTTTTGTTGATGTTGCATATTAGATTTAGGCCTTTTGAGTGGGTAATGTGCAAGGAGTTAGACGTAGATATGGAGTATCTCTGGTAGGGCAGGGTCCAATATTGACTTGTAGGTGAGGCACAAATCACCTCTGAGCAATCTGTACGATACCGAGTAGAGCGATAGTGATTCGAGGCTGTCTGCACAGGACAGGTGTTGGAGGCCATGGATTCTCTTTGTGAGGTATTTCTGTGGTCTTTCTAGTTGGTGCAGGTGTTTGGAGAGGTACATACCAAACAGGGCATTATAGTCAATTATAGGCCTAATGAGGAAGGAGTACAGAGAGGTAATAACCTCCTTTAATTTTGGATTCAATCCCTTTACTTATGAGATGAACCAAGTAAAAGGCTTCTCTGACCACTATCGCTACATGATAGTCGAATGAGAGATTGTTGTCAACTTGAGTACCCAGGTCTGTCACCACAGGTTGTGTGCATAGGGGGTTGCTGTTGATGTAGTAATCAGTAGGGGCCGTGTTTTTGCCAAATGATATGATAATGCATTTTTTTGCATTTAACTTAAGGCCATGATTTTGGCACCAGACATTTGTTGCTGTGAAACCCTCTTACAGTATGTTAACATCATTTGGGTAGTCAATGACAGCACCCAACTTGCAGTCATCTGCAAACCTGGTCAGCCACAGGCCCTTTGTCTTTGCCTGGACCTCTGAGAAGTAGATGCCAAACAGTAGGGGTCCCAGGACAGATCTCTAGGGAACACCACTAGTGACAGATCTGCTGTCAGAGGTGGTGGCACCTGTTTTGACCTTGTGGGTCCTATCAGTAAGCCAGTTGGCCACCCACCCAATGAGATAGGGATTTACACCAAGTTGTGTTAGCTTTTAGATGGTGTCTGAGTGGGGGGTCATGCCAAAGGCCTTGGCCAAGTCAAGTTAAGCTGTATGTACTGACTTTCCCTCATCCAGGGCCTTGGTGACAGTCTCAAAGATGTCAACCAGGTTCAACAGGCAAGATCTACTCCTGACAAATCTGAATTGGGTGGGGTCAAGTGCTTGGAGATTGGATATGTCCTTGTTTATGAGATCCATAATAATACATTCCATGGGTTTACAGATCAGACTTGTCAAGCTAATGGAGTGATAGTTTCCCAGGTCAGTAGTGGCACCACCTTTGTGCAAATGGATGACAATGGCAGTTCTCCAGTCTGTTGGAATGAAGCAGGTAATTAGGCTGTGGTTGAATATGGTGCTCAATGTTGAATGGGCCTTTGGGGGGACAGGGGGGTGAAGTTTGCACTGAACCTATCAGCGAGCAGGTTGGCTAAGTCAACAGAATCACTGTAAGTGGTACCATTAAGTACTAATTTGGAACAAACCTGGGCTTTGCCATTGGGATTCCTTACATAACTGAAGCAGGCTTTGTGGTTTCCCTTTGTTTCGGAGGCTAGTTTCAATTCATAATTGGCTTTGGAGGTTTTCAATAGTGATCTAATTTGCTTGTTGAGGCTGAGAAGGGAGTTTTTCCAATTTGGAATTTGTTCATTTTTACACTTGTTCAACAGTTTCTTCCTTTTGTTGTAAAGCCTATTGATAGAGGATGTCCACCAGACAGGTTTGTGTTTCTTTGAGGAGCAGGTTTTAGTTCTGTTGGGTATGGCTGAGTCCATGCAGTTGTACAGCTTCTTGAATACTGCATTGGCATACTGTTCAGCACACTTGTCTGCATCCTCTGAGGGGGCGGTGTTATAAAGCTACAATAGCCTCCCTTAGGAGGCTATAGTCAGCTTTTGAGAAGTTTTCTAGCCTGGTTACGGCTAGTGGGGTGGGTTTGGGTGGGATAGAAACTTAGAATGAGACAGACCAATGATCTGATCTCACCAGGGAAGAACATACTATGGGAGTGGTGCAGCAGTCACCCATGTTGGTGAGAACCAAGTCCAGAATGTTATCTCCCTTTGTGGGGGATGAGACAAGCTGGTCTAGTGTGTTAGAACTGATGAAGTCAAGGAATCATTGGGTGAATGCATTAGTGCAAGAATAGTTCACCCAGTCTATAGTGAGGTAGTTGAAGTCACCAAGGATCAGGGTGTTAGGGGTACCTTGATTGAGTCAAGTAGGTCCAGGTAGGACGAGTGGGTGTCCTAAGTCATGGAGGGGGTCTATAGCTGTCTATAACTTGGATGGGTGTCTTGTCAACTGTCAGTTGAACCTGGAGTAATTCCAGTGCGTCATGCTGGCAAACCAGTCTGGAGATGTGCATGTCCTTAATGAAGATAGAGACTCCGCCACCCTTAGTCTTTCTGACCTCATTTTTGGGTCAGAAAGCATGGAATGAGGTATAGCCTGGTAAAGCAGGGGTGCTCTCTACAGCCCTGAACCAAGTTTCTGTGACTTCACAGACATCAGCATCTTCCAGTGTGACAAGAGCCTCCAGTGAGTGCATTTTCAGATTAAGGCTTCTAGCATTAAGTAGCAATTTGTTTTTTGACAGATCTTTTATTTTGGAGGATTTGTCTTTGGGACATAGCCTAAAAAAGGCACAATGGAGGAGGCAAAAGCCTTGTCCAGTATCCAGAACCCCAGGGTTGAAAGGTGGAGGCCATCTCTGGCAAAGCATCGAGCCCTATCAACCATGTGATGCCAGGCAGTCAGATACTGGATCCCCTTGGAAAGACACCAGAAACTAAGCCAATTGTTGAAGTCAATTATATTTTGTTGGTATTGTGAAATCGGGCTGGGGTCATACCTGCCTGGGACACATACTCTGAGAGCTCAAGCATATCTCTCATCATATAGTCCAGGGAGGTATGTCTCAAGTCATTCACACTAACATGGACAATGACAGAGTCATACTTGTATCTGTTGTGGAGAGATTTAAGTGCGTACGTGATGTGGCAGATTCTGGCACCTGACAGACAACTGACCATGACCTTCTTCTTGTCGAGCCTGGTGAGGGGCAAATCAGTGTATCTCACTACTGAGTCACAAATGACTAATACATTTGGTTTATTGTTATGCCTTATGGACTGCATTGGTTTATTGTTATGCCTAATGGGCTGTGTTTGTGAGACACTGGTGTGTTGTCTGCTGTGTGTGATGTGTTTGGTGTTGTGTATGGAATGTTTGCGAGTAGGTTTTGGGAGTCTCTGTTGTTTAGGTCAGTTTTTACTGAGGACCCCTGCATAGGTGGGTGTTTGTTGTGCTTGGCTATGTTATGTGGGTGGTGTGGTGTTTGTGCTGGCACTCTCCTCTTTGTCAGGAGTACTGACTGTGGCACAAGAGAGCATGGATTCCAGATTACTGATGTACATGTCTTTCTCACAAGTAGATTTATGTGCTAGAAGAGGACTGTCCGTGAACATGAGGCAGTTGCTACACTGTTTCAGTATGCCCATGTTGAACAGTCTGGCAGGAGAAACCGGTGGAAATTGTCCAGACATAGTGTTCTGAATACTTGGTGGACTTATTGAGAGCGGGTTTTGATAAGGGTTTGTCCACAAGAGTGTAGACCACAAAAACCTTAAATGTAAAATAACTGGCCTGAAGCACAAGTGCTAAAACCAAAACTAAGATGCTTAGAATAGCAGATAAATGTAATCAGTCTACTAACAAGCAGGAATAAATGCACAATAAGAGCACTTGAACACTTAAGAGCATACAGAACAGCAAACTAAGGTAATAAAGTAGGTAGAACACAGTTACAGTAAGAGCAGCTTAATAAAGTGTAATTTTTTTTTTGTTAAGTGGAGAGGGAAGAAACAGAACAATATTTTATATGTGTGTGTATATATATATATATATATATATATATGTATATATATATATATATATATATATATATATATATATATATATATATATAGGAGCACTTTATAAGCTCGAAATACTGAAATGTCGAATTTCAGAATCTCGAGCTCATAAAGTGGAAGGATCAGAAGATCGCAACCCCAGAAGCGCGAAATTCAAAATCTCGAATGCCGGAGATTTTCAATTAGCGGTTCTGGTGTTGCGCTGTGTTCATGGATTCAGGTAAGTGTTTATGTTTAAGGGTGTTGGGTAGGGGCTGTAGTGTGTGTTGTTACTGTGATGTGTGTGTGCGAGAGGAATGTAGTTTGTGTGGTGGTATTTTATGTGTGTTTGTGTATGTAGTGCAACCTTGGAGTTAGAATATTTATGTAGGGGGGATGTGGGGCGCAGGGGGGGCTTGCCCCCCCTGCATATAATAAGGGTAGGTGTGTGTGCTTGTTTAGTTGTGTGTGTGTGTGTGTGTTGTATTGGTGTTTGAAAGTGTTGGGAGTTTAAATTTTGTGGTTTTGTGGTTTCGGGATTTAGGCTTTTGCGGTTTTTGTGGTTTCGGGATTTTGGATTTTCCATTTTATGGGCTCAAGATTCTGAAATTTGAAATTTCAGAATTTCGAGCTTATAAAGTGAATCCATGTATATATATATATATATATATATATATATATATATATATATATATATACTATCAAAACATTGAACATCAGAATGTAAACCATTCAAAAATATGGTTTACATGTTCGATGTGCAGAATGTTAATTAGGTCAGAATACTGACAATTCAACTTCTGAAGTCTGTTGTCCCCTTTGCAGCAGTATGTACGTACCAGACCTGTACTGCACCACTCTGACAGTAATGGTTTTGCAGGGGGGCAAGCCCTCCTGCACCCCCCCCACACCCACTACCACTTATATATTCCAGCTCTGAGATCACACTACAGTGCGGAAAAGGGTAAATCTCCTGATCCGCACTGTACCATGATCTCGATACATAACATCACCCATGTATGAGTGAATGCACAGTGGCATTTGCTGAACAAGAGACTTGCACAATTGAAGGTTGGCATTATGGGAATTGGCCAACTAATGTTCGACATTCCCATGTTTGCCAAGCCTTCATTCTGCATTGTGATAGTAAACCATATATATACATATATATATATATATATATATATATATATATATTTATATATATATTTATATATATATATATATATATATATATATATATATATGTATATATATATATATTTATATATATATATATATACACACACACACACATATATATGTATATACCCACGGTGGTGGTGCTGCGGTAGCGTTGTCGTCTCACAGTAAGACGCTGTCTGGTTCGATTCTCAACTAGAGCGTCTTCTGTGTGGAGACATGCGTGAATGGGTGTACCTTCATTGAAGGTTGTGCATCAGGGCTGGTAACTTGGCACGTAAAAATCAACTACCAATCATTAGCGGACCGGAGTTCCGCTGTGGCGTCCCCTAACCGGGAAAAGCCGAAAGACGCAATAAGAACACATATATATGTATATAGGTTCATAGGTGTGTTCTAGGCTAATGGCCCTAGGGCCTTTACAACATAGCCATAGGATTACCCTGGCATAGTACCACCCAACCTTAGATCCCAGGGCCCCTGTTGATTAGAGCCACTGGCTTTATCCCCGGGGTGAATTTTCTGTTTCCCATCCACTCATCAAGATTTCTTTTGAAGAGGGTCAGCGAGGTAGTCTGCTTGACATGTATGAGAAGTCTATTCCATACCATGGGCAGTCTCTGGGTTATGAACCTGTCCCTCCAGCATGTTCTGTTAGTTGTGGTAATGAGGTTGAGGTCTCTGGAGCATGTGGTGTAGAGGGATTGGGATTTCTTTAGATCTAGCATTTCTAACAGAGCTGGGTCAGACATGGCTTTGTAAGTCAAGCAGAGATTGCCTCTAAGTAGGTGATATGAGACAGAGAATAGTTGGATTTTTTGAGTCTGTCCATATAAGACAAGTGTTTAAGGCTTAGGATCCTCTTTGTGAGGTACTTTTGTGGCCACTCCAGTTGTTACAGGTGTCTAATGAGGTACATGCCAAATGGGGCATTGTACCTGATGATTAGCCTAATGAGGGAAGAGTAGAGGGAGACAATGACCTCTTTCTTCCTGGATGCAAAACCCTTAGTAATGAGATATGCCACATAGAAGGACTTTCTCACCACCGTGGCATTGTGGTGATCAAAAGAGAGGTTGTTCTCAACCTGTGTTTCCAGATCTCTTATAATGCCTTCTGTGTTCAGTAGACTACCATCAATGTGGGAATTCATGTGAACTGGGTTTTTCCCAAAAGGATGACGACACATTTTTTGGCATTGAGCTTAAGGCCATGTATCTGACACCAGTCGTTGGTCTCAGTGAGGTCATTCTGTAGGACGTCAACATCACTTGGGAAGTTAATAATAGCTCCCAACTTGAAACTGTCTACAAACTTTGTCAGCTAGAGTACCATTGTGTTGGCCTGTACTTCAGAGAAGTACCAAACAGGAGAGGACCCAGGACCAAACCCTGTGGGACTCCACTCATTACTAGTTGACAGTCTGAGTTGGAGACAGCTACTTTCACACTGTGGGTTCTATCAGTGAGCCAGTTTGCAACACCCCTAGTGATATAGGGGCTGATGCCTAGCTTAGTTAGTTTTTCTTTGATTCCTGAGTGGGGAATGGTAACAAAAGCCTTGGCCAGATCAAGGTAGGCTGTATGAACCACCTTGCCTTCATCCACAGCTCTGGTGACTGACTCAAAAAAGTTCACCAAGTTGAGCAGGCATGATCTACCCTTCACAAAACCAAACTGTGTGGGATCCAGAATATGGAGATTCCCTATATCCTTGTTTATTAGGTCCGTGATGATGCGTTCCATAGCTTTGCATATCAGACTTGTCAGGCTAATGGGACGATAGTTCCCAGGGTCTGTAGTCATTCCTCCTTTGTGGAGAGGGATGACTGTCACAGTGCACCATTCGGTAGGGAAAAAGCCTGAGGTGAGGCTGTAGCTGAACAGGGCACACAGGTGAGGTACCAATTCACTCTGTAGTTCATGTAGAACACAGTCAGGGATATTGTCAGGTCCCATAAAAGCTGTATTCTCCCTTGGACAGTGCTGTTTTAACCTGTGCAGCAGTAATACTGGGTGCCTGGCAATCTACTGGTATTGTGATTGGTCCTTTGGGGGGGAGGGGTAAAGTTGGCACTGAATCTGTCGGGCAGTATACTGGCAATATCTGTTGGCTCAGTATAGGAGGTATCATTGTGCAGTAGTTCAGAGCAAATCTGGGTATTGCTGTGGAGATTCTTTACATAACTATAGAAGGCCTTGTGGTTGCCTTTACTATCTGCTGCAATTATGTTTTCATAGCTAGCTTTAGAGGATTTGTTGGGGGATCTCAACTTTTTGTTGAGGCTGATAAGGGAGTTTTTCCAGTCTTGGGACTTCACCTTATTCCTCATCAGTTTCCTCCTTCTGTTGTAGAGTTTGTTTATGGCTGTGGACCACCAGATTGGCTTCCTTTTTTTGGAGGACAGCGTCTTGATTCTATCGGGTATGGCAAGATCCATGCATTTGTGTACGAGTTTGTACAGTGCATTAGTGTATGATTCTGTGGTCACACAACTATTCTCCATTTTCATGGGTGCCGTGAAGTTAGCTACCTCTGTTTTTAGGAGCCGAAAGTTAGCTTTGGAGAAGTTTTGCATGGTAGTTACCTTTATGGGGGTGGGGGGTGGGAGTGATGTGGATTTCCAAGGTGATTAGTTTGTGGTCGGATTGAACCAGAGAGGAGCTGACTACTGGTGTAGAGCAATGGTCGCCTGTGTTAGTAATGACAAGGTCATGGATGTTGCTACCTCTAGTGGGGGTAAGAACGAGCTGGTCCAGGGCATTGGAATTAATGAACTCCAGGAAACGTTGGGCAAGTGTACATGAGTAGTTTTCCCAGTTAATGGAGGGGTAGTTGAAGTCGCCTAGTAAGAGAGTGTTAGGTTAGACCCTAATATTCCCCAGGGTGCATAGGAACATGGAGTGTGAGTCTTGAGACATGGTTGGGGACCTATAGCAGGCTGCGACCTGAAATGCTGTCTTACCCATTGGTAGCTGCACCTGAAGTATCTCTGATGCTTTATGTTGGGCTACCAGTCTGGAGGTGTGTGCATCCTTTAGGAATATGGAAACACCACCACTTTTGGAGCTTCGGTCAAGTACTGGGGCTGAAAGGTGTGGAATGAGTTATAGCCTGGTAGTGCAGGGGTGCTTCCTGCTGCCTTGAACCAGGTCTTTATTACAGCACAAATGTCGATGTTCTCTGTTTTAAGGAGTGCTTTGAGTGAATGCATTTTGAGATTTAGACTTCTAGCATTGAGCAGCATGACCCTCAGATTGCATTTGTTTGTAGCTGTTACGGTGGTAATTTTGTCTTTGGAACACCACCTAAAAAGGCACTAAAGGGGTGATAAGAGCCTTGGCCAGTATCCAGAAGCCTGTGGGTGACAGATGCAGGCCATCTCTGGCAAAGCATCGAGGTCTGTCAGTCATATCATCCAAGGCAGACAGATACTGGACCCCCTTAGTAGAATGACACCAGAAACTTAGCCAATTGTTGAAATCAGTAATTTTCTGTTTGTACCATGATATTATTCTAGGTGATGGTAGGATGTTGCTCAGGGCTAGGGTCATACCCACCTGGGCTACATAATCCAAGAGCTCCTCTATGTCTCTTTTCATGTAGTCCAGGGAGGTACATAACAGGTCATTCACACCCACATGTACAATGACAGAGTCACATTTGTACCTGTTGTTGAAGGACCTGAGCACATACGTTACTTGGCGGATCCTGGCACCTGACAGGCAGCTGACTGTTACTTTCTCATTATTCAATCTAGTGAGTGGGACATCAGTGTGCCTCACGATTGAGTCACCTACGACTAGTGTGTTGGGCATGTTGTTTTGCCTTAGGGGCTTTGGTTGAGTGGCACACTGTTTAGGAGAGTTATGTGTCTCGTGATTAGTGTTGTGTTGTGGTGGTCAAGTGTGTTTCTGCCTTGGAGGTCCCTGCTGCTTGAGTAGATTTTTATTGAGAGCCTCCACAAAGGTGGGTGTGTGGTTTGTGTTTTTTATGTGAAGGCATTGCTGATGTGTATTCTGGAGGGCTATGTGTTCCATGTGGTGTGGTGCAGGTGTTGACCTTCTCCTCTTGACCAGCTATTCCGGTCTTGGCTGGAGAGTGCATGGCCTCCAATTTGGATATATAATTGCATCTCTCACAAGTCTGAGTGCTAGGAGATAAGAGGAGAGAGTTGTTGCTGTACATGAGGCAGTTGCTACATTGCCTCAGGATGTCCAAGTTCACCAGGTTAATAGGAGAAAACACAGGGAACTGACCTTTAGACATACCTGGAGGGGTGGACATTGATAATAAGTACTGGATTTTTTTCCTTGTAGAACGTTTAGTGCTGGTAGCACTTTTGCATGCTACAATAATTGCTACAAGAAGTCTGGTAAAGTGCTAGACTAATAAGCTAGTATAAGTGAAGGAGAGGAGAGAACTAGTAGTTCTAAGGGAAAAATTGAAGAGCAGACTTTGGCACTGCTCAGAAGCAAGTCTGTATCTGGACTAGACTAGTTAGAGGAAAGGTGGAAAACAAGCACATATGTGGACTTTTAAACCAGAAAGTTGAGAGAGATGGAAAAACTGCCCAAATGGCCAGTAACTACAATTTCTGGGCCAGAAACCACTCCTTATGTGGTAGATAGCCTACCTAGTGCTTACCACTCCCACTGATAAGCTAGAAGGCTTCCATCCAACACAGAAAGGCTTGGGGGGCTCAGGAGCTTACAAACAGTCCTGGATACAGCAAATCTGTATATATATATATATATATATATATATATATATATATATATATATATATATATATATATATATATAAAAGCGCTACAGAATCCTGAAAGCCCAAAATCCTGAAGACCAAAATCCTGAGACCAAAATCCTGAAAACTCAAAATCCTGAAAACTCAAAATCTTGAAAACTCAAAATCCAGAAAACACACATGATACCAACACTTACTATATTCCAGCACAAGTAAATACAGAAACATATTACCCTTCAAATATATGCAGGGGAGCAAACCCCCCTACACCCCCACACCCCCTGCTTCTTAAATATAACAACTCCGAGATTGCACTTCAGTACACTAAGTGCAATCTTGGAGGTGGTATATTTAAGTAGCAGGGGGTGTGGGGGGTGCAGGGGGGCTTGCTCCCCCTGCTTATACTTGGAGATGAATAATATGGTTTGCGTTTTATTTGTTTCTGTATGTACTTGTGCTGGAGTATAGTAAGTGTCTGTATCCTGTGTGTTTTCAGGATTTTGATTTTGGTCTCAGGTGTTTGGGCTTATATATATATATATATATATATATATATGTGTGTGTGTGTGTGCGTATATATATATATATATATATATATATATATATATATATATATATATATATATATATATATATATATATATATTATATTTATATATATATATATATATTATATTTTATATATATATATATATATATATATATATATATATATATGCATTTGATGGAAATGTTTTGTAGATGTAAAACAGAGAATGCACAAATAAGTGAATGCTCTTTTGAGTGAATAACATATGGTTACATTTAGTTTTATATAATGCAGAGAAGTAAGCATGTTCAGGAAAATTAATTTTCTAATGAAAATGTGGTGGTTGTGAAGATGTGCAAACCTGTTGTTGTGTATGTGAAAGTGTTTGCAGGTTAGGTTAGAGTATTGGTTAACTAAGGCTATAGATTATGTGTTCTATGTCCTTTTGTCTTGTGTAGTGGTACTGTTATGGAAAGGATTTGTAGTAGCATAATGTGTGTGGTTAAGGCAGGAGTAGTGTTAGGGCTCTTGTTCGGGTTAGCAGATGAATAAGGTGGTGCAGGATTTTGAAGCCCCCTGCCTGCCATACTCATTTGCAAACACTAATCATATATTGTTTTGCACTTTGCATTTTTCAGGGGTTACACTCCTTTTACCAAAATTCTTTAATATTGTATTTGGGTCTTACAAAGAATAATCAGAGTAACATTTGCCTTGTGTAATGACTGGGGGGGGGGGGGTCTTTAAACAAGCTTACCTTCCCAATTAAAAAACAGGAAATAGAAGCAGAAAATAAATAGGAGGTTGTACTAAGCTTATACAACAGAAACATGGTGATCACTCTAGCCTCCATAAGGTTAGTGAAAAGTATGTGTAATTGGACGATCATGTGATGAGTGGTGCTAGTATTTTCTAGGAAATTTAAAATGTTTACCCAGTCTAGGCTAAGCCAATTTATACCAAAACTACTTAGGAGGTAGAGCTCACAGTCAACAAAGGAAAGGCCTCTATCAAGGATGTAGAGAAGGAGTCATTTAATAATCTGAGCTACTGATGAGGGAATTATTTATTTCATGGAGTGTTCAGTGTGTTGTCATGTCACTGTCAAGTCATTTATTAAGACTGATATCTTTCTTCCCACATTTCTGTGATGACATAGCTTATACAGGTAAGGTGGATGTGGGTGTGAAACTGCACTAAAGCATTTTATTGACTATATTTAATTGTTTCAATCTCTGAGTGCTGCCTCAGTGAGGGGAGTTATGATGTGGTGCCATGAGTCCCAGCATATCCTTTCCTAATACACTAGCTGTAGAATCATGCTTGTTCATTTAATGTTAAGGGTATTAAGCATAAAAATTCCTGAACTCTAAGCATGTTCCAGTCTGTATCATCTTAACATCCTGGCTGCAACTGAAGCATGACTCAAGGCCTTTATTTTCGATGCAGGTGCCAGATGAATTTGTATCTCCTATAGGAATAACAGTGTAAAGGGAGTAGAAGACTCATCATCCTCTTTGTCAAGCAGATTTGAATCTACTCCCTTGTCTTTTAGCTGCCATCTGTAGAAAGATAAGAAGGATATTATATAGTTATGATAGATGGTGCTAAAAGCTTAGTCTCTCTCTGTCTTGTAATTTAATGGATTCATGACACCATGATATAACTCATCTCACTGAAATAGCACTCAATGGAATTAAGATCTTCAGAGTATATTGTTGTCTGCAGCTCTCTAATGTTGGGGATTCCCCCTCCACACCCCCCTAACTTAAATAAACTACCTCCATGTTTGCACTGATGAGGGCAAAGAGGTGGAATTTCTGTGACTGCCATCTCATGAGTTGAGCATTAAATGATGCAAATGGTTCCTGCATGCTTTTGTGCAAAACTATATCTGAGGATTTGATAGGCTCTGGACAGGTCAATCTGTAAGGGACATAAGTTGTAAAAGAAGAATGTGATAGCTAGGCTGTTCTACAACTACAGATGCAGCTAAGTGTTATAGTGTATTGACCAAAAACATATTAGAAGACCTTATCTTCTCTTTAAACACACTTATTCTGACCATTTCTGACATGCACAGTCACATTTTATAATACACTGTGGGCATGATTTTTACAGATGCTGCACGTGACCACAGCATTAAATTTTAGGTTTTAAGTATACGGTGCACCTTTCCTTATATTTAGATTTCAGGAGTGACTGGTACTTGGGCCCATTCTTTTTATTACTGGCTCACTTTTCTTCTCTGCAGCTGTAAATGTTGAGTACACACGTATCCAGATGCCATAAAAGCTGGGTTGATTATTATCAATCAAAATAATGTAGTACAATTATATGCACATTTGAATGCTATAACATCATGGTTAAAGGGTTGCATTCTGTCACTTAGTGTAATGTCTTAGACTTTGACACTTTTAAAGTGATGGTATGTAGATCAGTATACCATAGAAGTCTCTGAAGCTATAAAAGATCTGGGGATAATCACCAGAAATAATTTAACCTTTTAGAACAGTGATGTATCTGCCAGGTTTAAGGTAGTATTATGAATTGATGGTCTGATACCTGTGACTACATTTTCTTGCAGAGATGTGTTTTATGCATTAGACCAATAACTGAGTATAATGTCATGTTTTGCTTCTATACTAGTCAAGATTTAAGGTTGTTAGAAAATGCCCATAGGAAATGTTATCAAATAATACCAGCATGCAAGGCAATAAGTTACTCCAATATTTAAAATTTCTAGGATCAGTTTCAATCACTTACAGATACATTAAGGTAGATTATTCTTGGAGTACAAAGCTAAGCTGTGGCTAAATTAGTATTATGCCAGGACTGCAGCTATGTGGAAAATTAGATAATATGTAGAAAAATTATAACTGTTCACACAGAATCCCTGTTAATGAAATTGATAAGAGTCATAGATTTGTTTCCATTCTGTATTGCTAGCTTTTGCAGTGGTTCTCCATCTTTTTTAGACATTGTAGCCCTAAAATTGTTTAAAAGTAAACTGGAATTGTGGGTTTGTCTCAAGCCTTTTTATTATTTTTTTGTGCTAGAAGTCTTTGAGTGGGATTTTTGGCCTGAACACATTTGGTTTGGAAACTATTAAACTATGATAATTAGTGTATCCCATCACTTTGTCCTTGGTCAAATTCTGTTTTCTTTGTTTATCACCTCCCTTCCTCTTGATCTTCACAATATCAAACGACCATCTACTTGACCTATTTCCTACTATTTAACTTTTCTAAAAATCTGTACACACATCTAAAGTCTCTTCTGTACAGTATTAACAGTGTTTGGTACTGCTGCTTTCATAAACTTTTCCAAGACAAATATCTATCTTATCTGGAACCTATGGAGGTTACTTAGCTGACCTCTTCTACCTAGCTTATAGCCCTTAGGCAATCATATTGAACAAGTCAATACCTACAAGTACTTTGTGGCACTAATAGTAATCCCAAACTTTATTTTTTTCTCCAGCAACTATAGCCGTATTACAAAATTACTCTCTTACTATCTCCCGATACACGGCATGACATTACAAAACATTTTCTCATCTCTGGACTAGACTATTGTCTTCCTTTACTTGCCCTAAGTAAGTGAAAAAAAAAAACATGAATTTCCTGGAGAAAACTTTGAGCAAAATGTGCGAATTCATTAAGTTGGCACATCACAGAATAAACCACAACTTGTTGCTGCCCACTAATATAGTCTCTGTTTATCTTAGGGCTAGTCAGCTATTTTCTACCACTGGGTATAAGTGGCTACATATGTTTCTATCCTCTTCTTGTGCAGTTCCTCATATCCTGCGATACCCGCTCTTTCCTGAGAACACAGACACCTGTGTTGTCACCCTGTAATGGGGTTGCATTTCTTCTTAATTCGTTCAGAATCAGCATTGCCCAAGCTTGTAGCATCTGTACAGAGCTCACTACCTCACAACATACAGCATTGATCCAACTTATCCTCATTCTAAGTGCCACTAAAATATGTCCTCTAAACGTAATGACAATGCTTTGCAAAACTACCATAGCACTATTACTTTCTACTGCCTACCAACTTTCATACAAGCCTACTTTTTATTGCATAAACTGACAACAATGCATCTCTTACTGATTTTATATATTATATGTACTGTTTTGCTCTGTAAATACACTTGAATCTGAATGTATATTAGTATACTTTCACAATATTTTCTACTTTTACTAATGTATTTTGCTATACATTTACAGTGCATATAGTTGCTTTAAAATGTATGTTGTACCCATGGCTGAAGTGACAGTTGAAAAGTCTCATTAGACTGACCTACCCATCCAGTTATTATATGTATATATAAATAGTTCAGTGAATGCATACATAAAATCTAAGTTAAACATTCAATTGATGAAATAAGCAAAGTGAGTTTAGAGCCTGGAATCTGTCACAGTTTGCAGTTTTGGTATTAGGCTGTCACTGTGGCTTTCTGCAAACATTGTGATTCTGGCAGTAGCTCGGTTTCCACATTCTCATCACCTGGCATAACCATTTCTTATGAAAAAAGTATCCACACTTGAAAAACTCTAACCATCACTTTCAGTGGCTTCTGAAAATAAAATCTATCTCTGCCTTTTTTGGGTCCATAGACACTCTGACTTCCAGCCGATCACTATGTCTTCTATGCATCTGGCCTGTCTGCTCCTTCAGATCCTGCTTAACAGGTGTCATTCCAAGTATACCTATAGGACCCCCCTCCTTTCTCTTCTGAAAGGTACACTACCTTTTTAGTTGTTAAACCCCTGTCCATGGTACTTTTATCATGCTGATGTTTCTGTATACTGTTTCGGGCAAACCAATAATTTTAAGATTGTTACAGCTGCTGTGATTTCTAAGGTCACTTTCATACCATCGGTAGTGATCTCTAGCTGACTAATTTGCTGGGAATAAGTGTTAATGAACATTCACCACATAAATACTGCTGCTGCTGCTGTTTTTCAAGCCAGGCAGCAATCTCTGACATTTTTACCTCTCATTTCTCATTTGCTTCTTGCAGCACACAGATGTATTTTGGCATTTGTTGTAGGAGAATTATCAAAGTAATCAGAGATTCATGTATGAGATCTCTGTTATGACTGCCTTCACACTCTTGCTTGGTCATGTTCAGATCTACTTTTCTCACCACAATCAGCAGCAATTTTAACTGATTTAAATAGATGTATACCTAAGAAGTCTTAATGTCAGAAATGAGTAACACTGCTTCTAGTAATTATAAAAGTACTAATATAATCAACACTGTTGCAATTTATACATAAAAAAATATAAACTCTCCCCAGGACGTACTGGTTCAGTTAAAGTCTTATGTTTCTCCTATATGTTGTTCAGCATACTCAAAGGTACTGATGGAAGCATTTTAGTTGAAAAAAGCCTCCATCTCAATTTGTAAATATTTCTTTTTTGAAGCAAAAATATTTGAGCTGAACAGGTAATCAGAGTCTCTTCAACAGGAAGCAGTGGATAATGAATCATGCCTCCAGTATGCTATGCAGAAAAACACACACTAAAGTACATGCATGCACATAAATATTTCAGGCATTTGCAATAATGTCCTTACATGCCAATTTATCAAAGCAATCATTCCCATAGTAAGTCTTCAAGTTATTCTTAAAATATCTAAACTAACGCTTGCTTTAATGTAATTTGATAGTCTATTGCAATCAGCTGTTATCTCAGAGACCAATTTGAAAATGTCTCATTCCTATATAATCTCCTGCACAGGTTGCCTAATGAGTTTCTACTACTTCTTGACCATCCCAAACATTTCCAGAGATAGTTATCCTGTATACCTGAATGGGGTCTCCTGTAAGATAACTACTTGAAATACTGTACAAGTTCAGATATTTTAGTTTATTGTAGTTTCTTGAATTTTCATATACATGGATAGCTTTTGCATATTTCTGCTGTGCTCTTTCCAATTTACTGATACTAGTTTTCTTGTGAGTTTTCCATATTATTACTCCATACTTTGTATGTAAAGTGGTAACAATGATTTCATCTTTTCTGATTTCCAAGACTTTATAAATCTTTTTATACAGCCTATAGATTTAAAACTATCATTAACCAATTGGTTGATATGTTCAGAAAAACTCAAAACTGGACCTAGCAACATTCTCAGATTTGTAAATGTATCATATGCTCAATTTAGTCAAATTATTTTGTAGACAAGCCCTGTCTGTAACAGATGTAATCAGTTTGCCATTTTCAAGTAATCTGAATACAGATGATAGAACATCTCCATTAAAAAAGATAGACCTGAGAAATACAACCTAAATAATTATGGGCCTAGGACAGAACCCTGTGGAACACTGACTGTAACCTAGAATTTCATCTATCCAATTGGTATATGATAGTTTCCGTGTCCAGTTTGTAAGCCATGCAGCTATTCATCTTCTCAAGACTACATTCATATATAGTTGTTTTAATTTATTGTATGACCCTATGAAATGTTAAAGTTAAGCCTGTATAACTTACATCATCATAGCACAGTTTTTCATTTATAGCCATTGTTATATTTTTATAGGACATCCTGTTTTAGATAGTTATACATCTATTTTCAACATATACATGCTGATATATGGTTTCAAGTCCAATCCTGTCTAGTTCTGATAATAATTTATCCAAAAATAACATTAATTTTCCACAATACATTTATCAGTCTGTATGACTGTGTTTGTCCTATTTCCCTTTAATACTTGTCTCCAATCTTGAGGAATCTCCAAATTCTTAAATAACCTAAAGAATAACAAATAAAATGACACTGTACATTCACACTGAAGTGTTGTCTTGGATCATTATTTTTCTGTTTCCTCCCTGTGCTTGTCAGTCCATTTTGCATAGATTGTTTTCAATACAATGTAATATCATTTCAATTTCTGAAGTTACACTAATACAATGTATCACCCCTATTTTGGAGCCAAATTGCTTTGAATTAGCTTTTGTGAATACCGTATTTCTCTGTAAATAAGACCTAACCAGAGAATAAGGCCTAGCATGGTTTTCCAGGGTGGGCGTGATATAAGCCCTACCCCAAAAATAAGCCCCAGTTAAGATCGTTAACAACACATGACAGATGTGTTGAATTATAAAATAATAATATTATTCACACCTGTTGACTGAGGTTATCATAGTCTGGTCACCATTTTCGGACCATTCAGACACCCAGCTTCTTCTTTTTGCAGAAAGTCATAAGATTCTTTCCTCAGGAGTCCTTCACAATTCTTACTGAAACCCTAATCCTCACTCACACTTGACAGTTGAGATCCTTGGCCCATAAACACTGGCAAGTGTACTTTGATTGGTCAAAGTAACAGACAATGCACGTAGAATGTGCACACTTGATAATGACCGGGTGTGGTTGTGTCTTCTTAACCATTGCCATTTTGTGTTGCCACTCCTGTCTTATAAGTCTTCAATTAACCACCCTCCAGACAAGATGAGTGCAAAAAGAAAGAGCTATTCCATCGAATACATGAAAGAAATCATTGAGGACTCCTGAGGAAAGAATCTGATGGCTTTCTGCAAAGATAAGAATTTGGATCTCTGAATGGTCCAGAAATGATGAGCAGCATACTATAACATCAGTCAACAGGCTGACAAGGGAAATGCTAAGATGTGCAAGTGTGGATCAGGTCAGCAACCATTATTTCCTGAGCTGGAAGATATCATCTGTGAATGGATTGCTAACAGGAGGGCAAAGGCGTTGGTTGTGCGCAGTGCTGATATTCAAGCATTTACCCTTGCAATGGCACCACAGTTAGAAATATCCCTAGAAGAATTCAAAGCTTCACAACACTGGCTGGATGGCTTCCTTCAGTGATATGAACTGTCTCTATTTAAGATCAACAACACTGTTCAATCTGGAAGATACTGAAGTTATTAAACGTGCACTTACATTCAAGTTCTTTGTTGATGGCATTGACTTTTCTAAATACCAACTCTCCAACGTGATTGCTATGGATGAAATTGCAGAGTTTGTGTGCCAAGAATCTCAAACAACAATTGATCAGAGGGGTGTCTCGTCAATCTACATTCCCTCCACTGGTTACAAAAGTGCACGTGTTACCTGTATTTTGGCAATTCATCTAGACAGAAAGAAAACCCCACCTCTAATCATTGGTAAGGGCAGGAAAGATATGATTGAATGTGTTTCAGGCATTTGCATTCTTGAAACTGAAACATTCTGGTGCACACAAGCAGTTATAAGGAAGTGGGTCAATGTAATGCTGCCACTTGTTTTGGGAGGGGGTGAAATAGGTCTGCTAGTCTGGGATTCAGCCAGCACTCACCGCGCTAAAGACATGAAGAACTTCCTTGCACAGAGAAGAATAGATCAAATATTGATTTGCGCAGGAATGACTGCCTATCTCTCGACTCTTGATATTGCAATAAACAAGCCATTCAAGGACCATTTGCACATGGAACTCAATGACTACATTGAAAATAGAATGGAGAGAAATCAGCATGGAAACTTTGTGAAGCCTAGCATGCAAAAGGATGTGACTTGGGTGAGGAATGCAGGGATAAAGTCACTGACAGCTGTGTTGCCAATGCACTATGAGAAGGCTACATGGACAAGCAGTGCTCATTTAAGGAGAACTCTATTGCTAGGCATGATAGATTGGGGCCAATGGTTCTACAGGAAATGGAGTCACAAGAAATTCAGGCCAGAATTCAGGGGTTGGATATTTATGACAATATTCCAGAATAAGATGACATGACTGTATTTGAATAACTTTTCCATTATCAGGGCGACAGAATGGATTGCTTCTGCTTTCAGCTGCCAGCAAGTTTTGTTAGTTTTTTTCTTTATTGTATTAAGGTAATGTTTCATTATCAAGGTGAAATTACAAAGTAAGGCCACTAGTTCCCAGACTTCATTTTTATGACTTTCCATCATTCTTCTCTTATGGTTTTGGTAGGGAATAAAGAAAGCATCACCACTCAAAAGGTGGCAGTTATTCACCTTTTTTTCCCCTCCTCCAATACACATGTATTGAGATTTTTCTGCACTTTCTGTTAATCATGAAATATTGGACTGTTTAAGCCAAGGTGTAGATATTCTGAAGCTGAAATGTTTGTTGCACTGTTTATGTAGAGTTCTCGCACAACTGTTAACGTGTTACCTAGAACTGTTGTCCAATAACGGAAAAGTACCAAATAAATGCCAATTTGTGTATATGAATAAATGTCAATTTGTATACATGAATAAAAGTCAATTTTTGTACATGCATAAATGTTTTTTTTTGTACATGAATAAATGCAGATTGTTGAACAGGGAGGGTATATAAGGCATCCCCTGATAATAAGCCCTAATGTGTATTACGGCAGGGGGAAAGTGTAAGACCCAGTGTTATTTTTGGGGAAATACAGTATATCTAGAATTTGTTGTGTTTGAGAACAAATTTTAGAATCTACAAACTGTCAGTTTGGTTTCTCCTACCACATCTTGTATATTTGTAAATTGTTTTTTTATTATTCTCAAAAATATCTTTATATATTTTCTTCAAAAAATTCCTTATCTTGTCTCATACTATGTTTAGTTTGTTTGTCCATTTTATTTATTTCAGTTGTCAAAGTTATAATTTAACCTCACTTCCATTTCTTTTCTTTTTTATCTTTCATCTTAATTAAATATCTTGTTTTTATGGAAATATATCCTCATAATCTTGTGTGCCTAGAGGGTCATGTGCAACATTTTTTTTTATTTTTATTTTTCATTGAATTTTCCTTTCAAAATTTGCCAAATTCCTTCTGCCATCTTTCAGCTGAATGAGTCATTCCAATTAGTTTTACATAGTGACTGTTCTGCTTCCATGTAGTCTGTTATAAATCGTCTGTGCCTTGGTTTATATTTCAATTTGGTAGAAGTATATTACAGTTATTTAACCTTTATAGCTGCATGATCACTGCCCACCAAAGGTGGTAAAGTCTGGCATGAAGTAAAAATTTCCTTAAGAACACAAACAATGTCCAGTTTGTTCTATTCCCTGGTAGGTTTGTTTACAATCTGCGGCAATTGTTGTTAATGAAAAGACCTTATAAATAATTTCCTTACTAATGCTGTAAAATCAATATTATTCTATTCTGTTTTTGGTAAATGTAATTCCCAAGCTACTATTATTTTCCTTCTTGTGTTTCAAGCACAAAAAGTATGAATTCCCCTAGGTCATCAACACTTGATATTGGTGGTCTATGCACTCCAACAAATGTAATCTGTTCCAGTCTTGTCTTTACTATCACAGTTACACAATCATCAAGTATGCAATATTCATAGAGCTCACAACAATCTTTAATCCCTATCATAACACTGCCACCATATTTTTTGTTAGAACATCTCTTAAGGTAAAAACATTTGCAGTATACCCTGTCAGAACTATTTTCCAGTCATTATTCCTTAACCATGTTTCACAAAAGATAGCAACATCAATCAAATGTGACTACAGTAAATTTTACAATCAAAAGCATTGTTACCAATGCTTCTACTATTAAAGATCAGCACAGATAAATCACATTTTGCTATCTGTGAACTATTAAACTTATGACATGACAAATATCCAGTCTTGTTTTAGTTCAATATAATATACCTGCTGAAAAATATTTTCTGTTGTCTTAACAAGGGGATTCCATCCTGTCTAAATACATGTGTGCCCAAAATTAGGCTTAAATGTTCTACATATTTCTACTTTTTAAAATGGGCTATTTTTCAAGTAGGCATTTACCCAAAAGATCTTTTCATTCACGCTGACATGACTCCCCTTTATATATGTGATTTATAAAAATATATATCATAACAGCTGCACAAACTATGCTAAGTAAGAGGGCTATATGTTCCCTACTAACAGTCAGTGAGTCCTTGAATATGAGATCATTTGTACCAATGTGAATATAAACAGTTCCATACAACCATGCATTTTGTCATTCTAAGACCCTACTCACATCCTATATTTTTGCTCTAGGCAAGCATAACGTAATTCAATATTCATTATCCTTTCTGCAAATGTAAGTATCAGTTCCTCTAATAATTGAATCTACAATTACTATTATATCAATTTCTGACCATATCTGAAGAATTTCCCAATTCTAATTCAATAATGTCTGCTTCATCAGTTGTTACAAAAGAATGATCTTCATCACCATTAGTCTTATTAATCCCCTTGCTTTCACCATTTATTCTGCTTGCAAGTATACAAAAACGCATCTATCTTTCTGTGTAATTCCACAGGCTGAGCCATGCTGTCAGCTTCCATCTTTCTCCACTTTTTTCTTACAGTAATGTTTATTAACTCTTACAATTTCAGTTTAGAATTCTTGATTTTAGCCTGTCCCTTGGAAAATTGTCATTTTCTGTAGACTGAATATTTTGTGATTAAACAATATTATCATTGTAGCATTCAGTTTGCTACAGTTAAAAAAAAAACACAAAATATTTCTTTTCTTAACTAAAATCAGAGCACTGTAGAGCTCAGCACAGGCAGGGTAAAAATTGTAGCAACAATTTGTTACAATTTAAATGAAGAAACAATTATTTTCTATAAATGTGTGGAGGAAGAATAAGGGACAGGGTACAAAAATGGGTCCAGAATGGCTGGGGAAGGCAGAGAAGAGAGGGTGTGTCATGAATCTGGCCACCTGGCATGGGTCGTGGATCAAATTTTAATAATATAATGTGGAGATCGACTTATTACAGTAAAGTGTGTGTGTGTGTTTTTTTTTTGCACCACCACAAAGAAAGGTCCAGAGGTTTCAAATAAACTAACAACACAAAACAAAAACCCCAATCAATCATTGCTCAGTGCCTCAATAGCATCAAATGCTGGAAAAGAATCCCCAAAACACTGAAGTTCAATGCATACTCTATTATTCAAAGTGTATACACACATAAAGTTGTTCTGCAACTTCAGAAAGACATCCATCCATCCACAACCACTTTTTCCCATTTTTGTACAAGGGGGTTGGGATGTCACTTCAACAGTGACTACTTTTATAAGCAACGTTAACTTCATTTCCGCATACTAAAGAATAAATGTTTTCATTTTGTAAAATGTCTAACATTTGCCCCACACAGTCTATATTATCCCCAAAGGGGCTAAAGTATAATAAGTTTCCTAATGGGGTTGATGACGATAATGATTTTTATAATGAATTAGTTTCACTATTTAACAAACAAGGATCAGATTTATTAAATGTCATGATTAAACATAATGAGAAGGTTATTTCTGACCTTATAAATCAAGTAAATAGACTTGATGATTGGATTAAACAGAACTTGTTGTTTGCAGTTTATAAACAGAAATAAGGCAGTATTTTCACAAATATAGATAAGCAAGTTGAGAAAATTAAGGATAGGAAAATTAGAAAGGGATGCCCAGAAGTATCATGACAACACAGCATACACAGAATAAGGTTATAAGTTATTTATGCTCAGACCATGGGGAATTTCCAGTGGACAAAAGAGATGGATTCATGGATATCCACAATACACGGTCAGAATCCATTCAATTAGAGAACATTTTTGAGAAAGGTAGTTGTGATGTTCTCTACATCCCAGACCATTTAGAATTTGCCCTGCTCAGGAGATCTGAAAGGGTAGCTTCCCGATCCAACATGAAAGAGGGGGGAAACAGGTAATATTATCAAAGCAGAGCATATCAGAATTCAAACATGTATCATAACAATTGAACAAGTAGCAGGAGAAAGAAGAGAAATTAATCTCCTCAGAAAATAATAATAATATTTCATTTGATTATAGCAGTGTGCTTTTAACACACAATGGTTTTAAAATGTTAGAATTCCCTGGATATAAATTTATACTATTTTAATCTTTTTAAGAAAGGATTTACATTCATCCCTCAGCAAAAGAAATTAATTTGGTAAATGTTTTAAATGAGTTAAAAATGTTTAAGAGGAAATTGAATTTAGCAGTTCAGTTTGAGGGAAAGGATTTTTCTAACAAAGAAATGTTTAAAAAGAAGAGCATTTATAATCCCCCGATCCATTCATTGATCAGTGCTTTTGAAAAGGCTTGTGAGAACAGCATTCATAAACTTTTTTTAACTCAGCCCTTTAGGGGTTTCAAGAATTTTCTCAAGGATGAGATAATATTATTAGAATCTATTATTAATAATAATAAGGAAATCCAGATTATGAAACCTGATAAAGGGGGTTGGGTAGTTATTTTTGATAATATAGGTAATGTACAGTAAATGTTCGACATTTTACAAGATGAGAATAGTTATTCTTTAGTATCCTGAAATGAACCAACAAAGCTTTCAGCCTACAAATAACTGCTGAATGAACTGCTACAAGAACGCTGGTCCACAAACTCCTGAGGCGATGAAACCACTCTGTCAGAACTGCCAACAAAATCAAAGTGATACAAAAAGTAGACATAACAAAATCTCCTTTTAATATCAAATTCCACAGTTTCGGTAAAGTAAAGTGCTTTCACCCACTGGATGTGGGCTTCATCAGAACACCTGAAGACATCTCTGCTACAATTTAAATGCTTCATTTTGGCACCAACTGAATGCTACAAGTTTTCTTAAAGTGATCAGTGCACCAAAAAATAACATATACTATATAGTGTCTATATATACATAATGTTACATCCTAATACAAGAGTGGTTTCATCGCCTCAGGAGTTCATGGACCAACGTTCTTGTAGCAGTTCATTCAGCAGTTATCCTGAAATGAAGTTAACATTGCTTATAAAAGTATAGATTTATTTTCAGAAGATTGTCATTCTCAAGGTGTAGAACATTTCTCTGTGTGATTACATTTTAGATAATAAGGTGTGCATTGTACTTTGGTGGTTTTGGGATCTATTCCAGCATTTGATGCTATTGAGGTACTGAGTGACAATCAATTAGGGTTCCTGTTTTGTCTTCTTAGTTTTTTTTTTTTACACTTCTTAGAATGGCAGACTAATTGAATGCAACTGTAGCATCAGCTAATTACAATGAAAGTGCTTTTTATTGCTCTTCACTTGAAGAGTTGAGAGAGTAGGGGAATGGTTGAGCCAGCTATGCTTCTGTCCTTTGCAGACAGGACTTTCAGGCACATATTCAACAAAGAGTCACCAAGAGATACATTTTATCAATTCCAATACACCAGACTACTTTACAAGTAAAACTGGTGACTCTTTAGTCAGGCACATTGATTCTTCCCTTATTAGGCTAGACAAATTCAAGGTGAGGTGAGATGTCATTTTGGTACCAGGATCTCTGTTGTTTCAAGAGCCCTTAAGATCCTTTCTAATAACAAATATGACTACTACATAGTGGTGGCCCAGATGTGAATGCAAAACCCTGAGGGATCTGCAGGGAGATATGTCTGAACTTTACATTCATGTCATAAGTGCAGACAAAACTGGTCCTGAGTAGAATCCATTTTCCTCCAAAAATGATGCCTAGGTACAATGAAAAGATAATTGGCTTCAACAATTGATTAAACAGTTGGTGTCATCCCAGTGGGATTCAGTATGTGTCAGCATGGGATGAGCTGTTGTACAGTCCTACTTCCTTTGCAAGGGATGGCCTTCACCTCTTGTTTCAAGGCTTCTGCATATTGGATAAAGCATTTGCTGTACCCATATTGCCTTTTTAGGCAGAATCCAGTTAAAGGACATACCAACATAACTAATATATCAAATCCAGAACAAGATCATTTTAGGATGGGTCTGCTCAATTCCAAAAGATGCATCAACAGATTAGATGAACCTGGGGCTCTCCTGTATTTAGAATATATACACATCTGTGTAGTTACTGAAACTCACTTTAAATGTTCAGAAAGAACTCACTCCATACCCAGGTTTTGTGCCTCCTATGATTTCAGAGCCAATGACAACTGTATCAGTGTCTCCATATTTGTTATTGACTGTATTACCTCTAGTCAGATTCCCAGAGGCCCGCACATGGAACTCATTAAGATCCAAACAACACTAAATAGGACCAACTCTCAGTTTATAATCTCTTACAGGACACCTCTATGGCTTCTGAAAGTCATGTAAAGTTCTTATTGTGCGTTTGATTTCTTGATAAACAAGGGCTCCATTAAGCTACTACTCAATAAACTGGAATACTTATACCTTCCATGAACTATATGCTCAAAATGTCTTAGAATTAAACAAAATCTTCCAGGACCAGATTGTTTATAGGCTGCTAGAGGATATAATACTCTGGACTTGGTCCTCACAAATGTAACATTTTCATGTACTTTTCCTGTGGTATCTCTTTCTCTGGTTAAGTCTGATCACAAACTAGTGCACTTCACCTTCAAATTCCCTAAATCCACTGAAACTAATATTTCAGAAAACAAGGATTCCAAATGTACTAGTCTTATCAAATTCTTCGGCAAAGTTTTATATTTCAGTTATAGCAGCACCACTCCTTATGTTACCATGGCAGATAATGTCAAAAAAGAAGTTTTATGCCCACTTAGATAAATATAAAGAACTGACTGTCCCAACCATATTTAAATATAATGGACATTTAAATACAAACCACCCTGGTCATCCACCAGCATAAATAAAATTTACAATACAAGAAAAAATACCTTAAGATATACATGATTCTAATCTTATTCAACCTGTAGGACTGACATCCAACAAAAATAATGGGGTGTACATGTATGGATCTTGTACAGCCTGTAGATTTATTTTAGGGGGTCCATTTATACATTTGAGGCATTTAGAAAAAAACTATTACTGTTGGTGGGTATTTAATTGTTTTTCTGAGGGGATTAAATATATTGCAATTTGTGCACACTGTGATTGTTTTTTATATTGGTATGACTGTTAGAACTTTGTAAAAGAGAATTAAAGAGCATCGCTATGCAATAAAGAAAAAAAGATATGAACAATGCCTTATACAAACACAAAGTAAATTGTTTAGAAAGTAAAAAAAAACTATTTGCTGTCTTAGAACAGGCTCTTGTTTAAATTTAGAATTATTGAACAGGTTGTACCAGATTTAAGATGGGGCCCTACTGGTTTAAAATTGGAATGCCAGGAGTTATTCTGGCAACTTAGATTGAATGCTTGCATGTATCCAGGATTGAATGAGTGCTCCTCAATTATGTGTGCTCTCAAACTAAGAAGTCTGGATAGGTATATATTTTAAAATAATACAAAATAATATTTAACTTTACATGTTTTTTATCTATGTTTTTATCTGTATTTTTGCTTCTACGTATGGTGCTGCATTCGTTTTTTCAAGTATTTTCAATGTATTTTTAATGAATTTTAAGTCAAGGAGCTGGTGTTTAATTGGGGATTCCATGTGACTAAAAGAGTATATTTAAATGCTTTCGACCATTTCCAATGTTTGCCTGAAGAAGTTTTGTCACCGAACATAACAAAAGTGCTAATTTTATATGTTTTGGAATAAAGTGCAGTCAATATAAGGTGCTATCTGGTATTTGCTTGGTCAAGTTGAGTATTTGTTTTATACATATTTGACATTGCAAATATATACCTATGTGGTAATATGGATACAAAATTGGCTGAAAGACAGATTCCACATGGAGTAGGTAACAGGTGCCTCCTCAGAGAGTATGAAGGGGATCAGTGGGGTCCCGCAAGACTCAGTGCTGGGAAATCCCTTATTTATCATTTAGTTTTCTTATTTCCAGGCCATGAACCAAGACCTCTGGCTAACCAGGTTTGCAGGTAACTGCAAAATGGTAGTCATTGTCAAATTCCCCCACTGATGCCCTAGCCCTTCATGAAGAACTTATACTCACAAAGATTAATTAAGGTAAGAATAATTTTCTTATTTTGCAAGGGTGTTAACAAAATAGTATTGTTTGCTTCTTTCTGAGTATGTTCTGTATAAGGTGGTAAGCCAAGTGGCCCCATTACAGCAACTGTATTACAGAAATAAATTTCTATATTTATTAAGAAACCCCTTACAATTTCATTGAATTTACTGATGGCAGTATTCTGTTGCACATACTTCATCCCATAATAATTTTAATTGGATTTCTACTGAACCTTGAATACATCTTTTTAATGGGGTCACTGGAGACATCCCTAAAGCATACACACAGCAGGCTAATCCAAGAAGCAGTCTGAGTCCACTCAAGCCACCCACCATTTATTTAGGACAAACTTTGTACTACCTCTGCCTTGTGTTTTAAATAAGTGTTAGGGATATCCAGTCTTTTCTGCATGTATTTTAGCCTGCGCAGTAACTAGTCTGAAGACAAAGTTCTTCAGTGTTCTAGTTTGTAAGCAATAGCCTTATAGTCTGTAAACCCTCCTCCACAGACATACTGCTGGTCAACTTTACTCTCTACGTCTCTATAGACACTGACATTTACTCATACAGCTCTTACTCACATTATTTATTTCAATTATTTTCTTCTTCATTTCTTCTATACTTGCTACTCCCATTATTTATATCCTCCTGTCTTTCTTCAGTGGAACTGCATGACTTTGAGGAAGTCACCCATAGTTCCCCCCTTCCTTTCTTATTTCTCCTTGCCAGAGACAGTTATTAAAACACTTTCAGATCTCGGCTAGTATTTGTGCACAGTCACCATTGACTCAGTGCACTCAATTGTCTCTTTAGTGTGTTTCTATTTTTTTTAGAAGTGTCCCTGCAAGAAAAAAATATATATATGTAACAGTGAAGTCTGCAGTTTGAACACAATTATGTCGGCTATATTTTTATGTCAATTATAAATATTATGGCAGCCTAAAACAAAGAATGTTGTCCACTCTAATAGCTCCATTTTCTTAGACCACAGCAATTCCACTGGTGCTTTCTCCTTCAGCTGTGCTCTATTGATTGTTTTCAGCAGTCCACTATCTTTCTTCCTTAATTTTTTTTTCTTCCTTGCCCCAGATGCTTGTGTAACCACTTTCAGTTCTGAGCCAGTATTTTTCCAGAGCTGCAGTCTTGCATTCTGGCTTACTTTTTCTCATTGCTTTGCTTGACGCCTGGGGGGGGGGTCAGCCTTTGGACTTTGCATATCAAAGTCCATAGAAACCTCCTTACCATTACACAGCTGTTCCAACTGTCAAGTTCAGTTCTTTGCTGTTATATATTACCATTAGTCAGGTCAAGGTGATATTGGACTAACTCTCATACTAAAACTGTGTCTTGGATTAACAAAATCAAAACATTCATCTACATGCACAGGGTTCTTTTAAACTGCATTGTTCCTGTTACTTATCTCTGTCATCAGATTTGTGGCTAAGTTCAGTCACTGATTGTTTTTTTCTGTTTCTTTGCCAAGTTTCCAACCTGCTTTACTTGCCATTGCTAACGATCAGGCTCACTCCACTCCACTGCCTACCCCCAATTCCCACCCACCCTACCTCTTACTCTACCTTTATACTTCCATAGCCTCACTGACATATTCCTCAAACCAATACTATCAGTTCCCCCAGAAGAAAAACAATGAATAGAATTACTCCCAATAGTAACACCCACTCTAGTTTATCATCCAGGACTCTCTCTCAAACTGTCCTACTCATTGTCTCCTATAACTATCACATTACATCTCTACAACCAAACCAGTACCATCCTAAATGTTTCTAATCCTAATTTACAAGATAAAACTCAAGTTAAATAAGATGCCCCTAACTCACATTATTTTACTATTCCTACTCTCTCTCTCTACTAGCTTTCATCATTAATTATCAAATCTACTTCCTTCAAGACTTAGGATATCAACCAGTTCTCACAAAGAATGTCAACACCTACCCAGCCTGCCTTTCTCTACCACCCTATCTCTATAAACAAACCACATCTGATTTATCAATAAATGTCTCAAAACTAGCAAAATTTATGATCAAATACCAAACCAAGACCAAAATATAACTGACCACACTCTTCCCCCTGTAAAATATCAATTCAAAAAATTAGCAGAGGTACTCACATCAAACCAGGTGCCATTGTTCAGAAAACCATCACCTAATACTTCTCAACAAAGAAATGAACCCAAACTCACCTTACTAAATATGAACTTAAGAAATATGTGCAATAAAGTCTATGACATTCATGCCTATCTTGCCACATGTACTCCTGATGTAGTCATAGCTAGCAAAACCTGGTTTAAAAAGAAAATAAAGGCTAATGATATCACTTCCCACCCCCAGGATATGGTATACTTAGGCATGGCAGAGAAAACAAGCATGCAGGTTAGTGTATCAATCATCTATAAAAATTCCCTAACCATCACCTTACTCCCAAAGGAAATCCCCTGGGGTCCAGATGGAGAGATGATAAAATCAGCAAAAGGAGAGAAGTACTGGTGGAACTGAATTCATCCTCAAGCCTTGGTGAGTACCTTCACAAGGTGGACCCTGTTTTTCACTAAAGTTCACCAAGATGGCACTGATATATAGACTGTATTTTATATAGCATATATCATGGACAGAAGTAGGTTGAAAAATCCTCAAGACAGAAAAAGATTCCTACAATGGGGCTAGGCCAGGCCCATGGGGAGGATGGCTCACCTGTTGTAGAAGGAAGTAGCAGCCCACAAAAATCGCAAAAACTGATAGGCCAAAAAAAAAGACATACAGATGATAGCATGGAGTACTGATGATAAGAAAGAAATGATATATTGTTGCTATTATGCAAGAAGCTCAGAATTTCCAGATAAAAGATATAGAAAAAGAGTAAGAGAGAAATTAGAGGAAAGAACAACACTTCTACAAAAAAAAAACTGTCAAAAGCTTCAGATAAAAAATTGTTTTCATTAAAACAATAAATCCATGAAAAACATTATAAAAGACTAAGAAATCTTGTGCCATTTGGAAAAAAGAAGTGACTGAGGAAGTGTGAAAATTTAAAGTACAAAATTTAGAGACGTTTGAAGAGTATAAAAAAGAAATATGGACATGGGAAAGATAGAGAGATCTGATATGGTGCAATATTTATGCAAAGGAGAAAGCCAAATTAATCAACACAAACAAGGCAGCCCCAAAGATATTCAAAGAGAAATACAGGAAAAGGCATTCAAATATGGAAAATTTCACAATTAAAAATAAGATCACAAAGAGGGAATGTAGAACAGAAGATTAGTCAAGTAGAAGTTCAGAAAATAGAAGTTGACGTTACGGAATATTTGTGAAGGATTCACTGCAGAAAGTCTATCACATGTTATATCACAGTATATTGGAACAACTAGTCCCCAAAGTAAGGAGAAACAAGAGGAACAGGAGACATCTGAAGAAGAAATATGGACAGGGGAAAGAAACAGATTTAATATGGTGCAATATTTATGCAAAGGAGAAAGCAAAACTAATCAATTCAAAATGAGCAGCAGAAAAGATATTTGAAGAGAAATACAGGCAAAGACATCCATCTATATAAATTTTACAATACAAAAAATAAGAAAACAAAGAGAAAAAGTAGAAAAGATGATTAGTAATGGAGAAGTTAAAGAAATAGAAACTGAGGTTATGGATTACCTGCAAAGTGAAGGATTTAGTGTCGATAGAGCAAAGGACATCAAAATTAAGGTGAAACCAGTGGAGTGGGAAGCATCTAATTAGTTGACATATAAAGATATATTGGAGCCTCCCATAGGAAACAAGTACAAAGGTTAAGTTGGAGCTATACACTAAGGGAAAGAACAGGAAACTGTAGCAATTCTGACACAGTCAATGTTGTGGAGTGATAGGCCAGTGAGTTCCCATATAAAACATCAATGGATGACAGGGTGAAACAGAAGAGAATGTGTCACAAAAGATGAATGCCCACAGGAAATGGAGAACAAATATAATCTAAGATTGATTTAATAGAGATGGATAGACATATTAAGATCAATGAAGGATTTAGTGTAGAAAATTTAACTCAGATAACAACATAACAGGATAGAGCAATGGACACCCAAATTAAGGAGAAACCAGTGGAGTGGGAAGCATCTAATCAGTTGACATATGAAGATATCTTGGTGCCTCCCTTAGGAAACCAGTAAAAATGTTTAGTGCTATACAGTAAGGGAAAGAACAGGAAACTGTAGCAACTCTGACACAGTTAATGTCATGGAGTGATAGGCCAGTGAGTTCCCATATAAAACATCAATGGATGTAACAGGGTGAAACTGAAGAGAATGTGTCACAGGAAGATGCTCTGGAACTTTCTATAGAATGCCTGCAGGAAATGGAGAACAAAGAATGTGCCCTCGGTTTAGAAGGAAATGATATAAGACTGATTTAATAGAGATAGACAGACATATCAAGATCAATGAAAGAAAGAGACTGTAGAAGGTCAATAAAACCCAAAAAGTTAGAAGTTTGATAAAGCAAATGAACACAGTAATTAGGACAGTTTGTAGATCATAGGAGGTTACTAGGCTAATGGCCCCAGGGCCCTTACAAGTCTACCCAAATTCAACCCGTGTTCCCAAGGGTGTCTGGTTCAAGCAGACACTAAAATTAGCATCAATTGCCCCTGTCTAAGAGGGACAAAGGTGGTACCACCAGGGTGAATTTCCAGTTACCCATCCAATCATCCAAATTATGCTTAAATAGGGCTAATGAGGGACTTTGTTTAACATGGATAGGAAGCGTGTTCCAAAGGTGGGGCAAAGTCTGTCTCTCCAGCAAGTTCTGTTGATGTCACATACCAGGATAAGGTCCTTTGAGTGAGTGACCCATGAGCCATTTGACTTGCTAATGAGCAGTATTTCCATTAAAGCTGGGTCAGAGATTGCTTTATATGCAAGGCACAGGTCACCTCTGAGCAGTCTGTATGACATATAGTAAAGTGACAATGACTTCAGTCTGTCCACATAAGGCAGCTCTCGAAGACCCTGAATTTTCTTTGAAAGGAACCTTTGTGGTCTCACCAATTGCTGTATGTGTTTGGAAAGGAACATACCAAAGATATCTATTATTGGCCTGATGAGGAAAGAGTACAGGGGGTTATAACCTCTTTTTTCGGGAGGCAATGCCCTTATTAGATGAGCAATATAAAATGCCCTTCTTACCACTGTGGAGACAT
The DNA here is from genome assembly GCF_019279795.1 of Protopterus annectens. NCBI lineage: Eukaryota > Metazoa > Chordata > Ceratodontiformes > Protopteridae > Protopterus > Protopterus annectens. The sequence goes on from NC_056733.1 coordinate 1,748,387,467, forward strand.
GGTGATTGAAGTAAAGGTTTCTGTCAACCTGTCTGCCCAGATCTCTCACCACTGACTGTGTGCTTAGGGTACTGCTATTGATGTGGAAGTTTGCAGGAACATCACCCTTGCTGAAGGGGAAGATAATGCATTTTTTGCATTAAGTTTAAGACCATGACTTTGGCACCAGTCATTAGTCTGTGCAAGACCTTCTTGAAGGATATTGACATCATTAGGGATTTCAGTGATCACTTCCAGTTTGCAGTCATCAGCAAACTTTGTCAGCCACAGTCGTTTAGTTTTAGCGTGCACTTCAGAGAAGTAGAGTCCAAGCAGTAGGAGTCCCAGAACCGATCCCTGTGGAACACCACTGGTTACAGGTCTGCTGGAGGAGGTGGAGTCTCCTGTTTTGACCATATGAGTTCTATCAGTGAGCCAGTTTGTAACCCATCTGACAATGGGTCTACTGTAGTTTAGTGAACGATCAAGACAATCCAAGGCACCACAGGACCAAGAATCAGCCAGAATTCTTTTAAAATCCAACATTAATTTAAGCACAAAAGCACATAAATGCACACATTAAAACCAGCATTTTAAGTTAAGTTTGTAAAATGTATATCATGTTTTTTAATATTTATGAACATTTTATAGTTTTATGGTTAGTAGTGTTTTTTTTGCATGCAAGGTTTTGACATGAATATTAAAGAGGATTAATGATGTTTTAAACTGGATGTTTTTTATTGGATAATTAACCTTCTAGAGGATTATAAAATGCATTAATTGTTCTCTGTCCCACATCTGATGAAGTGATTCAAACGAAAACGCTGGTTTTAATGTGTGCATTTATGTGCTTTTGTGCTTAAATTAAAGTTGGATTTTAAAAGAATTCCGGCTGATTTTTGGTCCTGTGGTGCCTTGGATTATCTTACTAGTTTCTTTTGGTACCTGGTGGCTGTTTTTTTGAATTTTAGTGAACGATGAGATGATCGAACGCTGTTAATTCCAACAGTAAATGTCAACTGGCAAAATAGCGAACGCCCGAAACAGCAAATTTTTTCCTAGGGAAAGAAATTGCTTTACCGTTCGACTGGGTTGTGCTGTTTCCTCCGCTGTAGTGTGACCTCGGAGTTGGTTTATTTAAGTAGGGGAGTGTGGGGGGCACATCCCCTCACATGGGGGTGTGGGGGGGGCAAAGCCCCCCACTTCATTTAGTGTTTAGTGTTTTTTATTTTTATTTGTTTATTTTTTTGAGAACAGCAATTTTTTTCCCTGGGGAAAAAAATCGCTGTTCTGGTTGTTCACAGTTATGTGTTTCCGAGATTTAGAGGTTGATCATTCGTTGTTATAATATAGTTCCCTGACAATATATGGGTTGATACCCAGCTGGGTCAGTTTATCAATGATGCCTGAGTGGATGATTGTGTCAAAGGCCTTGGCTAAGTCTAGGTAGGCCATATGCACAGATTTGCCCTCATCTACGGTTTTGGTGACTGTCGCAAACAAGTTTACCAAGTTTAGCAGGTTTGATCTCCCCTTGGCAAAGCCAAACTGGGTGAGGTTGAGCATTTGGAAATTACATATATCTTTGTTAATAAGGTCCATGATGATTTCTTCCATGGCCTTGCAATTAAGGCTGGTCAGGCTAATGGGTCTATAGTTCCTGGGGTCTGTGGATGCACCCCCTTTGTGCAAAGGGATAATAGAAGCTGTTTTCCATTCCACTGGGATGAAACCTGTGCTTTGGCTGTGATTGAAAAGCTTGCCCAATGGTGATGCTAATTCCTGTTTTAACCCATATAGAACATAGCCCAGGATGTTGTCTGGTCCCATAGAGGCTGTATTTTTGGCCTTAGAGAGGGCATTTAAGACCTGCACCATGGAGATAGTAGGTGGGGGATAAGTGTTAGGGATGCTTTGGGGTATATGTGCTGGGGACAGGGGACTGAAGTTTTCACTGAACCTGTCAGCCAGTAGGTTTGGCATATCTACAGGTTCGGTATATGCAGTACCATTACCTACGAGTTCAGCACAAATCTGAGCCTTACCTTTGAGGTTATGGATGTAACTTAAAGAATGCCTTGTGGTTATCCTTAGTTAGGGAAGCTAAATTGGATTCATAGTTAGCTTCAGAGGACTTCACTAGTAGTCTTATTTTCTTGTTCAAGTTGAAGAGGGAGTGTTTTCAGTTTTTAGACTGAGATTTCTTCTCCTGTTGTATAGCCTATTAATGGCAGTTGTTCACCAGACAAGTTTGTTTTTCTTTCAGGATCTTCCTTTGGTTCTATCAGGTGTGGCAAAGTCAATACAATTGCTCATATAAAGCATTGTTGTATAACTCAGCATAAGTGTCTGTTCCATCACTGGGGGGAGGGTCTATGAAGCTATTTATGCTGTCACATTAGAGGTTGTAATTGGCCTTGGAGAAGTTTTTTAGTCTAGTTGTTGGTAAAGGCAGGTCTCGTGTTATAGTTACTTCTAGCAAGACTGACTTGTGGTCAGATCTCACCAGGGATGTCCACACATTGGGGGTGGTGCAACAGTCTCCCATGTTGGTGAACACCAGATCCAGGATGTATGAGCCCCTTGTGGGTATGTCAACCAACTGGTCCGGGGCACTGGAATTAATGAAGTCCAGGAACCTTTGGGCAAGTGAGTTAGAACATATATAATTTACTCAGTCAGTGGATGAGTAATTAAAGTTATCCAAAAACTCAAGTAGATCCAAGTAGGCTGAGTGGATGTCCTGATTCATGGAAGGGGCCCTGTAGCTGGCAATGACCAGAAGATAGGTCTTGCCTACAGTGAATTGCACCTGAAGTAATTCAAGGGAATTGTGCTGTTTAATCAATCTAGAGGTGTATTTATCTTTAATGAATATTGATATACCACCTCATTTAGTTCTCATGCTTCCATTTTGTGGTCTAAACATGTGGAAGGAAATGCAACCTGATATAGCTGGAGTGCTTTCCGCAACCTTAAACCAGTTCTTATTGATTGCACAAATCTCAGTATTTTCCAAGTGAGGATTGCTTCCAGTGAGTTCAATTTCTGGTTTAGACCTCTAACATTTAGCAGCATAACATCAAGGTTGTTTTTAAGGGGTATTTTTACATCGGGAAATTTGTTTTTATGACATTGCCTAAAAAAGGCACTATGGGGGTGGCAACAGCATTAGCTAGTAACCAAAATCCTAGCGGTGACAGATAAAAATCATCTCTGGTAAAGTACTGAGGTCTGTTGACCATATCATCCCAGGATGACAGATACTAAATCCCCTTTGAATGACACCAGAAACTAACCCAATTGATGATGTCAATCATTTTTTGTTTGTCTCGCGGTATCATTCTAAGTGAAGGTAAAATGCTGCTTAAGGCTAGGGACATACCTGCCTGAGACACATAATCAGTGATTCATGTGATATAACAGAAGTAAATAGAATACATTACTGTGCAGCCAAATTAATAACAGATAAAGTCTTACCACAAGGACACAAGGTAGTAAGGGAAATGACGAGGAAATATCGAATGCCATCATGAAAGTATCGAATAGAGAAAACTATAAAGCAATTAAGACAAGAAGTGTCGCTGTTAGAGAAGACTATAGAAGAGGGAAGAGATCAACAAAAATACTCAAAAAGATAGATGTGATGAACGCAACGTGGAGTATTATAACGGATCAGGATTTATCATGCACTATCATAAATAAACTAAAAGTGTCAGCACAGGCAGAAAAACTTAGAAGATACATAGATAAATATAAAGGAAAAGTACAAAATAAGCAATTTATAGATGACCCAACAAAGTTTTATATAGAATTGGGAAACAAGGTAAAAGTAATTGAAAGACCACCAAAAAAAGAAGAAAAAGATATATTTGGGAGAAATATTTAAGAAGATCCTGTGGAACATAACAAAGATGCTAAATGGACAGAAGAAGTGAAATAAAGAATAAGAAGTTTAAAGGTACAGGATATGAAATGGGATGAAGTAACAGCCAGAGAGAGATCGAAACAAAGTTATGAAAAGCCTCTAACTGGAAAACCCCAGGCCCAGATGCAATAACTAACTTCTGGCTAAAAGTATTAACATCTTTGCAAGATTTAGCCATGAGTAAAAACTATTTATATGCACACCCCAAATAGACAGCAGCCTGGCTAACAAAAGGAAAAACAATGCTCCTTCCTAAAAGTGAACCTGCAAGCTACCGTATAAACTACAGACCAATAGCTTACCTTCCAATGATGTATAAACTCTACACTGGAATTGATACTGAAAGAGTTTATAGTCATTTAGAAGAAAACTCAATTCGGGCAATAGAACAAAATGGTAATAAAAGAAAGTCATATGGAACAAAGAAACATTTGTTGTTAAATAAAGTTATAGTGGAGAACTGTAAAAAGGGGAAGACTCTAAGTATGGCATGGATAGACTACAAAAAAGCATTTGAAAGTATCCCACATTCATGGATAAAACAGTACTTAAAAATGTATAAGATACACCCTACACTGATAAAGTGCATCACAATGACCATGAAATAGTGGTAAACCACTTTGCAGTTAAGCCATGATAAAGGACAAATTATTATTCCAGGGATAAAAATTCAAAGGGGGATATTCCAGGGTGACTCTCTGTCAGTGCTGTCCTTTTGCCTTGCCCTTAATCCATTAACAGCTTAGATCATGGATACAATTTGGCTCCCAGAAAACAACGAAGTGTAAAGACATCTCATCTTCTTTCTGTAGATGATTTAAATCTGTATAGCTCATTAGATTAGGAACTGAAAGCACAACTGCAAGTAGTCAAAACTTTTTAAGATGATATAAGAATTTAATTTGGTCTTGATAAATGTGCAAAAGCAACCTTTAAAGCAGGAAAGCTGCAGCACGAAGAAAACATCAGTTTGGGACAAGAATGTGATATAAAAGAACCTGAGCAAGAGGTAGTGCATAAATATTTGGGAATTGATGAAGAATGAACAATAAAACATGAACAAATCTGAATAAAACTCAGTAAGGAATATTTCAGAAGAGTTAAATTAATCCTGAAAAGAGTGTTAACATCCAGGAATAAAATTCAGGCTATAAACCAATTTGTTCTTCCTGTCCTAACTTACAGTTTTGGAGTGATTGACTGGCCCTAAAATGTGTTGGACAGATTAGGCAGGAAAAAAAAAGGATGATTCATGCTCACCAAATGATTTATGAAAATTAGTGCATACCAAGATTATATATTCCCCATTCTGAAGAAGGTATGGGCCTCCTTGAAACTGATTACTTATATAGATCTGCAATTGTGGGACTGCATACATATCTGCTGACCTCACAAGACCTAAACATAGTGAAAGTTTTGAAACATGAGGAGAATAAATCTATGATGACTTCCCTGCTTAGTCAATCAGAAGCATATTGGCGAAAAGCGGGAATGGAAATCAAACCAGAAGTAGATAAAAATCAGGCCTCAAGTGAATGTGCCAAAAAACAAAAGAACGAATATAAGGTGAAGGATTAAATGAGAAGGCAACAAATGTGGAAAATGCATAAATATAGTTGCAAGTATATAAAACTCCTACAACAGCCTCATGTTGATCAGGATCGAATGCAGGAATGGTTAAGGAGAAGCAAATTCAACCAAAAGATGAAAGTTTAGTATTGGCAGTCCAAGACAGTGGACTACGTACACACTGGTTTACAAAGTCCATTGAACATGTGAGAAAAACAAACAAATGTAGGTTTTGTAAAAGAGAATTGGAAACAGTTGCACATCTTGTTGCTAGTTGTGACATTAATGGCAAAACGACTGTATACTGAAAGGCATAATAATGTGGCAAAACTTGTTGCACTGGGGATTGTGCCAACATTATAATATCAAAGTAGCTGAAAAATACTGGAACTATGAGCCACAAAGCATCTTAGAAAATAATGAAAGTCTACATCACATGGGATTACCCATTACCAACAGTTCAAAAGATAGAAGCGAGAAAACCAGATAGAGTGGTCCATGAAAAGAAGACAAAAGTAGCATTGATCATTGAAATCACTACACCCAGGGATTACAGTGCCTTGTATACAAAGAGACACAAAGCCATAAAATATCAGGATTTGCAAGCAGAAATGAGAATGATGTGGAAGAAAGATGCCCGGGACAGTTCCAGTAGTAGTAGGAGCAATAGGTCTTATAAAAAAGAATCTACAATTGTATTTAGATACGTTACCGATACATGTAACCCCATACAAATTGCAGGAATCATTACTGGGCACATTGCGGGTGCTGCAAAGAGCACTTCTGGTTAACATCAAAGACTGAAACAGTACTAATTTCATGAACTTTCATCATACTTTGATTTAGGAATGGGGTCCATTCTGATCATGGTATTAGAAATCTAAAGTCTTGTAGAAATTAAAAAAGAGGGAAATCCACAAATTTAACAATACTGAACTTTTAATAACACTCCTATAAACCAACAATTGGGAAAATATATTTTTAACAGCAATTTATATACCAACCGGGAATAACATTGATACTGCTGAAAACATATTGTATTGGATATCCAAACAAACTGACCATGAAACTATTTTACTTGGAAACTTAAATAACACTCTGGCAATTTATAAATTCCACTATTCCCACTGAATCCATAAATGTATACAGCTTCAAACAATTAATATCCACAACCACTAGAATCAATAAAACTTCAGGGAGACATTCAACATTAGACTTGATTCTTACAAACAAACTAGACAAGCTGACAAAAGTAGGCTGCCTCTCAGATAGGCCCACATACCAACATATGCCGTTAGAATGCACCATAACCTAGATAAACGTATTATCTATAATCATATATGAAATACAACCAGTTGTAGCACAGATATTTTCAATGAAACACTAAAACAATACAACTGGAATGTAATTAGTATAATGTCATTAGATACTGCTGTAGAATACTTTAATAACATATTCTTACAGACATTATCCAGCAGTAATATGTAATAAAAGAGTAAAGTCCAACCCTACACCATGGCTAACAAAAGAAACAAAAAATGCATTATAGAAAGGGATAAAGCCTGGAAAAATTGGTATAAAAGTAGAACTCAGACTGCCTTCCAGCAATTTAGACATCTTAGAAACCTTGCAAAACTCCATGTCAAACAAGACAAGCAAATATACTATAGTAATCTACAAGACAAACATCAAAACAATCCAAAACATTTTTGGTCATCACTAAAAAATTACTCCACCCTGACAGGACCACTAATCCTTTTCCAAAAACAGACAATACAACAGAATCTATCCCCACACAGCTTAATTCGTACTTTATACAATCAATATTATCTTTCTTAGACACTAATATATCTGCACTCCCTCTCTGCAACTATCCAATCAAACCCACCCACAGCTCTACAATTTTAGTCCAGTACCCACCTCGTTCATAATGAAGTTGCTCCTTAAACTAATAACTACTTCTGTAGCTGAAAACCAGCTACCATCAGACTACCCAAAGGTGGCCACAAAAGTCATAGCCTTCCCTATATCCATATTAGTTAATAGGTCCATAGCAGAAAGATATGTCCCATCACTGTGGAAAAAGTCCTATACCATAGCACTGCACGAAGGAAGTATAGCTACAGAGTTTTTAACTACAGACCAATAGCAACCTCTCCCCCTCTAAAATATTAGAGAAATGCAGCCATATGCAGCTGATGTAATACTTAACCTCAAATAACCTGCTCTCAGAAACACAACATGGCCTTAGATCCCAGCACAGCATCACTATTGCTCTACTACATTTTACCAATATAATAAGCCAACATAGAAACAATGGCCTACTTGTCTCCGCCATATTCTTAGACTTGTCAAAAGCATTTGATACTGTTTCGCACCAGCAACTGCTCATCTTGCTCTCCTCAATAGGACTTTCACAATATTCCTTGTTGTAGTTTCTTAGTTGCCTATCTGAAAGGCAATAAGCTGTTAAATGGCAACAAACCTACTCATCCTTTTACCCATTTACTACAGGTGTCCCTCAGGTCTCTATCCTGGGTCCTCTCCTATTTGATATATTTATTAATAACCTCCATACTTTCACTCACTATGCTAATTTAGTTCAGTATGCAGATGACTCAACATTAATATGTGAGCCTCAACAATAAATACGCTTCAAGACATTACCATAAATCTTTCTCGTCTGTAGAAACCTGGCTTAAAAAAATCAAACCTCCTACTCAGCCCCAAGAAAATTAAGTTAATGAATTTTACCTCAAAAAGTTGCCAAAATCAAAAGCATTTTTTTTTACTATAAAGTCACCAAATAATGTCATTGAAACTGTGACTCACAGTAAACTTCTAGGTGTCATAATAGATGACAAGCTCAAATATAACCAGCATATACTGCAGACCATTAAATCTACACAACATAAAATAGGCTGTCTGTATAGGATCAATTCATTTCTTACAGATACTTCAAGAAAAACTAGCTAACACCTTCTTATTGCCAACTCTCTTGTATTCTGCTCCTATCCTAACAAAGATGAACAATACTCATAGAAAGGAACTTGCCTCCTGCTACAATAAAAGAGCAAAATTTGCCACCAGCTACCGATGTCCCTTATAGGACCCATCATTGTCATAGCTTAAAGCAGTTAAACTGGCTTGAACTACACAACTACCTAACATATTCACAACTAACTACAGTACACAAACTCATTCAGCATCCAGAAAAATGCCCTGCACTACAAAATTTATTACTGCGCTACTATCTAGCAAGGGAACTCTGTTCTAGTAACAAATTCTTACTACTCACAAATAAGTCAAATAATGTTGCAGGAGACTCGCTCTACCCCAGTCTATTGCTAATCTCTAGAATAGTATCCCACAAAACTAAACTTAGTAGTTTTAAACCACTGCTTAAACAACATATTAACCAACCCTAGTCCTGCACATGCTCATTACAAGATTAAAACTTTGGGTTTACTGTATGATACTCTCCAAATACTCTCCTTAAACAGAATGCTTTCAACCTCTCAGTGAAGTGACAAAACAACTTTTATACATAACTGCTGCCTGTATATTCCACTAAGTTGTACGTGGGTATTCTCTTTAGTAACTTCTACCTCTGCAAAATCTTAGAATGTATAAATGTAACTACAGTATGTGTATAAATGTAAATAGAAATGTAATTACTCTGGGTTTATCTGGAACTTAATATAATGCAATGTAAGCAAATATAGATTTTTCTCACCTGGCCTCCACTGAAAATGGACATTAGCCAGTTGGACTTTCACAGTAAACAAAGACAACTAAATAAATAAATAAATAAAAATAAAATAAATAAATACCTTGTGTACTAAATGTGAGATCAAATTAAATGCTATAAAGAACAATATTGCCACATTTGGTAGACAATCCTTCCTTCCAGCATATAAAAAAGGCAACACTCGACTGCAAAATGAAAATGTTGTTAGAGGCCTTGGAGCTTGGGTTAATAATTCCACCTCTTTTGATCATCATGTAACAACAGTAGTTAGAAAGCCATAGTTAGCTTAGTTAATTACCAATAGAATATCATCAAGCTGTAAGAAAGTCTTTGTTCCCTTATATTCAGCTTTGAATAGGCTAACTATTGAATGCAAAGCTCTCTTTGGGATACACCTCACTAGACATATCAAACAACTAGTAAGACTCCAAAGGCTCCTAACAAAGCAGATCATGGGCTTAAAAACCCTAGGCTACCAAAAAAATATTAGAAGCACTATCCCTTTATTTGGTGTCTTACAGACTCCTGAGGGGAGAGCTATGCCTTGCCTTCCATGATAATAGGGACCCAGTGGTCCTATATCACTGGAATCTCCACAAATGAAGTAGTTTCACAATACAAGAACAAGGGATCTAAACCTTCACCAGCAGATAAATAAAACGTGATAGAGATATAGGTTCTTTAAGTAGCACCTTATACACCACTGGAATAGAGTCCTACTGAAAATGAAGTAGTGTGATGCATTACCCTCCTTCATATGGAACTGGATGATTGGATGAGTTCTCATAAATTCATCCCTACCTTGACTGGCCTAGCTCTCCTCATAAAAGGAGATAAAGTCTTAGATGTATTTCCCACAATCCTTTGTTCTTATGTTTCTACCACCGTCATGAAATATTTCTGTCTGGCCAAATTAATTTAGAAGGGAATATCTACAAGATCCAAAGAAGTAATTTTATCACTGTACTCTTCCATTAACAGACCAGTCATCAAACATAATGCCCTCTTTGTATGAATAAATGTAAGCATAGCTTTTAGCTGGAAATGCCCCAATGATTTGTAAGCAAAAAATTAAAGGTGATACATCCTTCAACTCTCCAAATATGCAGTAGCCTATAGTCTGCTTTGAGGTGATCTGTGTCTTGCTTTTTGAGCCATGAAAAGCCCTATCCTATTTGACCTCCTATTTCCTCACTAAACCAGTGGTTCTACAAACACTCATCCTAGGGATCTAAATTTATATAATTAAAAAGACAAGATTCACTAGAGGGATATGTTCCTAACTCAGTGTGCTTACATCATATGGAAAAAAATACCACTACAAGTCAAGCAAACTATTACTTTTTGTGCCTTTATGGTTGGTGTTGATGATTAGATGGATAGATGCAAATTTACACCAGAGTGACTGCATACAGCCCTGCTTGATTTGTGGCGCGAGCAGCATGAAGTATTCATAAAGGTGGGTAAGAGTGTAAGTACGTCAAGTTAAAGTTGTATTTGGCTAGGCCTGTTATTGTCCATGTGATCACTTGTCTTGTATTGTTCTTATGTTTGTATGTTCTGCTCTCATTCAGACTGCATATCACAACAAGTATGCTATACAGATGGAAAGGAATACAAATCAGTTAAAACATCATTATTATGCTAGACATTGGCGTAATTATTGCATTCATAAAAATATTGCATTGGCATTTTAACTTTAAAGAATGTTTAAATGCTTTCTGTAGCTTATTTTAAATTATGGCATTTTTCTATAGCAAGTTAAAATTTTGAACCAGCAGTTGTTGCACACATCTCTTAACATTGTGTACAGATTTGTCATGCATGTGAACAGAGCAACAAAAAACTGTACTAGCTGTTAAATCTGGTTTAATTTCTCCAAGACATTTGTATTTCTATTACTGTGACGGGACTGGACCCAATTCCTAAGTCAATGTATGATTAAATTTAGTGAAATTAGTATTATTTCAATATTTCATGTTAGCCAGGAGTGCTTTTCGCAGCACCTGCAATATGCCCAGACCTGACTCATTTTGCAATTCATATGAATTACAAGTATTGTCAGTATATCTAAACAATACTGTAAATTATTTTTTATGAGACCCATTGCTCCTGCTATGAGTACTGAAACTGTCTTAGTATACTTCTTCCACATTGCCCATGTTTCTGTCTACAAATCCTGGTATTTTTTAACTTTGTGTCTCTCTGTATGTAAGACACTGTAGTCACTGGGTGTAGTATTCTCAATGATCAATGCTACTTTTGACTTTTCATGGACTACTATATCTGGCTTTCTCACATCTGTTTTTGAACTATTAGTAATGGGTGATCCCATGTGCTATAAACTTCATAATTCTCCATAATGCTTTGTGGCTCATGTTTCCAGTACTTCTCATGTACTTCAATATTGTAATGTTTGCACAATCCCCAGTGCCACAATCTTGCCACATTAATATGCCTTTCAGTATACAAGCCTTCTGCAATTAGTGTAGTACACCCAGCAACAAGATGTGCGATGGTTTGCAGTTCTGTTTTACAGAATCTGCATTTGTCTGTTTCTCACACATCCTCAATGAACTTTGAAAAGCAAAGTGCATGTAGTCCACTATCTTGTGCTGCAAATATTAACCTTTCATCTTTTGGTTTGAATTCGCCTCACCTTATACATTTCTGCTTCAGATCCTGCTCACCATGATGTTGTTTCAGCAATTTTCTGCATTTGCAACTATATTTATGGCTTTTCCACATTTCTTGCCTTCTCATCTGACACTTCTTGTTATATTCTATCTTTTGCATTTTGGTACATTCATTTGCTGCCTGATTTTCGTCTACTTCTGGTTTGGTTTCCATTCTTGCTTGATACCAGCATGCTTCAGGGAAGTCATCTTAGATTTGTTCTCTTCATGTTTCAAAACTTTCACTATGTGTGGATCTGATGAGGTCAGCAGACATGTATGCAGTCCTATGAATGCAGATGCAATCAGATCTGAGGATGCCCTCAGAATGAGGAATATATAATCTTGATATACACTGATTTTATATATCATCTGATAAGCATGAAGCATTTTTTTTGTTTTCTTGTCAAACTGATACAATACCTTTTGGGGCCAATCAATCACTCTAAAACTGCAAGTTAGAACAAAAATATCAAATTGGTTTATAGCTTGGACTTTGTTCCTAGATGTCAGAACTGTTTTCAGATTTAATTTTAGTCTTCTAAAATACTCCTTACTGAGTTTTGTTCACATTGGTTCATGTTTTATTGTCACTCCTTCATCAATTCCCAAATATTTATACACTCTTTCCTGCCGAAGTTGCTTTATATCACATTACTGTCCCAGACTGATATTTTTTATGTGCTGCAGCTTTTCTGCTTTAAATGTTACTTTTGCAGATTTATCAATACCAAATGACATTTTTATATCATCTGAGAAAGTTTTGACCACTACCATTTGTGCTTTTAGCTCCTCATCTGATGAACTATACAGTTTTAAGTCATCCACAAAAAGATAAGCCTTTATACTTTGTTGTTTTCTGTGAGTCAAATTATAACCGTGACCTAATCTGTTAAGTGGAAAGCTTAGTTGGTTAAGGGCAAGACAAAAGAACAGCAGTGACAGAGTCACCCTGGAATATCCACCTTTGAATTTTTATCCCTGGGATAATAATTTGTACTGTATCATGGCTTAGTTACAAAGTGGTATGCCACTGTTTCATGGGCCGTGTAATGTAATTGATCAAAGTAAGGTGTATCTTATACTTCTGCAAGTACTCATTTATCCATGAGTGTGGGATGCTGTCAAATCCCTTTTTGTAATTTGCCCATACCATACTTAGATTATTCCTCCTTTTATAGTTCTCTGTTATGATATTGCAGTGGTGGTGCTGCGGTAGCGTTGTCGCCTCATAGCAAGACGTTGTCCCGTTTGATTTTCAGCTAGAGTGTCTTCTGTGTGGAGGCATACATGGTGCGTCGGGGCTGGTAACCCTGTATATAAAATCCACTACCAATCATTAGAGGACCGGAGTTCCGCTGTGGCGACCCCTAACCGGGAAAAGCCGAAAGACACAAACAAACAGTTCTCTGTTATGACCTTATTTAACAACAAATGATCCTTTGTTCCATATGCCTTTCTTTTGTTACCCTTTTGTTCTATTGCCATGATTGATTTTCTTCTAAATGACTATACATTATATTGGCCTCAGTTCCAGTGTATACTTTATACATTGTTGGAAAGCAAGTTATTGGTCTATAGTTTTTAGGATGGTTTGCAAGTTCACTTCTAAGAAGGAATATTGGTTTTCCTGTTGTTAACCAGGTTGGTACCTGTTTGGGGTGCGCATATAGGTAGTTCTTACTCAGGGCTAAATCTTCATGTAAAGATGTCATTGTTTTTAGCCAGAAGTTAGGTTCTAAATCTGGTCCTGGTGTTTTCTGATTAGGAGCGTTTTAATTTTGTTTCAAATTCTCTGACTATTACTGTACCCCATTTCATATCCTGTACATTTGAACTTTTTAGTGTTTCCTTTACTTCTGTCCATTCAACATCTTTATTATGTTCCACAGGGTCATCATAGATATTTCTCCAAAATGTGTCTATTTCTTCTTTTTTGGTGGAGTGTCTGTTCCTTTTGATTTGTTACCTAATTCTATATAAAACATTCTGGGTCATCAATGAATTGCTTATTTTGTAGTTTTCCTTTATAGTTATCTGCATATCATCTAAATGTTTCTGCCTGTACTGATGTCTTTAGTGTATTATTTGTGATGGTATGTGGTAGATTCTGGTCTGTTCCAATACCACGCATTGTTTTTATCATGTCTATCTTTCTGTAAGTATTTTTGCTGATCTGTTCCATCTTCTATACTCTTCTAACAGTGACATCTTGTCTTAATTGCTTTATAGTTTTCTCTGTTTGATACTTCCATGATGGCATTTGATTTCTTCCCTTCCTTTCCCTTATTGCCCTGTACTTTTGTAGTAAGACGTTATATGTTGTTAATTTAGCTGCACAGTAACATATCCTATTTACCTCTCTTATGCCACATGAATTTATGTTAATAGTCTTGATTACTGTATTCATTTATCAGATTTTTATAATTTTGTGTCTTACTGACTTTTTATAATCTGTTTCTTTCATTGATCTTAATATGTCTATCCATCTCTTTAAATCAAGCAACTCTTCCCTCAGATCCTTTTCTTCTAAACTGAGGGCACATTCTTTGTTCTTGTTTCCTGTGGGAATTTTACAGAAAGTTCAAGAGCATCTTCCTGTGACACATTCTCTTCAGCTGCATCTTGTATCATCGTTTGCTGTTTCATATGGGAACTCACTGGCCTATCAATCCACAACATTGACTGTAACAGAGTTACCATCATTTCCTGTTTCTACCCTTGGTGTGCAACTCCAACTAAACTTTAATACTGGTTTTGTACTGAAGGCTCCAGAGTATCTTTATGTGGGAACTGATCAGATGTTTCCTGTTCCATCTGTTTCTCCTTAATTCGGGGACTTAATTTTCCATCATGCTATGACGTTACCAGAGCTGGATTTTCTAGACTACACTAAATCCTTCACTTCACAGGTTAGTCCATAATTCAGTTTCTATTTTTTTAATTTCTCCATTACTAATCCTATTTTCTACTTTCCCATTTGTCTTCTTATTTTTGTATCATAAAATGTTCCATATCTGGATGCCCTTTGCCTGTACTTCCCTTCAAATATCTTTGGTGCTGCTTTTTTGCATTGATTTGTTTTGCTTTCTCTTTTATATACATATTGCACTATATTAAATATCTTCTTCTTTCCCATGTCAATATTTCTTCTTCAGATGTCTCTTGCTCAACCTGTTTCTCCTTACTTTGGGGAGTCATTGTTTCATTACGCTGTGACATAACCTGTGTAACTTTCCACAATAAATCCTTCACTTTGCAGGTATTCCATAACTTCAGCTTCTATTTGTTTAACTTCTACATTATATTCATCTTCTATCTACATTCCACATTTGTGATCTTACTTTTTCATTGTGAAATTTTCCATATCTGGGTGCCTTTGTCTGTATTCCTTTTGCAATATCTTTGGAGATTTTTTTTTTGTATTGATTAGCTTGGATTTATCCTTTGCATAAATATTACACCATATCAGATCTCTCTCTCTTTCCCATGTCCATGTTTCTTTTCTATACTTTTCAAAAATCTCTAGGTTTTGCTGTTTATATTTGTGTATTTCCACAGTTGCTTCTTTTCCCAAATGGACAAAGGTTTCTTGGTCTATATAATGTTTTTCATGAATCTGCTACATTAGTGAACAGAAATTTACAACTGACGCTTGACAGTTTTGCTTGTGCAAGTATTTTTCTTTCCTCTAATTTCTCTCAATATTTTTTGAATAGCTTCTATCCACAAATGTGGGGTTTCTTGCATAATAGTAACAATGCATAATTCCTTTCTTATCCTGAATAGTCCACTCTATCTTCTTTATGGCTTTTTTTGGTCTGCAATTTTTTTGTGTTTTGTGGACTGCTACTTCCTCTTACAATGGGGGGCCATTCTCCCCCTAGCCTGGCTTAACCCCATTGTTGGAATGTTCCAGTATCTTGAGGATTCTACTCTATCATTTTTCAGTTCTGGCATCAGTGCACCTACCATGATTGGGGATTTCTTTTATCTTGGGACCCGTGCACCCAGCTGTCTTTATTAGTTTTAATCTACTTCTGTCCATGATATATGCTGTATAGAATAGAGTCTATATTAGTGTCATCTTGGTGAGATTTTGTAAAAACAGGGTCCACCTTGTGAAGGTACTCATCAAGATTTAAGAATGAATTCAATTCCAGCAATACTACTCTCTTCTGCTTGATGATTTTATCATCTCTCTGTTCGGACCACATTCAGGCTGTATATCACAAATAATATGCAGTATAGATGGAAAGGAATACAAATACGTTAAAACATCATTATTATGCTAGTCATTAGTGGTGTAATTCTTGCATTCATGAAGACATTCGATTGGCATTTTATCTTCAAAGAATGTTTAAATGCTTTCTATAGTTTATAATTGTGATGTGTAGCAATTTCAATGATCACTGATACTTTTGTCTTAATTTCTTGGACTATTATATCTGATTTTCTTGCATCTATTTTTTGAACTGTTGGTAACTGTAGATCCCATGTGATATAAACTTCATTTTCTACAATGATTTGTGGCTCATGTTTCCCGTGCTTATCAGCTACTTCAGTATTAGAATATTTGTGCAATCCCCAGTGCAACAGTCTTACCACATTATTATGCCTTTCAGTATACAGTCCTTCTGCCATTAGTGATTCATACCCAGCAACACGATGTCTGACTGTTTCCAATTTTGTTTCACAAAACCTGTATTTCACTATTTCTTCCACATGTTGAATGGACTTTGTAAACTAATGTGTACATAGTCCTCTATCCTGGGCCGCCAATATTAACCTTTCATATTTTGGTTTAAATTCACCTCTCCTTAACCATTCCTGCATTTGGTACTGATGAACATGAGATTGTTCCAAAAGTTTTCTGTACTTGCAACATTTATCACGCTCTCATCTGATTCTTCACCTTATATTCCTTTTTTTTTGTGTGGTTATGGCTCATCAAGTTGTTGACTAATTTCTCTCCATTTCTGGTTTGATTTCCATTCCTGCTTGATGCTGATATGCTTGTGCTAAACTAAGCAGGGAAATCATCTTAGATTTATTCTCCTCATGTTTCAAACTTTTCGCTATGTTTGGATCTTGTGAGGTCAGCAGATATGTATGCAGTCCTACAATTATAGATCTATCTATATATATATATATATATATATATATATATATAGATATATATAATACATTTTGATGAGGCCTTTACCTCCTAAAAACAGGCAATATATAATCTAGGTATTAAATTATTTTTATAAATCATTTGATAAGCATGAACCAATTTTCTTCTTTTCCTGTCTAACTGATCCAATACCCTTTGGGGTCAGTCAATCATTCCAAAACTGTAAGTCAGGACAAGAAGGGCAAATTGGTTTATAGCCCTGTTGTAAGTAGGGATCAGTAGAGATATCAGACTTGTATTATGTTAGACTTCCTAAATTCATAGGATTATTGGTGACAGTAATAATGGATGCATTTTGTTCTATTGTACCTGGGGCAAAATGGAATACAAGTTCATACTATGCCAACAGGGCATGCAGGGGAAGCATGTCTGTTAGCATGCAGAGTCGGATAATGGACATAAGAAAAAAATGAAAGTTCTTAGTTCAAACTAAGCTTATAGGAGAAGGACCTTTGAGTAGCTTAGCAGTGACTTCTCTTGGCCCCAGTGGTGTTTTATGTGTCTTTCATACATCACATCTTGGCTGTTGACAAAAAACAGTATACAAAAATCAAACTCATCTGCTATAAAATGGTACTTTCTGAGATATAGTTGAGGTCTATGTTTGCAGACAGTATCCTTTTTCCTTATTATACTGGGCATGGAATTTCCACCTGTAAGTTCTTTAAAGTGGAAACAAACAAGACCAAAGAACAACAATTCATGTATGACCAAAGGTAGAACAAGAAAAAAAAAAACAAAAAGAACAAATCAGGCTAACAAGAGCCATTAAATTTGCTTCAACGAAATGCTAAACCAGTGTCTCATGTTACTCTGGGAACAGTACTAGCAGAGCCTCAGATGGTACTACTCATTCGCCTGAGTACCCCTTTGGACGCTTTACACTATTGTGACTCCAAGTAATTTATTATTATTATGAGGTTAAAAGATGACTTGAGGGGAGCATTAGTCACAAGGGAAACCAAAGATTATTACAGAGCTCTAAATGAAAATAGAGGGGGCAGAAGTGACTCTCTGCACCTGTAAAAAATCTGACAAGTTGTGCTTAGTCAAAAGGATCAGACCTGTTTTGTCTGTGATCACAGTGGCAAAATATATCTGATTCTGGACCTGAGCATTAAACAGAATGATGAGTTTTGTAGATTAAGGAATCATGGAGGTGCCCTTTTCTATAACATTTATATGTAATGCAGATGTTCCATAACTTGCATACCTGCACACACAGATTCTGAACATGGAGCTGCTTTAGTGCTTTACACTTATACACTGTTTAGGATACCAGGCCCCCTAGACATTCAGCTAGTTCACATGTAAGAGTATGAATCTCTAAAAGTGATATCTGATGGTTGGCCACATTGAAATATAATTCCAACTGACTGGCTTCATAGAAGGTACTGTATGAAGTACTACCTAGAGAAAGTAAAATTAAACTGACTCTTTGTTTACATACAGGTTTTTTTTGTCACTTGCAAGTCATGTGAAAAACTAAAGGTCATTCTTATAGACAGGAATGCTATGTAATGTTAAGTTATAGATAATTCCTGCAGCCTCTAAGCCAATAGTATTTAAACAGAATACGAGGTACATGTAAAATGGATCTCAGGAGACTATGCCAAAGAAAGTGGATACACATTTTGGTAAATAATGTATCTACTAATTTTGGATGTTTCAGCATCATGCATTTCAGCTGTATATTGCTATTCTGCCTCATCCCAGCTTGCTTTAAATAATAGTATTCCAGCTTTTAGTACAACCTTCAATCATAATTTAATAATGATTTTTTAAATACATTAATCATATGAATATATTCCTAAAGCATATAGATGACCCAAACATGGCATTCAATAAATTTGTTTTGGCTCATTTAGTTCTTGCTTTAATCATAGCACTTTTGAAATGAAAATCCAACATTATAGGTTTCCGATTATGCTTCTAGAATATTCTATGTACTTTGGGGCAAAAAACATTTAGTCCTGGTTTGTGCGGATCAGAACAGTTTAACATCGTAAAGAACTGAATAGAAAATAATTGCATGGCTCACCACTCTAGACTGATGAATAAGATACTTGTGATAGTTAAGGGAAAAAAGATAATAAGTTGCATATAAATGCAATAAGTTCTCATAACTGTAAAAAAATTAACTGTTATATTACATGTTACCCAGTCCATCATATTAGGGGGCACTGAGGGAACCATGAAAGTATAGCAAAGTAATATGAGTGACAACCATTCAGATAAAACTCAGTGTGGCTGCCTGCCATGAATGCCATTCAGTCTCAAGGGCTGTGTAGGTGTATATAATTGAAGTACCATATCTGTACAATGCACACATATTACAATGTTTTAATGGATTGTTGCAATCTGCAGGCAATCTAATAAGCTTGCTATCGTGACTGTATTGTGTATTTTAACTGACTTTAATTTGCCTCTTTTCTACTACTTAAGAATTATATATCCAATAAAATTTTATCTTTAAAGATAATATTTGCATGAACTGCTGTTTTGAGCTACTGCTGCTATGTATGCATAAGTACACCATTGAGAACAGCATTAATTTCCTTTAACAAATACTCTAGATTGTCTTATTAAACTAATGAAGTCATCTGAAGTACATTTTTGAAAAGGAAAGGTCACACTGAAATAAAGCTGTATACGTATTACCATTCACAGTATGCTCAAATATTACACATATGTTTCTGTACATGTAAAAAAGTTACATTGACATGTCTGATTTAGGCAGCATAATTTTCATTTAGTTTTGTTTTGCTTTGTTTCTGAAAACTTTTGTGCTTAAATATTCATGAATAATTTTAACTTCATGATGTTCAATCAAAACATATGCCAGCATTTATTGAAATGCTTGTCTTTATATGTGTGTGATTGAAAGCAAGTGCATCTCTGCACATCAGAAGAAGTGAGACAATTGTTGAGTTCTTTAAAATAAATAATGCACCTAATCTATATTTGTTTACCAGCAGATTTATGATGGAACTAAAAGAAGATTTTATCTTTATTAGCACTTTGATTAGAGGAAAATGCAAGTATTAGGGTGATATACATGGAAAAAGAAGGATGTATGAATTACCCTAACAATCACAATCTTATTGGTTTTAGTAATTTATTTTTGTATTTGCAAAATCTAGTTGTGGCGGGGTTATGAAACCAAAAAAGGCCAAACCAGTTAGTATGCATTCCTTGAAAGGTGAAAGATAAAGAGGAGCTTCAGTCACCATATAGAGAGTATTAAGTGGCGATTTTTGAAGTGTCACGACTGCAGAAAGTATAGCTCAGTTTTAATTGGAAGGGAAACAAATATCAGACTGTGCTGAGCAAAAATAAGCAGTGACAGGTGGAAAACGTGGTTATGTTAAAATGTGCAAAATAGTGGACTACTTTTTTAAAATGAAACTCTATTTAATTAGAAGAAATGCACTACCCAGTGAAGGATAGTTAGTAACATCCTAAAGTAAAGAGCCAATTAATTGCCCATATTACATTTTACCCTTCAACCAACTATAGTAGTGCAAAGCCCAGAGTGTTATGGTTGGATCTCTCTCTCTCTGTGCAGTTACAGCTTGCAGCCTCAATACCACATATTTTGTATCCACAGCGAGGCTTATGATATATTCCTTGTGGGTATCATAAAGTGTTTGACTCTGTCATGCCACTGTTTTTTATAAATTTATCCTGCCTTCCAGCTTGAAAGCATAGGGTAGACTGAACTCCTTTGTTAATAATTTCTGCAAAAGAAGAATTTTTTGCATTTCCAAACATTTGTGTACCTATACCACCATTTATTTTCACAGTGAGAATATTTGGTTTTACCTGCCTATTTTATCATCTTAGATTAACTTGGACCCTAGCTTACTAATCTTACTATTTATAAGCAGTTTGGAAGTATGGGAATGTGGAGAATAGTATAGTAAAGCAGCAGAGATTCAAACATTTTAAGTGCCTCAGTACTGCTCAGTATGGAAAAGTTGATCTTAAACCAATTGTAGTTCCAGACAAACAGTTTCTGCCAGACTAGCTGAAGATTTATGGTAAGCATCCAACATATCTGGGTTATCTGTGCACCAGACAAGCCTGTCTAGACTTTCATTTGCCCACATCTTAACAGCCTCTTCATTTGCTGGAAAAAAGCTCAGTCTTCAATTTTCTTATCACAAGCCCCACTATGATTGCCAATTCACACAAGAAATTGTACAAAATTACTACATCCATACATGGATTGTTGATCAGTATTACACAATCATCTGCAAACAGAAGGTTTGTAGTTTTAATCTCTTGATATTTGCATTCTGCATGTTGACCTCAGTAACAATTTGATCCCTAGAAGAAATACTGAAGGTGCAAGGCAAGGGATAGGACAGTCTTGCCTTCTAACTTTGTAGTGGTGAACAGGTGGGGACTGACTCATCTTATTAGCAATCGTGATACTAGGCTGAGGTTTTAGGATTTCATAGTCTTTTAGGACAGTTCAAAGGTAGGCTTGTTGGAAGGGAATAAGTGAAGACCACCACTAGTGCTGTTGGCTGCTGTACACCCTCTGCATCTAGAGGGTCATGACAAATAAGTGGTTCTTGTTGGATCTTTCAGGGAAGAAACTTGCCTACAGAAA
This sequence comes from Protopterus annectens, assembly GCF_019279795.1. NCBI lineage: Eukaryota > Metazoa > Chordata > Ceratodontiformes > Protopteridae > Protopterus > Protopterus annectens. Next base: position 1,748,409,169 of record NC_056733.1, read on the forward strand.
ACTAATCAGAGCAGAGAGCAGACCCTGCAATTGTTTGGATAGAATCTTTGTAAATATCTGAAGCTCTGTATAAATCAAGGAAATTAAATAATCCTACAATTGGCAACCAAAGCTTTATCCTTCTTAGGCCTGTGAATGAAATTTATTCATAGGTAGCCAATGATAGGTGAACTTGTGCTCCCCATTTACCTACCTTAATTAAGAGTCAGGGCCTAATATATCCAGTCATACAGTTCTTAGCAGAACTCAGCATTAAGCCATTCACAAGCTAGGGTCTTACCTTTTAGCATAACTGGGTTACCAATATCAACTAACTTTGCAGTTAGTGATTTAGTGAAGCAATTGATTTCTGACCCCCCCTTATCCATAATGGGGGGGGGGTTGCTGTAGAAACGAAGGTTTGGGCCACATAATTCCATGCAGCTGTGGGGGATAGCTTATTGTGCTGTGGGGATAGCTCACTGTGCTGTGAGGGGTAGCTGATTGTGCTGTGGAGGATAGCTGATTGTGCTGTGGAGGATAGCTGATTGTGCTGTGAGGGATAGCTGATTGTGCTGTGGGGATAGCTGATTGTGCTGTGGAGGATAGCTCATTGTGCTGTGGAGGATAGTTCATTGTGCTCTGGGGGTAGCTTATTGTGCTCTAGGGATACCTCTTTGTGCTGTGAGGCATAGCTCATTGTGCTGTAGGGATATCTCATTGTGCTATGAGGGATAGCTCATTGTATTGGAGAGGATAGCTCATTGTGCTGTGGTGGATAGCACATTGCGCTGTGAAGGATAGCTCATTGTGTTGTGGGGATACTTCACTGTGCTGTGGGGGATAGTTCATTGTGTTGTGGGGGATAGCTCATAGCACTGTGAGGGATAACTCATTGTGCTGTGATGGATAGCTCATTGTGCTGTGAGGGATAGCTTATTGTGCTGTGAAGGATACCTCAGTGTGCTGTGTGGGATAGCTCATTGTGCTTTGGGAGATAGTTCATTGTGCTTTGAGGGATAGCACAAAGGGATTTGGGGGATAGTTAATTGTACTGTGGGGGTAGGTCATTATGCTCTCAGGGATAGCTCATTGTGATGTGGGGGGTAGTTCATTGTGCTATAAGGGATAGCTCATTGTGCTGTGATGGATAGCTCATTGTGCTTTGGGGATAGTTCATTGGGCTGTGGGGAATAGCTCATTTTGCTGTGGGGATAGTTCATTGTGCTGTGGGGAATAGTTCATTGTGCTGTGTGTATAGCTCATTGTGCTTTGGGGATAGTTCATTGTGCTGTGGGGAATAGCTCATTGTGCTGTGGGGATAGCTCATTGTGATGTGGGGGATAGTTCATTGTGCTGTGGGGGATAGCTCATTGTGCTATGTCACATAGCTCATTGTGCTGTGGGGATAGTTCATTGTGCTGTGGGGATAGCTCATTGTGATGTGGGGGATAGTTCATTGTGCTGTGGGGATAGATCATTGTGCTCTGAGGGATAGTGCATTGTGCTGTGAGGGATAGTTTATTGTGCAGTGAAGGATAGTTCACTGTGCTATGATGGACAGCTCACTATGCTGTGAGGGATAGTTCATTGTGCTGTGAGGATAGCTCACTGTGCTGTGAGGGATAGTTCATTGTGCTGTGGGGATAGATCATTGTGCTCTGAGGGCTAGTGCATTGTGCTGTGAGAGATAGTTCATTGTGCTGTGAGGATAGTTCACTGTGCTATGATGGATAGCTCATTATGCTGTAAGTGATAGTTCATTGTGCTGTGGGGATAGCTCATTGTGCTGGGTGGGGTAGCTCACTGGCTCATTGTGTTGTGGTGGAAAGTTCATTGTGCTGTGGCAGATAGCTCATTGTGCTGTGGGGACAGCTCATTATGTTGTGTGGGATAGCTCATTGTGCTGTGGGGATAGATCACTGTGCTGTGGAAGATAGTTCATTGTGCTGTGGGGATAGCTCACTGTGCTGCGGGGGATAGCTCATTGTGCTGTGGGGGATAGCTCATTGTACTGTGGCAGACAGCTCATTGTGCTGTGGAGATAGCTCATTGTGCTGTGGGGGGTAGCTCATTGTGCTGTGGAAGATAGTTCATTGTGCTTTGTGAGATAGCTCATTGTGCTATGTGGGGTAGCTCACTGGCTCATTGTGCTGTGGGGATAGCTCATTGTGCTGTGGCAGATAGCTCATTGTGCTGTGGGGACAGCTCATTATGTTGTGTGGGATAGCTCATTGTGCTGTGGGGATAGCTCACTGTGCTGTAGGGGATAGCTCACTGTGCTGTGATGGATAACTCATTATGCTGTGAGGGATAGTTCATTGTGCTGTGGGGGGTAGCTCATTGTGCTGTGGAAGATAGTTCATTGTGCTTTGTGAGATAGCTCATTGTGCTATGTGGGGTAGCTCACTGGCTCATTGTGCTGTGGGGATAGCTCATTGTGCTGTGGCAGATAGCTCATTGTGCTGTGGGAACAGCTCATTATGTTGTGTGGGATAGCTCATTGTGCTGTGGGGATAGCTCACTGTGCTGTGATGGATAACTCATTATGCTGTGAGGGATAGTTCATTGTGCTGGGTGGGGTAGCTCACTGGCTCATTGTGTTGTGGTGGAAAGTTCATTGTGCTGTGGCAGATAGCTCATTGTGCTGTGGGGACAGCTCATTATGTTGTGTGGGATAGCTCATTGTGCTGTGGGGATAGATCACTGTGCTGTGGGGATAGCTCATTGTGCTGTGGGGGATAGCTCATTGTGCTGTGAGGGATAGCTCACTGTGCTGTGGAAGATAGTTCATTGTGCTGTGGGGGATAGCTCATTGTGCTGTGGGGGATAGCTCAATGTGCTGTGGGGGATAGCTCATTCTGCTGTGAGGGTTAGTTCATTGTGCTGTGGGGGATAGCTCATTGTGTTGTGGGCGATAGCTCACTGTGCTGTGAGGGATAGCTAATTGTGCTGTGGAGATAGCTCATCACTGGGTCATTGTGTTGTGGTGGAAAGTTCATTGTGCTGTGGCAGATAGCTCATTGGGCTGTGGGGGATAGCTCATTCTGCTGTGCGGGATAGCTCATTGTGCTGTGGGGATAGGTCATCACTGGTTCATTGTATTGTGGTGGAAAGTACATTGTGCTATGGGTGATAGCTCATTGTGCTGTGAGGGATAGCTCATTGTACTGTGGCAGACAGCTCATTGTGCTGTGGAGATAGCTCATTGTGCTGTGGGGGGTAGCTCATTGGGCTGTGGAAGATAGTTCATTGTGCTTTGTGAGATAGCTCATTGTGCTATGTGGGGTAGCTCACTGGCTCATTGTGTTGTGGGGATAGCTCATTGTGCTGTGGCAGATAGCTCATTGTGCTGTGGGGAATATATCATTGTCCTGAGGCAGATAGCCTATTGTGCTATGGGGATAGCTCATTGTGCTTTGGGGATAGCTCACTGTTATGTGGGGGATAGCTCATTGTGATAGCTCATTGTGCTTCGGGGATAGCTCACTGTGCTGTGGAAGATAGTTCATTGTGCTGTGGGGATAGCTCATTGTGTTGTGGGGGATAGTTCAGTGTGCTGTGGGGGATAGCTCATTGTGCTATTAGTATCAAACTGCTCACCTGCCAGTAACCACTCCTGCTTAATCGTGAGCCTGGTAGCATGGCAAAAGTGACCCTATGACTTTCAGGGTGCATTTCCTGACAGACCTTGCTCAGTTTGCAGGCTGCCCTTAATGCAGTAAGCACTTTTTGGGCTCTGATGTGTCTTTTCACCTAGTGAGCATGTCTGTGTATAGCAGTGACATATCACAATAAAACAACTCCTCATTAGAGGTAAAGGTCTCCATAATTGAAGTTTCCAAACACTGAAAATGTTTTCATGAAAACATTAGGAGGTTTGGCATTTAGAGTAAAGCCACATTAATGGGTGTTAAATTTAACAAGCACTCCCGATACTCTTATTCTATTCAGATTCTAACAGTTTTCCTTCCCATCCATTATTTTAAATATACACCTTTCTTAGAAGATTTTTTTTACATGCTCTTAATCCCTACCTTGCCCCTGAGGACTGCAAATACTTTACATGCCTCTTGCCAATTTTTACCTTTTCAGTAATGGAATAACAACCCCATGAAATGAAAAAAAAAATCTGGCAGAGTTTTGTCATTTGAACTGGGCGTTAAACATTCCCAATTGTCTTTTTGGTGCCAGGATTCATCAGATCATGCAGGCACTCAAGTCTCTCAACAACAAGTACCATTACGATTCAGTCACAGTACATGTTGGTGTCAGTGACTTTAGACATACCTCCCTGGACTACATGAAGAGAGACATGATTGAGCACTCTGACTATGTGTCACAGGCAGGTATGTACCTAGCCTTGAGCAGCATATTGCCCACACCTAGGATGATACCACAATATAAACAGAATCATTTGCTTAGTTTTTAGTGTCATTCTAAGGGGATCCAGTTTCTGTCAACCAGGGATGACACGATCAATAGACACGGTCTTCACCTGTCACCCCTGGGATTTCGGCTATTGGCAAAAGCTCTTGCCGCCCCCATAATGCCTTTTTTAGGCAATGTCACAAGGACAATATTACCAATGTAAAAATTTCATCAAAAAACAACCTCAAAGTTATGCTGCTAAACGCTAAGAATCTTAGCATGAAACTGCACTCACTGGAAGCAGTCCTCACCTTGGAAGATGCTGACATCTGTGCAGTCATGGTGACCCGGTTCAAGGCAGTAGAGAGCACTGTATTACACCTCCTACCACACATTCAGACCATGAATGGAAGGCATGAAAACTAAAGGAGGTGGTGTGTCAATATTCATTAAAGATAAATACACCTCCAGATTGATTAAACAGTATGATTTCCTGGAGACACTTCAGGTGAAACTTACTGTTTGTAGGACACCTGCTCAAGTCATTGCCAGCTACAGGACCCCCTCCATGAATCAAGATACCCACTCTGCCTACTTGGATATACTGGAATCCATCAAGATACATCTGAACACCATGGTTCTGTGGGATTTTAATTACCCATCCATTGACTGGGTAAATTGCTCATGCTCAAACTCACTTGTCCAAAGGTTGCCCGAGTGCATTAATTCCAGCAAAACAACAAAGGCAAGGGTTTACTCCAACAAAAACTGTATTAAAATTAAAAAAATCAAGGTTAGCACTTTCATACACATGCAATATGTGAACTTCTTCAGACAAAAACCACATTGCAATTGTACGAAAGCGCTAACCTTGATTTTTGAATTTTAATACAGTTTTTGTTGGGGTAAACACTTGCCTTTGTTGTTTTTTTCAAGTTTGTATTGTGTTTCTTCATTTCATTAACTCCAGCACACTAGACCAGCAGGTGGACACCCCAGCTAGGGGTGACAACATCCTGGATCTTGTGTTTACCAAAATGGGGGACCACTGTAGCACCCCCACTGTGAGGTCTTCTTTTGTCATATCTGACCACAAATCAGTCTCATTCAAAGTAACTATCACACTGAACCCCCCCCTCCAGAAGCAACTATTCTAAAAACTTCTCCAAAGCAGATTATGTCCTTCTAAGAAATGCTATAAATAGCTTCACTGCACCTCCCCCTCAGATGGAACTGGCAACAGTACCGAGTCCTACACCAATGCTTTTTACAAACACCTGTATAACTGCATTGATGTGGCCATACCTGATAGGACCAAAACATGCTCTTCAAGGAAGAGCAAACCTGTCTGGTGGACAACTGCCTTTAACAGGCTTTACAATAAAAGGAAGAGATTGTCCAAAGGGGAGAGGGAGCAGCCCTAAACTGGAAACAGTCCCTCCTCAGCTTAAACAAGCAAATAAGACTTCTTGTGAAGTTCTCTGAAGCAAACTATGAATCTAAATTGGCGTGCTCAACTATGGGCAACCATAAGGCATCCCTTAGTTACATCCATAGCCTAAAATGTAAGTCCCAAATTTGTGCTGAACTGGTAGTTAATGATACCAGATACACTGAGTCTGTGGATGTAGCAGACTTGTTAGCTCTCAGGCTCTGTGAAAGTTTCACTCCCCTGTCCCTACTACACATATCCCATGACATTCCTTCCACCTGTCCCCCACCCTGTATCATTAGAGAGCAGGTGATAAATGCCTTCTCTAAGGCTAAAAACGCAGCAGCTATGGGACCTGATAGTATTCTAGGCTGCATCCTACATGGGCTCCAACAAGAATTAGCAACACCATCGGGTACTCTCTTCAGTCATAGTCTGAACACCAGCTCCATCTCAGCTAAATAGAAAATGGTCACCATTATCTCCTTTCACAAGGGAGGTGCTTCCACTGACTCCAGGAACTATAGACCTATTAGTCTGACTAGCCTTATCTGCAAAGCCATGGAGTGAATCATCATGGACCTTATCAACAAAGATATAGGTAATCTCTAAACACTTGACTCTTCTCAGTTTGGATTTGTCAGAGGAAGCTAATGCCTGTTAAAAATGGGAGACTTCTTTGAGACAGTCACCAGATCTCTGAACGAGGGGAAAACTTTGCATACAGACTACCTAGACTTGGCCAAGGCTTTTGACACTAATCCCCACTCAGGCATTATTGATAGATTCACCCAGCTAGGTATCAACTCTTACATCATTTTAGGTGAGTCGCTAACTGGCTCACTGATAGAACCCATATAGTCAAAATAGGGGAATCCACTTCCAACAACAGACCCCTTAACCAGTGGTGTTCCACAGGGATCAGCCATGGGACCTCTACTGTTTAGAATCTATTTCTCTGAAGTACTGACAAAGTTTGCTGACAACTGCAAACTGGGAGTGGTCATAGAATCCCCAAACAATGTCAACATCCTACAAGAGGGTCTTATGCAAACAAATGATTGGTGCCAAAGTCACTGCCTTAAACTCAATGCAAACAAATATATTATCATCCCTTTCAGTAAAAGCAATGTTCCTGCTAACTACCACATCAACAGTAACACCCTAAGCATGCACTCAGTGGTGACAGACCTGGCCACACAGGTTGAGAACAGCCTTACCATTGATCACCATATCTCTACAGTGGCAAGAAGGGCATTCTATATTTCTCATCTCATAAGTAAGATCATTGCCTCCAGAAAAATAGAAGTTATAACCTCCCTGTACTCTTCCCTCATCAGGCCAATAATTGAGTCCAACGCCCCTTTTGGTATGTACCTTTCCAGGCACCTGCAGCAACTGGAGAGACCACAAAAGTTCCTCACAAGGAGAATTCAAGGTATTAAGCATCTGTCTTATGTGGATTAACTGAAATTACTGTCACTTTACTCCATTTTATACAGATTACTCAGAGGCAATCTCTGCCTTGTGTATAAGGCAATCTATGATTCTGTTTTATTGGAAATACTGCATATCCATAAGTACAATGGGTCACGGGTTACTCGGTATAAAGACCATAACCTGGTATGTGACATTAATAAAACCTGCTGGATGGACAGATTTCTCTCCCAGACATTACTGCACGTGTGGAACAGACTCACAATTCATGTGAAGTAGAGCACTTCTTTGGCCTTCTTCAAGCGCAGTCTGGATGATTGGATGGGTAACCATAAATTCACCCCAGGGGTTCAACCTGTGTCTCCCTAGGACATGGGCAATAGGTGCTGATTGTGGAAACAAGGGCAGAACTTGGCTAGGCTTGTAAGGGCCCTAGGGCCATTAATCTACTAATGTCAACGATTCCTTGACTTCATCAGTTCTAACCCACTAGACCAGCTTGTCTCATCCCCCACAAGGAAAGATAACATTCTGAACTTGGTTCTCACCAACATGAGTGATTGCTGCAACACCCCCACAGTAAATTCTTCCCTGGTGAGATCAGACCATCAGTCTGTCTCATTTGAAGTTTATATCCCGTCCATCCCACCCCCAGACATAACCAAGCTAAAAAACTTCTCAGAAGCTGACTACAACCTTCTAAGGGAGGGTATCATTAGCTTCACACCACCTCCCTCCTCAGCAGATGAAGACAACTATGCTGAACAGTACACCAATGCAGAATACAAGCACCTGTACAACTGCATGGACTCAGCCATACCCAACAGAACTAAAACCTGCTCCTCAAGGAAACACAAACCTATCTGGTGGGCATCCTCTATCAACAGGCTTTACAACAAAAGAAAGATACTGTTGTCCAAGGGTAAAAAGGCACAAATTCCCAATTGGAAAAACTCCCTCCTTAGCCTCAACAAGCAGATTAGATCACAAGTGAAAACATCCAAAGTCAATTATGAATCAAAACTAGCCTCCGAAACAAAGGGTAACCACAAAACCTTCTTCAGTTACATCAGGAACCTCTATGGTAAAGTCCAGATTTGCTCCAAATTATTTGTTAATGATACCACTTACACTGATCCTGTTATCTTAGCCAGCCTAATAGCAGATAGGTTCAGCGCAGACTTCACCCCCCCCCCCGTCCACTCAAAGGCCCATTCGACATCCTTGATACTTGTCCCGCACCTCACATCTCTCTAAATCAAGTGATAAGGGCCCTATGCAAGGCAAAGAACACAGCTTCCATGGGACCTGATAGTATCCCAGGCTGTATTCTGCACCATCTTCAGCAAGAACTAGCCTCGCCATTAAGCACCCTATTCAGCCACAGCCTAAGTACAGGCTTCATTCCAGCAGAGTGGAGAACTGCCACTGTCATCCCCATACAAAAGGGTGGTGCCACTCCTGACCCTGGAAACTATTGCCCCATTAGCTTGACAAGTCTGATCTGTAAAGCCAAATCTGAAGAAGCGTGGTTGTATCCACGCGAAAGCGCTCATCATCCCACTTGTTGAAAATAAAAGGTTCTACTTTATTTTTCTACATGCTCTACTGGATTATTTAACTACTTGGTAAACTTTCTATTTGTTACATCGTGGAGAGACCAGTTTCTGGTTTTACATATTCTGATCTGTAAAGCCACGGAGCATATTATTATGGACCTCATAAACAATGACATAGGCAATTTCCAAGCACTTGACCCCACCCAGTTCGGATTCATCAAGGGCAAATCTTGCCTGTTGAACTGGTTGACTTTTTTGAGACTGTCACCAAGACGTTGGATGAAGATAAGTCAGTATATACAGCTTACCTTCACTTGGCCAAAGCCTTTGACACAATCCCCCACTCAGGCATCATTGAAAAAAATAACACAATTTAGCGTAAATCCCTATCTTATCAGGTGGTGGCCAACTGGCTTACCGATAGGACCCACAAGGTCAAAATAGGTGCCTCCACCTCTGACGGCAGACCTGTCACTAGTGGTGCTCTCCAGGGATCTCTCCTGGGAACTCTACTGTTTGGCATCTACTTCTCAGAGATCCAGCAAAGACAAAAGGCCTGTGGCTGACCAAGTTTGTGGATGACTGTAAGTTGGGTGCTGTCACTGACTCCCAAGTGATGTTACCATACTACAACAGGGTCTCACAGCAACAAATGTTTGGTGTCAAAGTCATGGCCTTAAGTTAAATGCAAAAAAATGTATTATCATACCATTCAGCAAAGACACAACCCCTACTGATTACCACATCAACAGCAATCCACTAAACACACAACCTGTTGAGAGAGACATGGGTATGCAGATTGTCAGCAATCTCACATTTGATAATCATGTAGCTGCAGTGGTCAGAAAAGCCTTTTGCTTCATTCATCCCATAAGTAAAGGGATTGCCTCCAGAAAAAAGAAGGTTATTACCTCTCTGTACTCCTCCCTCATTAGGCCAATAATTGAGTACAATGCCCCGTTTACTATGTATCTCTCCAAACACCTGTACCAGATGGAAAGGCCACAGATATACCTCAAAAAGAGAATCAATGGCCTTGAACACCTGTCCTATGTGGACAGGCTCAAATCACTATCACTCTACTCGGTATCATACAGATTGCTCAGAAGTGATCTGTGTCTCACCTACAAGGCAATCTTGGACCCTGCCCTACTAGTTACTCCATATCAGTAAATCTAACTCCTCATGCATTACCCGATTGAAAGGCCTAAATCTAATATGCAATATTAACAAAACCTGCTGGAGAGACAGTTTTGTCTTCCAGAGGCTGCCCTGTCTCTGGAATAGGCTCCCCATAGACATCAAACAGAGCACATCACTGACACTCTTCAAGCGCAGCCTTGATGAGTGGATGGGAAACCACAAATTTGTCCCAGGGGCTCCACCTGTGTCCCACATTGACAGGAGTGACAAATGCTGACTGAGGTTTCTTTTTTGGAGATAAACTATTGGCTAGGCTTGTAAGGGCCCAGGGCCATTAGCCTATAACCTCCTACGATCCTATGATCCTATTTAGTTCATTTGGAAAAGAATTTAGACTTCCCTTTCATCCTCATGAATATTTAAGTATCAATATAAAGAGGGAGGCACTACAACAGATGGAAATGTGTGTGTCATATTCTGAGGAAGGTGAAAATACTTAAGCATTAAGGTATATTTAGCACTGGAATATATAGGTGATAGCAACTGAGGGGCAATAAGAGAAAGAAAGTTCTGCTATTAAAATTGTCTAGTAAGATGAAAATATTAGGGGCATGATACATATAATTAGGGTTAACATTTTGCCTCTAGTGGTGTATCTTTTATGACATATAGGTTCATAGGTTCATAGTTAGGTACTAGGCTATCTGCCCAAGGGCATTTATAAGCTTAGCCAGAGTGTGTCGACTTTCGCTGCCCCATTGATTAATTAAATGATCCTCTGTCAAGCAGAGCCAATGAAGTGATCCCAGGGGTGTATTTTCTGTTACCCATCCACTCGTCAAGGTTTCTCTTGAAGAGTGTTAGTGAGGGGCTCTGCCTAATGTAGTTTTGAATTTTGTTCCAAAGCATGGAGAGTCTCTGTGACAGGACTCTATCCCTCCAGCATGTTCGATTTATTGTTGTGGTGAGGTTTAGCTCACTAGAGCGTGTGGCTCGCAGTGACTTGGATTTCTTTAGGTGGAGCATGTCCATCAATTCTGAATTGGACATGGCTTTGTAAGTCAAGCAGAGATCACCTCTGAATAAGCGATATGCCACTGAGTACAGCCAGATTTTTTTCAGTTGGGCTGCACAGGACATATGTTTGAGGCCAGTAATCCTCTTGGTGAGGTACTTTCTGTTGGAAGTGTTTTGTGAGGTACATCCCAAATGGGGCATTGTACTCTATGATGGGACTGATGAATGACGAGTAGAGGGGCACTATAACCTCTTTAATTCTAGATGTGAACCCTTTAGTAACTAGATGGGCCACATAGAAGGATTTCCTAACTACTATGGCAATAATGGCAATATGTTTGTCAAAGGAGAGATTACTATCTACCTGGGTCCCCAGATCTCTTATTACCTCTTCTGTATTAAGGGGGCTGCCACCTATGTGGTAATTCGTGGGTGTTTTGTTTTTCTCAAATGGGATGACTATGCATTTTGTGGCATTTAGCTTGAGGCCATGACTTTGACACCAGGTGTCCGTCTCAGTAAGGCCCTTTTGGAGGATGTCCATGTCAGCTGGAGAGTCAATTATGGCTCCCAGTTTGCAGTCATTGGTGAACTTGCTTAGCCATAGTCCTCCTGTGTTTGCCTGTACTTCTGAGAAGTATATACCAAACAGTAGGGGTTCCATAACCGAGCCTTGCATGACACCACTTGTGACTGGTTTAGAGTCAGACCTGGAGCGCACTATTCTTACCGTGTGAGTTCTGTCTGTAAGCCAGTTGGCAACCCATCTCATGATGTAGGGGTTTATGTTCAGGCTGGTGAGTTTTTCTGTAATACCCTAGTGCGGAATGGTGTCGAAAGCCTTGGCGAGGTCAAGGTAGGCTGTGTGAACAACCTTTCCCTCATCTATGGCCTTGGAGACTGTCTCGAAGAAGTCATCCAGGTTTAGTAGGCATGATCTGCCCTTAACAAAGCTGAACTGGGTCAGGTCAAGTGTTTGGAGGTTCCCAATGTCTTTGTTAATGAGTTCCATGAAGATGCACTCCATAGCTTTGCAGACCAGGCTAGTCAGGCTTATGGGGTGATAGTTACCAGGGTCAGTTGTGGCCCCTCCTTTGTGGAGAGGAATAACTGTTGCTGTGCACCATTTTTTTGGCACGTGGCTGAGGTTGAACAGCGTGTCCAGGTAGGAGGTTATTTTGTTCTGTAGTTTGTGCAAGATGCAGCCTGGGGCACCATCGCCCCATTGACGCTGTGTTTTTGGCTTTTGAAAGGGCTATTTTCACCTGTGCATCTGTGATTTCTGGGACACTACAATTTTCTGGTATTGTTGTGGCCCCTTTTGGGGGTGAGAGGGGGTGAAGTTTGCACTGAATCTATCTGCCAGGATGTTGGCAATATCAGTAGGTTCAGTATATTTTGTGCTATTTTGCACTAGTTCAGTGCATATCTGCGAGTTGCCATTTAGATTCTTAACATAGCTAAAGAAGTCTTTGTGGTTATCTTTTGAATCCTTGTCTATTTTTCTTTCGAAGTTAGTATTGGATGATTTTATGAGGGACCTTAGTTTCTTACTGATACTGATCAGGGATGTCTTTCCTTCTTGGGATTTGCTTTTTTTCTGAACTAGTTTCCTCCTTCTATTGTATAGCCTGTTTATGGCAGGGGTCCACCAGACTATGTTAGAGGAGTGAGTCTTAGTTTTGCTAGGGATGGCATGATCCAGGCATCCTTGTAGGTGCTCATAGAGTGCATTTGTAAAGGTTTCTGCATCTTGGGCAGTGTTATCCTTTAGCATGGGGGCTGTGAAACTTACCGCCTCTGTCTTAAGTAAGGTGAAGTTTGCTTTAGAAAAGTTTTTTTTACTGTGGTTTCCTTTGTTGGGGGTGGTGGTGGGGTGTGGACATCCAGAGTGATTAGTTTATGGTCTGATCTAACCAATGACAGGTTGACCTCCGATGTGGAACACCTGTCGCTCATGTTTGTGATGACCAGGTCCAATATGTTTTCACCTCTGGTAGGGGAGTTTATCAGCTGATCCAGGGCATTTGAGTTGATGAATTCCAGGAAGCACTGGGTCTGGGAGTTTGTACTCGAGTTGTTTTCCCAGTTAATGGTAGGATAATTGAAATTGCCCGATATCAGGGTGTTCGGTAGGACCTTCATGTTTTCCAGTGTCTCCAGAAAGGTGGAGTGGTGGTCCTGGGTCATGGAGGATGATCTGTAGCAGGCCACAATTTGCAATGCAGATTTGCCCAATGTTAGTTGCACATGGATGATCTCAGAGGTATCATGCTGTACCACTAACCTGGAGGTGCAGGTATCCTTGATAAATATGGATACACACCCCCTCCTTTTGTGTTTCAGTCCATGGTCTGTGGCCGAAACATGTGGTACGAGTTGTAGCACAGTAGTGCTGGGGTGCTCTCTGGAGCCTTGAATCAGGTTTCAATTACTGCACAGACATTGACGTTCTCCATACTGAGGAGTGCTTCGAGCACGTACATTTTGAGATTTAAACTCCTGGTGTTGAGTAGCATAACCCTCAGTTTTTTGTTAATTGTGCTGTTTACAGAGGTGGGTTTGACTTTTGAGCCCTGCCTAAAAAAGGCACTATGGGGGCAGCAAGAGCCTTGGCCAGTATTCAAAAGCCCAGGGGTGACAGGTGCAAGCCATCTCTTGCGAAGCAACGTGGCTTGTCGAGCATGTCGTACCAGGCTGACAGACACTGGACCCCTTTGAATGACACCAGAAGTTTAGCCACTTGTTGAAATTGATAATTTTTTCTTTATACTGAGGTATCATTCTTGGTAAGGGCAGGATGCTACTCAGGGTCAGGGTCATACCAGCCTGGGCTACATGATCAGAGAGCTCTTCCATGTCTCTTTTCATGTAGTCCAGGGAGGTAAGTCTGAGGTCGTACATATCTATATACGTTTTCATGATAAAATGATTGCAGGTATCTGGGATCTTTGGAACAGCTATGTTTGGAGTGGGAAGAGTGAATGAATTGCTAAAGGCAGTTAGAGACCAAAAATGAAGAAAAGGTTGGGGGAGGGCATTAAATACCTGGCTTCATACACTATGCTTCATCCATAAATGTAACACAGAGAATGAGAGGTATGGAGAATAAAAGCATGTATGAAAAGGAAAAAGGTGGTGAGACTGTTGTGGAGTGAGATGATGAAGTTTAATGGGAATAAAGATATCGACAAGTGGTTTGGTGGAGAACAGCTACTGGTTTGTTCTGGATCAGTTCGACTTGATAGTTTACTGGAAGGGGAGAAGTGCAAAGCCTTGGGATATAAAATTAACAAATGGGGAAGTAATGAGCTGTAATTTGGGGTGGAAGGTTTAGATTAGGAGGCTGTAATTGAATTTATGTTTTTGACTGGCTAAAGGAAGTGTTTTTTTTTAAAACGTGGATTGGTAAGCCTATAGTGCCATTATCAGAAGAGTGAAAAGGTTGGAGGTTGTGAAAAATGGAAGTGTAAAGTGAAATAGGAAGAATGGGTATGAAAAGAGAGCTGATTTCAGATTAAAAGAAGGAGAACATGGGTTAGTGCAGGGGTTTGGAGGTAAGGGAACTACTTAAATTAAGGAATACATTCATAAAGAGAGTGTGAGCTATGCGAAAAACGTATAACAGAATGCATTTTGGGAAGTGGAATGGAGATCGAAGACTGAAGGGCCAGTACATTATTTGCAGCATTGGCTGCAGTACTGATGGTGCTGGCCAACTAGATGGTTAAAGGCAGAAGGGAGGTGGAAAGAGGCTACATGTTGAAAATGTGTAAAATCAGAGGATGACAACATCTACTTCTGTGTGTTTTTTTTTTCATGCATGACTTGAGGAAGCCTTGGGAAGTGGTGGATATTTTTTTCCTCAAAAGTGTACAAGGAAAAAAAAGCACAAAAAAGAGGAAATATGAAGTTATGACATACTTAGGTGAGTGAAGAAGGCAAGTCAAAGGATGTGGGATGGCCACAGACTGAAGGGAAGCAGGATTGGAAGGGTGTTTTGGGAGCATGTTGTATTATTAATATGAGGGAAAAGGAAAGTATTTTAGAGGTTAGTGGGGTAAATAATATAGAGCTGCATTTTGCTTTGATAATGGAAATGCACAGTATGATTGACTAGAAGGGAATCTGCTTAGTTACGCACCTATGTGCCTGCTTAATAATATGTGATTATGGCTGTCGCTCATCCAATCAGGAGAAAATAGATGACTCTTAGTGGGTTCTGTTCAAACAGCTTTATTATGTACAAGCATATCAAGGTTGAGGCTTAATAACTTTAACTTAGATAAAATTATAAACAAACTAGCTATTACACTCATACATGCTGAGTCTCTAGCTGCACTCTCAAAATGGCACTGAAGCTAGCACGTGCTTGCTATTTATATGCACATGCTGACCTTGAAACACTTTTTAAAGGTACAACAAACACACGGATGCAAACACACACACACACACACACACACACACACACACACACACACACACACACACTTACACACACTATTCTACATCCACCCTCTTTGAGAAATGAGTCATGCAATATTGATGACATTGATTGACATGCAGTTGATACAAATAATTCTTTGTCATGCAATTATACGGAACTAAATACATATAGGCAATTATGTCCAGCTTTCTGTGTATTTCACACTAGGTCTAGAAATATGACCAAATCGTGTGACATAGAAATTGGAATTAGGTCTAGCAACTGGAACTGTCTGAATGTTCAACTTTGAGGACATCAGGAACATCATCAAGAATGGAAGTAGAAGGTAAGACATGTTCTGCAACAGGAACATTGTCTGGATTGCTCTGAGATCTAGAGTCTGTATCACAGAAACAATGCTGCGATATCGATGCTGGTGCAGGAAGAAGATGTCTGAGATTTATTCTGTACTCCACACCCTCAGACTCTACGAAGCAGGATCTCGGCTTGGTACATATACCTGTCACTTGACCAATCTGGTCAAAAACCTTTGATGTTTGTATCCTCACTGTCTCTCTTTCTTTCAATGGACAAAGAAATCGGCTCAATTTGTCATAACTGGACTTCTGGAAAGAATGCTTTCTGAAAATTTGAGCTGTAATTTTCCTATAGTTCTTACCTTTACCTCTCAACAAACTGGAACTAATAGGCAATGTTGTTCTGGTTTGCCTAGCTAGAAGTCTCTGAGCAGGTGAGCCAAATATATTGTCACGGGGTATGTTTCTGAGATTAAGTAAATTCAAAAAGAGATTGGCATTATCACACTTTGACTTCTCCAGCAATTGCATTGCACTCTGTACTGCACATTCAGCTAGTCCATTTGACTGTGGATACTCTGAAGTATTAGTAACATGTACAAAGTCTCATTCTTTGCAAATTTCTGAAACAACTGACTGGTAAATTGGGTACTATTGTCAGAAACAAGTTTGTGTGGACTACCATGAACTGAGAAATGTCATTTCAACTTAGTAATAACAGCAGTGGATGTTGATTAGGTAGCAAATCAATCTCAAACCAGTTTGAATAAGAGTCTACCAACACTAAGTAATGCTGATTGTTCCACTCAAATATATCAGTGGCTACTGTTGAGCAAGGTAGTTCAGGAACTTGACTTAGCTGAAGTGGTTCTTTTTTCAAATGTAGTTTAGTACTATTGCATACTGAACAAGAAGAAACTACTTTATCAATGTCTTTTGCTAGAGAAGGCCAAAATACTAGTTCTTTCACCCTTTTTTGATAGATTCGGAACCTGGGTGACCACAGTGCAAAATCTGGATATATTCATGTTGTAAGGAAGCAGGAACAACAGTTTTAGGACCTTTGAAAATAATGGCATCTTCCATCAACACCTCATCTCTGTAAGGAAAATAAGTTTGCACTTCAGGTGGTACACTAGATTGCTTTGATGGCCATCCAACATTAATGCAGTGGTTGAGCTTTTGTGAAATTGGATCAGTCTTTGTATGATCTCTCAGCTCATCAAATCTCATGGTAGAAATATTATGCACTTCCATGACACCAAAGTCAAAATTTTCTGTATGAAGCTGTTCCATTGTATTTCAGGGTGTTCTGATTAAGGTATCAGCCAGATAAAGAAGTTTGCCTTTTGTATAGACCATTTTGAAGTTGTACTTTTGCAATTTGAGCATCATTCATTGTAATCTCGCTGGCGCTGAATGCATAGACTTCTTTAAAATAGTAACTAGAGACTGGTGATCAGTTTCAGTCTAAATAGCTCGACCATAGATATAATTATGAAACATTGAACATGCAAATACTATTGCCAAAAGTTCTTTCTCAGTTTGCGCATATTGCATTTCAGTTTGGGTAAGAGATCTAGATGCATAGGCTACTGGTCTACCCTCTTGAAGAATAACTGCACCAAGACCAAATTCTGAAGCATCACAGGAAAGAGTTACTGGTTTATTGACATCATAGTATCTTAATGTAGGTGGGGTGGCAATTTTCAACTTAAAATCTTCAAATGCTTTCTGGTGCTGTTCCAGTCAAGACCATATAACATTCTTGCATATCAACTTTCTTAAAGGTGCTGTCAATTCACTGAAGTCTGGCATAAACTTGCCTAAATAGTTGACCATGCCAAGAAAATGTTGTAGAGCTTGAACATTATCTGGAGGTGGCATCTCACGAATGGCTGCTTGCTTGGACGGATCTGGTCGCAAGCCAGTGCTAGTAAATAAATGACCTACATATGTAACTTCTGGTTGTCTGAATTTGCACTTCAGAGGACTGAGCTTTAAGTTCACTTCACATGCTCTGTCGAGAAATCTCTTAAGGTTTCTGTCATGCTCTGCTTCACCATTGCCTCCAACCAATATATCATCTACTATTATGGCACAAGGATAACCTGAAAAAAATGTGCTGCATTGCATACTGGACATAGGCGCCAGAACCATAGGGCAAGGGGGAGGGGGCACTCCCCCCACTTTTACAGCTGCAAGACCTGTATGGACTCATGCATGCGTCACACGCTATTTAAACACAAAAGTGCGTGGAAACAACTACCTGATCACATCAAGTGCTGGCAGATCATCCATGCTAAGGAGATACTCCTTTTGTTTATGTAAGTAGCTGGTGTGCTCCGTTTGTTTATGTAAGTAGCTGGTGTGCTCCATTTATGTAAGTAGCTGATGTGATCTGTTTGTTTATGTAAGTAGCTGGTGTGTGCTCTGTTTGTTTATGTAAGTAGCTGGTGTGTTCCATTTGTTTATGTAAGTAGCTGGAGTGTTCCGTTTGTTTATGTAAGTAGCTGGTGTGCTTCATTTGTTTATTTAAGTAGCTGGTGTGTTCCATTTGTTTATGTAAGTAGCTGACATGTTCCGTTTGTTTATGTAAGTAGCTGGTGTGCTCCGTTTGTTTATTTAAGTAGCTGGTGTGTGTGTGTGTGTGTGTGTGTGTGTGTGTGTGTGTGTGTGTGTGTGTGTGTGTGTGCATGTGTGTGGTAGCTGGTCTGCTCCATTTGTTTATTTAAGTAGCTGGTGTGCTCCGTTTCTTTATTTAAGTAGCTGGTGTGTGTAGTATAGATAAGTTCTAGAAGGCCAAATTCTAGCCTTCTTTATGAATTAGTCTGCATGCCTTCCTACAAATATGATTGTCAGTGAACAGCCTGACTCTCTGCAGTGATAAATAACCATATTTATAACACCACCTTACTGAATGCTAATTCAAACTCTTGCACCCATGTAGCTTTCCTTCTGAGTCAAGAACCATAGCCAACAGCTGCATTATGTTCAGTAGGTCCCATAATGTAATCAGATAATGTAGTAACCAAAACAATGGCAGTTTCACGTTTTTCAATACTACATGGATGTCCTTCATAACCTGCTTGGCCTCTGATGTTCTGAGACAAAGCACCAGTCACAGGGATGATAGTATAACACCCACAAATCATAGCTGTTTAATAATAGTTCCCTGAGGGAATCTTCAAAGTATTTATCTAATGCTATATACCCCACTGCATATTATCAGGAATAATTCTACCTAGTCTGGGTTGGATGACTAATTAGGGGTATTAACAATTATGGTAACAAATCCATTCACTCCATCTGGTGAGTATGCTCACTGCACCCTTGATCATTCAATTATCTGCCTAATGCTTTATAAAACTGACTAAACACTGAGACTGAAATACACAGCTAAGAAATGTTAAGTGGACTGCAGTAGTCTGATGTTCATAATCTGCACACCATATTAGCAACTAAATACTGCAACAAAAAGCAAAACAACAGTATTTTTGGGATGTTCCCATTGCAAACTCTTTAAATTTCGTAGAAATTCCATTGTATGAACACAGGACTCCTTTACTGAATAAAAGCTGCACGCTTACAATCTCTGCTACAGTGGAAGTGCTGACAGATGGTGTGCTCCATTTGTTTATTTAAGTTGCATGTGTGTGAAATGCCCCAGTTATACAACTGGTGGTTAGAATTTCTGAGGCTCAAACCCTGTACCTTAGGTAGGTGAGCCTGCATGCTCTACCCACACCACCACTTGTGATTCAGGGAGCTTAGTCCATAGGTCTTAACTGTCTAGATTTTGACGAAATATTTGGATCATACGTTTGGTCTGTTCCTCTTGAAATTTGTTTTCTGGCAAATCAGTGAGAATGGAATTCACTAAATAATGACAGCCCTTTAAGTTTCAGTCTTCCTATTTTTGTTTTTTTGGAAACACATAACACAAAATATTCAGTCTTCCTTTCTTTTTTGGAAACACATGGTAACACAAAACACTATTTTAGAAACTTTCTAAGATTATACAAGCAATATTTAAAATGTGTCCCTGGTTCTGGGCCTTTGACCCCCCCCCAAATAAATTTTGCCTTTTTCCAGATTTCTTTTACTGTGAAATTGAGTTTAGTGGATGGTGCAGAGGTAGTGCTGTCTTCTCAGAACAAAAGGTTCTCTGGTTTGATTTTTGGCTGGGGTGCCTTCTATGTGGAGTCAGTATGTCCTCCCTGTGTTTGTGTGGGTTTCTTTTGGGTGCTCCAGTTTTCTCCCATGTTACAAAGACATGCATCTGGAGCACTTCTCCCTAGGTCTCTGCTGAAAATTGGCTTTGCTCCAAGTTGGACTTTCCTGTTAAATAAACAAAATATTTTACAAGGAGCTGAGAGCTTCAGGGGAAGAGAAGTTTAGTGCTGCTTATTCCAAGTCTGTTTGCATTGTTAATAACACAACAGGTAGTAGCCTTACTGTTGATGCAAAAGGCTGTGGGTTCTACTCCCACAGTATGCAGATGGATCGCTAATACTGTTCTGTGTTGTACTTTAAAGGGAGTGAATGCTGCAGTCCTGTGAATGTCCTCCTTTGGAGGAATTACCTAGTAACTATGAACTTATCAGTTTGCCATCCATTCCCTACTGCAATATTACTAGCTTATCATTTTTTAATGCAACATAGGCAAATTATTCTTCAAGGGCAACACCCACTTTATTTGTAGATGAAACAATGAAATATAAAGTTGTTTCCTAGCAGCAACCTCTTCATTGGTTACAGATACTTTTAATGTGGAATTATTTAGATGACTTACTTCTGCAGAGATTTTGCATATTTACTGACATTGGTGGATTGTAATGATAGAAGTTTGAGTGGTCTTCTATGGTTGAAATTTTCTGAAATTGGTAGTTTTGTCATTATTGGTTCATACATTTTGTTTCATTACAAGACTGTTCAAAACTACAAATTTAAAATACATTTTAACAACTGGTGCTGTATTACTCAAGGAATATAATTTAATACAATCAGGAAGGTGAATCAAAGAATGCATACATGTATGCATGGCCCTAAAAATGTGTTTGAAAACAGCCCAGAGGAAAGTGTGAAAGGCTCAAAATCATGGGCAAATGTTAAGCTTTACTCTTGTTACCAAAGCAATGGATGAAGGTAAAACAGTTCACACCACATTACCTTGACCTGGCCAAGCCTTTTGACTCAATCCCCTACACTGGTGTAGTACAAAAGATGAATAATGTAGGAGCAAACACTTGCATCACTAGCTGGATTGCCAATTTGCTCACAGGATGGAGGAGATCAAAATAGGGGACGAGACCAATCACCAGTGGAGTCCCCCCAGGGTTTGATGCTGACTCTGAGACTTTTTCTGTTTGGCATATACATCTCAAATGTAAAAGGAAATACCAACGCGCTTTGGCTGGCTAAGTTTGAGATGACTGCAAGCTAGGAACAGTTACTGAATCCCCAAATGACTTAACCATTATGCAGGAAGTTTTGCCCCAAATAATAACTGGTGTCAAAATCATGAAAATGCCCTCTGAGAACTGACCCAAATGTTTGGCATTTGGGAACTTGTGTGCACAGTGACCTAACTTTTGACCAGCATGTGCCCAGAGTCATTACAAAGCCTTTCTATATTGCACAGCTTATAAACAAATCGATTGGGACTAGATCTAGAGATGTTGTTGCCCCCCCTTACTAAGCTCTCATTAGCATGCATCTGTCCAGCCCCATGCAACAATTGGAATACCTTCAGATACACCTTACTCAAAGGATACAAGTCCTAAACAATAGGTCTTGCATGGACCACCTCAAAGATTTATTACTATACTCAGTATCCTACAGAGTGCTTAGAGGTGACAAGTCCGGCATACAAGGCATCCTCCGACTTAATACAGATGGACCTACTAAACATCAGCAAGTCAAATGGCATCAGAAATACTCAGTCCAGGTATCTAAACTGAATGTTGTGGAGAGATGGATATATATTACAGAGGCTACCACTGTCCCATAACAGACTATCCATACAAATAAAACAAAGCTCATCTGTCCACATTCAACTGCAACTTGGATCTTAGGATGGGTAATAGAAAATGTACTCCAGGATTGCCCCTCATGCCACTAATGGATAGAGGCAGTTCTTAAATGCTGCATCCCTTACAAGGGTTCCCTCAAATTATCTATGGTATAATCACAATTATTTTCACTAGGGCTAATATACAATTATCAGCCATGGAATAGGTAAGATCAATCAGAAAATGTTAATTTAAGCATCAAAAAGGAATTGGCTAATCTTAAAATGTCCTCCAAGTGAACCTATGCTGTGGTAGTAAATAGTTATAAAAAAATTGCCCTTTTTGATCACTAAGTGCCCCCTCACCCTCCGCCCCCCCCAGTCTTCAACAGCTTCCGCCACCTATGACTCTGAAAGACCGCACTTGCAGAATGTATTCCAAATGGCTTCTGAGGAATCTGTATCTGCCAAACTGGGTACTGAAAGTAGTCAATAATGAGGATTTGTGATCAAGCATTACTTGCCAAAATGAACTTTCTGCATCCAAGACAAAACAAACAGTGGCATTTTGTATAACTTCCTTGACTGTATGCAATGAATGATTTCTCTTTAATGCTTTGTTCAAATCTCTTGGGTCAATACATAATCTAATTTCGTCTGTGCCTTTTCTGTGGGCTGCTACTATGGATGACAGCCATTCTGTTGGTTTTGTGACTGGACAAATCACACCTTGCTGCACCATTTTATCCAATTGAGCTTTAACTTTATATTGTATAGTTATCGGAATTTTTCTTGCTGGTCTGACCACTGGACTGACCTTTGGGTCTAACTTCATAGAATACACAACTGGAAGTTGCCCAACCTGTCATCAAAAACATCAGCATACTCTGAGAAAATAGCTTCAGTAAAATTGGAACTAGGATATCTGCTTACATGATGAACTTCTTTGGTAAAGGAAAGCAAATTTATTTTCAAACTGTTTCTGAGACCCAATAATGACTGCACAGGTCTTTGGACTATATAGAATAACAAATTGTAACAATTCCTAGCCAAATAACATGAAAGCACTATTGAGCCTTTGGTTTGAATTTCTTCACTTCCATAGGCAATAAGTTTTGCGCAACTAGCCACATTGAGTTGTTCACCACTTCTCATCTTAGCAAATGTGTCTGCTGACATAACAGTACACTTTGAGCCAGTGTCCACTTTAAGCTCAGTGGATTTACCATTGATCTGGACAGTACAAAACACTTCACTCTTTGCCAACAAATTCACTGCATCAGCCTTTTCATCAATTACTGATACACTGTCTACATCAAAAGTAGAATTACAGCTCTCTATATGATCAACTTACTTTTTTGAGTGACCCTTCTTTATAACTGTGTGAGGTTTATTTGATTTGCAAAACTTCTGAAAATGGCTCCACTTTTTACACTTGTGGCATTGCTGACCAAATACTAAGCATTTTATTTCTTTTAGACTCATGATTGGCACCACAATTGTGACAGTTAACAATAAAGTTGGATTTGGGTTTTGCTGACTCACCCTTGTACTGAGGTGAGTATGTCCTTTTCTCAGAACTTACTGGAAAACTATGGGTTTTACCTGGGGAGCCTGCAGGGGTAGCAGGTACCATGTGTTTAGGTCTGCTTCTGCTAGCCACATGTTGCATACTACATTTGCTCTGGAGCCTGCTGAAACCATGCTCTTATCACTTGGAAGCATACTTGTGTACCTTTCTGTAACTTCATGGATTTAACAAATCTCAATAGCTTTGCTCAGCATTAAATCACTGACACGAAGCAAAATCTTTTTCACTGCAGCACTATTAATACCATACACAAGCCTGTCATTTATTAACTCATCTTTTAAATCACCAAACTGACATGTTTTAGCTTTGTTTCTCAGGTCAGTAATGTAAGCTGCAAAAGTTCCCCCTGCTTTCTGATCTCTTGTGTAAAACAAATGCCTCTCTAAAGTAATGTTTGTCTGGGGGTTACATATTTCCCTGAACTTGCTTTTCAAACACTCAGGGCCTTCCCTTGATTCAGCCTGTACAACAATATGACATTTTTCACCTTCTCCCTCATATACTGCTGGTGCATACACAAATGAATGCTCTTTTTCAATGGCCTCTGACCCGGCTAGGTTTAGCAAAATGAATGCCCTGGTGCATGCATCTTTGTCCGAATAAGCTGCTTGTATAAAAATATTGTACTCTTGCTCAAAATATCCAGATTCAGATCAAATACAAGTGGTGATCTTTTTTGAAATCTGTCTGCCATATTAACATATACCAGTGAAGGCTTTTGCAAGTTTGCACGAACACACACACACACACACACACACACACACACACACACACACACACACACACATGTACATTTGCCAGAAATGTATGCCAGTATTTATAACATTGCCCAATAACACAACAAGCCTCTGAATAAATGAACTTTGTGAATAAGAGTCTTGGGCCCCGGAATACTCTTGAAATTACTATACTGTAAGAAATCACCTCATCAGTGTAAGAAACATTTCAAAATAACTGCACTGTGCAATTAAACTGGGCAGAAGAAGCACAGAGTAAGAATCATTTAAAATAACAACACTCTGCAAATAAACAGTACACAGCAAACTGAAACTTTCTCCAAATGGCTGTACTTTGCTAAATAACTCTTTACAGTGCAAGAAACACTATGTAATGGTGGCACTTTGCGAATAAACACACACAGCACAAGAAACTTTTTGAAATGGCTGTATTTTGACTGTACTTCATGAAATAGTTGCACTTTGCACACAAATAATTTGTTCAGAATAAATGTACAGTAATAAGCATGCACTGTAAGCACTTTACACACTTTGAGATACTTCAAATAACTCTAGTTATGCCCTAAATACAATGCAAAATGGTAGTTATGCCAAAACACAGAACTTTGCCAAAAAGCATGCAGTCACCTTGTTGTATTTAAGCTTAATATGCCCTTTTTGCCCTTATTAAATATGTTTTGCTTGATTAATCTTTTTCCGTGCCCTTTCTTGTGCTTGTTTTATTCTCAACATGTTTGCTTTACTTTAAACATGCTCATTTTGCAATTCCTAGGTAATTCTGAACTCCTTATATAATCTTCTGATAATCATTTTATCTTGTATCTTAATTTTAAACATTTTGTTTAATTAATAAACTTTTTGTGCCTCTTGCTTGTTTAAGTCTGCAGTGGGAGCCTGGAAACTATCAACGGATCCTGGAAACTATCTTGACTAGCTTGGTCTGCAAAGCTATGGAAAGGATCATCATGGACCTCATAAATAAAGATATTGGGGATCTACAGACACTGGATCCTACCCAGTTCAGCTTTGTTAAGGGCAGATCCTGCCTCTTAAACCTGGTCGATTTCTTTGAAACAGTCACCAAGGCCATTGACGAGGGGAAAGTGGTCCACACAGCCTACCTGGACCTTGCAAAAGCCTTCGATACAATACCCCACTCGGGCATTATAGATAAGCTCACCAGCTTAAATATAAATCCCTATGTCACTAGATGGGTTGCAAACTGGCTCAAGGACAGAACCCACATGGTTAGAATTGCTGGAGCCATGTCAGACTCCAAACCAGTTACAAGTGGCATCCCACAAGGCTCAGTCCTGGGACCTCTCTTGTTCAGTATATATTTCTCGGAGGTACAAGCTAACACGGAAGGACTGTGGCTGACCAAGTTCACAGATGACTGCAAACTGGGAGCCATAACAGACTCTCCAGCTGGCACAAGCATCCTACAAAAGGGCCTCATAGAAACAGACAACTGGTGCCAGAGCCATGGCCTCAAGCTAAACGCCAAAAAGTGTATAGTCATCCCCTTTGGCAAAAACAAAGTGCCCACAAATTACCACATAGGTGGTAATCCATCAAGTACGGAAGAAGTAATTAGGGACCTGGGGACCCAAGTTGATAGCAATCTCTCATTTGACAACCACGTGGCCAAAGTGGTTAGAAAAATATTTTATATAGCCCACCTAATCATGAAGGGATTCACATCTAGATTAGGGGAGGTCATCGTACCTCTTTACTCATCCCTAATCAGGCCCATAATTGAGTACAATGCCCCTTTTGGGATGTACCTTACCAGACACCTGCAGCAACTGGAAAGACCCCAAAAGTACCTCACAAAGAGGATCAAAGAGCTCAAACAGATGCCATATACTGCCCGGTTAAAGAAACTCCAGCTCTACTCAGTGGCATACCGCCTGCTCAGATGCGATCTGTGCCTGACGTATAAAGCCATGTCCAACCTGGAATTAATGGACATGCTGCACCTCAGAAAAGCCAAATCCCATCGAGCTATGCGCTCGAGAGAGTTGAACCTCAGCACTGAAATAAATAGGACATGCTGGAGGAACAGATTCATAACCCAGAGGCTCCCTTCACTCTGGAATAAAATCCCAGTCCAGGTTAGGCAGAGTCCCTCATTGACTCTCTTCAAGAGGAATCTTGATGAGTGGATGGGAGATAGTAGGTTTACCCCGGGTATCACTTCTGTGTCACTGTTAGACAGAGGCACAGTATACTAACCTCAAAAAAGGGCATAGCAAAATTCATTTAAAATGGGTGGCGAAAGCCAAACACACTCTGGCTAGGCTTATAAATGCCCTAGGGCAGATAGCCTAGTATGAACCTATGAACCTATGAATAATGTGGTTTGTGCCCTTGTAATGCTCAGTTTTATCTTTTTTATAAAATAAATAGTTTGTGCAAGTTTTCATTACCTTTGGTCCATTTCTGGCCCTTTTTGTGCTCAGTTCTCTTAGTTCACCTTCACTGTTAACTCTGCACCTTGTAGGTCTGAAAAGCAGTCTATGGAATCTCAGTTCTGACATCATGTCACTCATCCAGTCAGGATAAAATAGACGAGCCTTAATAGGTTCTGTTCAAGCAGCTTTATGGATAAACACATAGATTGAGGCTTAATAACTTTAATTTAGATAAACGTATAAACAAACTAGCTATTGCACTCATACATACTCACTTTCTGGATGCGCTCTCAAAAATGACACTAAAGTTAGCATGTGTTTGCTATTTATATGCACATGCTGACCTTGAAATGCTTCTTAAAGGTGCAACACACACACACACACACACACACACACACACACACACACACACACACACACACACACACACACACACACACACACTATTCTACAATGGCTAAAAGGGTATGGAGTAAAATTTTCATTATTTCAAATGGGCCTACAATGGACACTAATAAACCTGAGTTTAGAAGGAAGTTGGGAGATATTAGTTCATGTTATGGAATATTTATTCATTGATGCTTAATGCCATCAGTACTGAAAGTGTCAGTGTTTGTCATTCCATGTAGGTAACATTTGTTCACCAAAATGCTCTTTGGGATGAAAAATGCTCCAACAATTTCCTAGAGACTGGTAGATTGTATCCTGGCAGAAGCTTTTAGCTATACTCTTTCTTACAACAATGTTATCTGTAGCCACTTTTGGCAGGAAAAGGTCTATGGTGTTTTGGTGGTGTTGAGCAGACAAAAAGGGCATGGCTAACTGTTAAGGCAAGTAAATATGTTAGGCATTAATGGCAAAACTATCTTACTGTGGACACTGCGTGGGTAGTAGCAAGAACAGGCCAGTGCCATCTGGGGTAGAAGCGACTCACATATCTCCTATCTTCCTCTTCTCTTTTGGCTGTTCCCATTAGGGGTTGCCACAGCAGATCATCTGTTTCCATTTCTTCCTGTCCTCTGCATATTGCTCAGTCACACCAACTGCATGCATGTCCTCTCTCACCATGTCCATAAACCTTATCATAGGCCTTCATCTTTTCCTCTAACCTGGCAGATGGATCCTTAGCATCCTTTTCCCAATATACCCATATCCCATAATCCCTCCTCAGCACATGTCCAAACCAATGCCATCTCGCCTCTCTGACTTTGTCTCCAAACCGTCCAACCTGAGCTGACCCTCTAATATACTGATTCCTAATCCTGTCCATCCTTGTCACACCCAGTGCAAATCTTAACATCTTTAACTCTACCACTTTCAGCTCTGACTCTTGCCTTTTTGTCAGTGCCACCATTTCCAACCCATACAACATAGCTGGTCTCACTACCCTCTTGTAGACCTTTCCCTTTCACTCTTACTGGTACCTGTCTGTCACAAATCACTCATGTCACTCTTCTCCACTCATTCCACCCTGTCTGTACTCTCTTCTTCACCTCTCTTCCACACTCACCATTACTCTGAAGAGTTGATCCCAAGTACTTAAACTCATCCACCTTTGTCAGCTCTACTCCCTGCATCCTCACCATTCCTCTATCCTCCCTCTCATTCACACACACATATTCTGTCTTAGTCCTACTGACCTTCATTCCTCTCCTCTCTAGAGCATATCTCCACCTCTCCAGGGTCTCCTCAACATGATCGCTACTCTCACTACAGATCACAATGTCATCTGCAAACATCATAGTTCATGGGGGATCCTCTCTGATCTCGTCTGTCAACCTGTCCATCACCATTGCAAATAAGAAAGGGCTCAGAGCTGACCCTTGATGTAATCCCACCTCCACCTTAAATGGATCTGTCGCTCCCACTGCAGACTTCACCACTGTCACACTACCCTCATACATATTCTGTACCACTCTTACATACTTCTCTGCCACTCCTGACTTCCTCATACAATATCACAACTCCTCTCTAGGCACCCAATCATATGGTTTCTCCAAGTCCACAAAGACACAATACAACTCCTTCTGACCTTCCCTATATTTCTCCATCAACAGTCTCAGAGCAAACATTGCATCTGTAGTGCTCTTTCCCGGCATGAAACCATACTGCTGATCACTAATCATCACCTCCCTTCTTAACCTAGCTTCTACTACTCTTTCCCATAACTTCAAGCTGTGACTGATTAGTTTTATCCCTCTGTAGTTACTACAACTCTGCACATCACCCTTATTCTTAAAAATAGGTACCAAAACACTTTTTCTCCACTCCTTAGGCATCCTCTGACTTTCCAAGATTTCATTAAACAATCTGGTTAAGAACTCCACTGCCATTTCTCCTAAGCACCTCCATGCTTCCACTGTTATGTCATCTGGACCAACAGCCTTTCCATTCTTCATCCTTTTCATAGCTGTTCATGCTTCCTTCTTCCTAATCTGTTTCACTTCCTGATTCACAATCCCCACATCATCCAATCTTTTCTCTCTCTCTCATTCTCTTCATTCATCAGCCCCTCAAAGTACTCTTTCCATCTACTCAACACACTCTCCTCGCTTGTGAGTATGTTTCCCTCACTATCCTTCTCCTATATATGTTACTAAAAAGCAAGTAAAAGCATTCCTCAGAGCAGCAGGGCTATTATAGAAAGAGTGTCCTTCAGTGTAGCACCACAGCCACTTAACTTAGAGATTTTACCTGAAAGAACAAAAGTGATAAGGTTATCTACACACTGGTTTATGAGCAATTATTCCAGAAGCTCAAGAACTCCTTGATTGGACCCCTGTATTAGACAGCCCTGATTTTGTTGTTAAAATCAGGGCTGTCTAGTACAGGGGTCCAATCAAGAAGTGATTTTGTTGTTAAAATCAAGGCCGTCTAGTACAGGGGTCCAATCAAGGGGTTCTTGAGCAATTATTCCAGAAGCTCAAAAACTCCTTGATTGGACCCCTGTACTAGACAGCCCTGATTTTAACAACAACATTTTCATGCAGGAAGATGATCGACTGACTGGGCAGATGTTACAGGTTTCTTCAAAGTAAGAAAAGAATGCCTAGTAATATATCTTCTCCATAGCCTTCAGCCAAGGAAAGAATCATATGCAATTGTCAAAAAGGACTATTTGTGGATAATTTGTGCTCTACAAAAACTTTAATCTTAGCTAAACAGTAGACGATTCACACCTATTAGATGTAATTTTTCTTTAACTAGGTTAAATAGACCCGATAGGTAAAGTGGCAAGCTTTTCTGATGTAGGTTGGGATAACAGACCTACAATATGACATCTAGTACTGGAGTGTGACTAGAACTAAATGGGCTGTCAAGACCATAGACTGGGTAGTGTAACTTGGAATGTACCATCAGTTCCTAAGCTTTATTTGTTAGTGAAGTCTCAAGAAAAATAATGCTTGAATTTAGAAAGGGGGGGGGGGGATATGCCAGGGTATGTGAAAATTGCAGTTCTCTTTTAGTCAAGAACTACTAAAATTTAACTGTAGAAAAGCTGTACTAAGGTGAGTAAAATGCAAGTATTTCTGTGTGATCTGTGATTATTACAGACAGAAAATCTTGCAGAATGCAAAATATGCATGGAGTTGTAGAGATTACAAGATTACAATGTCTTAGATTATTTCCTACCCAAAGCTATATTACCATAAATGGACTGTAGCTGCCCAAAAGTTATGTGATTATGCAAGCATGAATTTTTCATTTAAAATGAAGATCAAACATGAAATACAGAACTTGGGACTGAGTTCAGAGAGCAACTGTTGAGTGGCAGCAATTAGACTTGCCTTCCGAGGTGATTACAAAATACTTTTTGGACTAAGGCCTCACAGACAGCTCAGTGGTGCAGCAGTAGCATTGTTGTCTCACAGCAAGAGGTTCTCCAGTTTGATTCTCACCTGCAGTGCCTTCTGTGCAGAGTCTACATGTCATTCCTGAGGGTTTACTCCAGGTGCTCCAGTTTCCTCCCACGTTACAAAGACATGCATCTGGAGCATTTCCCTCTGGGCCTCTGCTGAAAATTGGCTTTGTTCCAAGTTGGACTTTCTCAGTTAATAAATGTAGGCAATTCATTGCCTGTGAGTTTCCTAAAACCCATAAATACTTTTAAAAGACAAATAGCATTCAGTAAATCCTTTAGTTAGCTAGGGCTGCCGCGGTGGTGCAGCGGTTAGCATTGCCACCTCACAGCAAGAGGTTCTCTGGTTCAGTCATCATGTGGGTTGCCTTCTGTGCGGAGTCTGCATGTCCTCCCTGTGGTCAGATGGGTTTCCTCCAGGTGTTCCGGTCTCTTCCCACATCCCAAAGACATGCTGCAGGTGGATTGGACACTCTAAACTGGCCCTAGGTGTGAGTGTGTGTGTGCCTTTTGTAGAAGGTTGGGTGCTGGGCTGGCAACTCGACACCATAAAACTCCACTTCCAGTCATAAGCAGACAGTTGATCTGCTGTGGTGACCCTTAACCGGGAAAAGCCAGAAGAAGAAGAAGATCTTTTAGTTAGTTGTTAGAACTAGGACCAAAAATTTGTAGCATTTTCCTAAATGCCATCTGTCTTTTAATTTTCTTTGTTTTGTATTCCTTAGTGCAATTTATTTTAATTGTTTTATATTTAGTCTTATAAAGTGGGGCTGCTTAATTTAATTTTACAGTGAAGAAATTTATTATTCACAGGTGCCAGAACCATAGGGTGAGGGAGGCGACCACCCTCCCACTTTAAATAAAATCATGAACTGTGCCCCACCAGAGTCCTGGCTCAGATTGTTTTTTTTTTTTTTTTATTAACTATGTCTGTGTCACAAAAGGGACACCAGACTCTTTTCTTCTAAGAGAAAGTGTGTGTGTGTGTTTCTATGTGTGTATGTGTGTGTGTGTCTACTTGTCTTCGAGTGTTAGTGTGTATGAGTGAGTGCGTATGAGTGCATGCAAGTGTTGGCAAGTGCATGCATGTGAGTCTACACGAGTGTGTATATGTGAGTCTGCATGATCACATGTGTACATGAGTATGTGTGTGCATGCATGAGTGTGTAGAGGGCCATCACCCTCTTCTCCTCTAAGAAAGAGAAAGTGTGTGTGTGTGTGTGTGTGTGTGTGTGTGTGTCTATGTCCAGGTGTCTGCGAGTGTTTGCAAATGTGTGTTTATGTGTGGGACTGCGTATGTATATGTGAGTGTGCGTGAGTGCATGGGTATATGCCAGTGTACCTGAGTGCATGTATGTGGGTGTGCGTGAGTGCATGTATGGAAGTGTCCATGAGTACATGTACACATGACTATATCTGTGCATGCAAGAGTGTGTAGAGGGACTCATAGCTTTCAAGTGTACATATTTTCATAGAACATCCAGATTTTTGCCTCATATTTTTGATCTGCTCCTCATAAAAGTTGTGGTTTGCAGGCAAATCACTAAAGATAATGGCATGCATTTGAGTTTCAGACTTAATATCTTTTAGGAAATGCACACTAACACAAATCCTGTTAATTTAGCAACTTTCTAAGTTTATAAGAGCAATATTCAAAATCTGTCCCTATTTTTAGGCCTTTGTCTCCCCATTATTGTAGGCTTTGTCCAGATTTCTTGCACTAAGAAGTTGAGAGGCAGTGGAAAATCATCTCTGCTTTGCAGGGAATTATTCCCCATCCACCAGATCAAACTCTTCTGTTCCCTCCTGTCCTACATCACATGCTTTATCAGGGGGGTAACAGAAATAGTTCCTTTTTCCCAGTGGGGAAGAGGTTTTCATTTAAGAATGTTTCTGATACCAAAGAAAGAAAATACCTGGAGATCTGTTATGGACATTTTTTTTCTTTAACCAGTTTGTGATAGTGTTCAAATTCAAGATGCATTCACAAAACAATGTTTCCTTCTTCCCCATTTAAGATTTTTTTGGTAACCTTCAATTTAAAAGATACCTATCATCACATTCCTATCCATTAAGGCTTCAGATGTTTCTTAAGGTTTTATGTGTCTGATCACATTATCCATTCTCTGATCCACTGCCTCTAGTGTGTTCACAAAGTGTCTAGCTCCAGTTATAGCACATTGCAGGCTACAAGGTATCCACTTTTTCATATTTAGATGACTTACTTATCAATGCAGACTCTTTTTCAATGTGTCAGGAATCGCTATCTTTGGTGAAAGATCTCATATGCAGATTCCAATTGAACCTCAGTGCAAAGAGCTTTTCTTCTGCTGGAAAAAAAAAACAGATCTATATATAGATCTATTCCAGGTTTATTCCCCCAGATCCCTCTGATGTTGCACATACAGCCACTATAGACTGGGAGTTAGCAATGCTTTCTGTGGCTGTTGGGATCCCCTTAGTGGGCAAGAAAGGGAATATCTCAGGATTCTAAATCCCATTACATCTATGATTTCCATGATACTTTTGGTCAGACTACACAAGAAAAAGATACAATGGTATCTCAAGTCTTTTTCATACCTCTTAACCTCTTAGAACAAGAAATCTGTACAAAGCCTTAAATAATGTCTGTTATTATTTTCTGATTTCAGTCCACAATGACTTGCCAATGGTTTATCAGAAAACCACAAGTTTATGATAAACATACCAAAATATGAATCAAAATCTGGATATTCTGTGAAAATCCAGAGAGTTGAGTGGTATGGCTTTTTTGGTTCCAGCACTGACACCTATTATCTTTTCAGATTCCAGTTTTGGGATGTGTGAGAAGAGAAATCACTTGGTGGAGCCATCAAATATCCTGAATCCAGGTCTCTCCCTCTCCCTTCCTGCACCAAACCAGTCAGTCACCACAAAGATCTTGGACTTTGCTTGGGGATCAGTTTTAAGGTGGATAAACATGCACAATATCTGGAATCTGGAGCAACAAAGACAGATACAAGCATATGAATGTAAAATAAATGCTTGCCCTTATCAATGCACTCAATTCTCTAAATCACCTTTGGTTCCTAGGACCACTTCAAGTTGTTACAGACAATACCACAGTCATATGGTACATCAACAAGCAAGGGGCAACCAGGTCATATCTCCTATGCAGACTAGCCATGTTATCATGGGGTATAGCTTTATAGTAGAATCTCACTCTACTTCCTACATCCTATCAGAGCAAATTATGTGGCAGACAATCTGGGCAGGACAAAAGCAGACCCTCATGAATGGAAACTAGATCAGGGGGTCTTCCAAGATCTGAGCCATCTGTGGAAGATTCCTCAAGTAAGCCTCTTTGCCTTCTCTACAAACAATCAGTTGGTAAAATCCTGCTCCAGGACTTCATGCAAGAAGGCCTTGAAGACTGATACATTTCCCTTTCCTTAGACAGGAATACTTCCGTATGCTTTTCCAACCTTTCCACTGATCTTCAAGGTACTTCTGTTAATTCAGAGGGAATCCCCTAAGATCATTGTGGTGACTGTTTTCTGGCCCAGGCAACAGTAGTTCTCCCTTCTATTGTTATTGGCCAGGGGCAATTAACACAAGTTTCCTCGCAGACTGACTCTAGTCAAACAAGAACAGAGACAAAACAGGTAAACTCTTTAATCATCTTTTTATTTTTCCTCCACCTGGTAATCATCTTTTTACTTTTCCTCCACCTGGTAATACCTCTCTCCCTTTCTTAGAACCTTTCTCTATATCAGCTACTCTTTCTATCTCTCTTTATGTACCAATCTTTTCCTATGTTAACTAACCCTTTCTATATCACTCTTTAGGTAACTACTAGAACTATCTGTGTATTTTACTGTTGTTTATGGGTACAAAGCTATAACCTTTGTTTTATATTTGTCTGTAAATCATTGTATGCCATAATCACCATTTCCACTGTAACTTTTACAAAGTGTATTTTCATTGTCCATTATATATATCTAGATTATAATAATCTTTGTATTAAAAGAAAGCTTTTCTCCCCAGGCCACCACTGAAAAAAGATTCTTAACCCAGTGGACTTTCCCAATCAATAAATGTCAATAAATAAATAAATAAACATTTTTGGGAGTGCAATGACTTTGCAGACTCTAAAAAACTCCATGCAGACTCTATCAGAAATACTGGGTGAGCAAATTGGTGTATCTAAGGAAATTATTTTCTGAGCTATGATACAGAATCAGAATTGTCTAGACATAGTGAGACCTTGCTGAGTTTAATTCTGGTGGCTGTCAAAAAAAACAATTACTAGAAAATGGGAATCAAAGTCTAAACCACATAGTAGAAGTAATGAATAAAACAACTGTAAGTGGGATCTTTAGGAAAAGGGTAGGAGCAAATTGCATAGAAAACATGGGAATTGTGGGAACAATACATGCAGAATAATGTTTGTAGGAGGAATGACGTTTAAGGGAAAGCAGAAACTGAATGAGATTTATAATGTCTGACTGGCAATGACTGGATAAATTATGAGTGATGTATAATGTTTCCAATGGAAAATATGTCAATATGGTTTGTTTTCATTTACATAAATGTATGATTGCCTATGTCATAACACATAAGTGATAATTTAATAAAGATTTTTCTTGTTTAAAAAAAGAAAAAGAACAGGGACATGTTATACATACCAACTCCTAAAAAACTTTAATTGATTGCCTGAATGATAGGGTCTTAATATATTTTAGGCACCTGTTTACTAAGGATGTGCAAGAGGTACTGATGGGGCAAGAAAGCCCTCTACTAGAAAATCATATGTTAGCAAATAGAAAAGATTTTCTAATTGGTGCCAAAAACATAAACAGAACCCATCCAGAGTGGCATTTTTCTTGTTTTACAATATTTGTGAGAGTTACTTTCCTATTGCCTGTCTTACTCCTCTATCAAGGTTCATTTGTTTGCCATTTCAGCATGCCTGCCCCTGGATGCCCCTCTTTCAAGGCATTCCAATGTCAAAATGGTTTGAAAGGGGTTTTGCATAAGATACCTCAAAGAAAATAAGTGGGTCCTTCTTGGACATTAATTTTGTGTTAGAGAAGCTAACACTTGCTCCATCTGAACCAGCTTATCTGGATGACTTGAGGTTCTTAATAGATTTATTACTTGGAACAACAAGAAATTGTAAAAATCACAAACCAAACCAAGACAAAATCGCAGGAGGACCAATAATAATTTGTTTGCAATGTCAACCATCTTTGCTAAATCCAAACAGTTCAAAAACCATGTTGCAGTATGAACGAAGAAAGTTTATTCCAAAATCACAACACAAGACCCACCATGGAAGTCACAACAATATTTGGTTAAGCGCTTTCCCCTGGGAACAATCCTAGGCTTCCTCAGAACATTTGAAAATGAGCAACAGTGTGTTTAAATATCACCACATAACATCATGTGACCCCCTAGACAATAAATCGTAAAAACCATCAAAAATTTTTTTTTAAAAACAATGTTAAAAATCATGTTGTAGACATGTTATTACACTGTTAACATGATATTGGTATTATCTAATCCTATTGTAAAACAATTGGTTAACTATAACTATTAAACAATAAAAATAAAAATAAATAAAAATATACGGTCTACAATTGAAATACATAAAAGAGACCTGGAACCACCTCATGATAAATTAAGAATATTTTTACTTACTTAAAAATGTTATATTTATTAATTTATTTCTTTAAAATGCCACTGCATTAGAGGTAGATAGTTAAGTAATTATTAAACCGTTCCTTTACACGACCGTTGGTCGTACAACCATTACATTAAAAGCAGAGTGTAAAAGTTAAATTAAAAATGAACTAAATAGGTTGTCATGTTAGCTACAACCTCGCAGATCTTAATTTGAACACACTACTGATGTTAATATTGTCATTTAACTCCAGGGTTTGACCTGCATCCAGCTTCAGTTGCCATAGCAACTCCCTGTATTCTAATTTGGTCTCCCAACTTCCACCCCTGGGGTCAACGTCCACTTGCTCCAACACAAAAAACTTAAAATAAAAAATTCCTCACTAAATGCTGGTGTAAACACTCCAAAATTCCAAAAAATGCTCCAAAATTAAGCAGTATAAAAATAAAACGTCAGGAACTGGAGTGAAGAGTTGAGAGAGAAATTAGGCTTCTCAATGATAACGGGAGGAAGAAAAAGGACAATAATTTTTCTAAAGAAGACATGGAGGTTTTGAATACTTTGATTGAACACAGGTGTAGGGTTATGAAACCAGACCGGGGGGGGGGTACTTTTGATGTATAATAATGATTATGAGATTCATTTGCACAATATATTACAGGACACGGATCAATATGAATCGGTCTCCCATAATGAAATCAATGTAGCGTATGCCAAAATAAAATATTATTTATATGATCATTTGTTTCAAGGTACATTTAATGAAAAAATGTATAATTTTTTGAAGGTGGACAGACCGAAAATACCTACAATCTTTGGCATTCCCAAGACACATAAAGGTATAGAAAACATGAAATTTAGACCTATTGTAGCTGGGGTGGGTGGCATGACTGAATATTTAGCAATATTTGTAGATGCTACCGTTAAGACTTTTGTAAGTTCCATGCAGCACATTTGTAAAGATTCTTGGGAATTCTTGAAGAAGATTAACAAAAGGTTGTTTTATAAAGAATTATTGATTGTTACTGAGGACGTCATAAAACTTTTTCCAAGTATTCCGCATGCAGAAGGGATGGAATGGTTTTCCAACATTTTGGTTGATGAATCAGGTTTGGACAATAAATCTATCAATCTAGTGTTAGAATTCACTGAAACAGTTCTCAAAATCAATTTTGTATATTTCAATGGGGAATATTACCATAAAAAAAGGTGTAGCCATTGGGGCACCTTGTGCCCCCTTGTATGCGAATTGTGTACTATATTACTGGGAGAAACAATTTATTTTTGAAACAAACTGGAAGAATTATATAGTACAGTACACTAGATTTTTAGATGATATTTGTTTGTTATGGAAGGGAACAAAAGATGAATTAAAAGATTTTTTTTGCTTATATTAATCAAACAACAGATTTTTTAAGGTCCACCATTAATGTTGGAGAGGATAGGTTAGATTATTTGGACATTACTTTATATAAAGATATGATAAACAATTGTTTTCAGTCCAAAATATTTCGCAAAAAGACCTTTTCTAACATGTATTTGCATTTTGATAGTGGTCATCCCTTGTACCAAAAAAAGGGGACTGTGAAGGGGCAGATAATAAGGGCCTCTAGAATGACAAGTAGTTTTGAGGAATTTATGGAAGAAGTGTTTTTTATTAAGAACTTATTTTTGGAAAGGAGTTATCCAGGAGAACTCATTGATCAACTGGTTGAAGAGGTAGTTAAGAATAGAGAAAACAAATATTACCCACTTATTGGGAAAGGTAACAACATCACTGAGACAGTTAATTCTAAGACGGATTATAAGACAGGAGCTTTTGTTCACACTTATACTGAGTCATCAAATGAGACTAAGTCTGTCATTAAAAAATGTTGGCATGTACTATGAGTAAATGAAGAGATATTGGAATACATACCCCTTCAACCCAGGTTCGTCAGAAAAAGGGATTTGAACCTCAAAGATTATTTGGAGAGAGGTGATAGAGAGTGAACATGTAGTAATATTAAGAAGAAGGGCACTTTTAATTATGGGTCCTGTCACCAATGTTCCTTTATGTTCAACAAGACTTCCCTATTTATTCCTTCAAGGAAGTTTCACATCGAATCCTCCAAATATTTTAATTGTAAGTCAAACAGGGTGGTTTATTTAGGAATGTGTGTTATATGTTTTAGTTTTTACATTGGGAAGATGGAAAGGCACTTAAATAGGAGTCTACGAACATCTGTATGATGTTAAAAAAAGAAAAGAGACAAATGCCTTTTTCAAGCATTCCCTTACATGTCCTAACATGGTGCTTAAGTTTTTTGTGTTGGAGCAAGTGGACATTGACCCCAGGGGTGGAAGTTGGGAGACCAAATTAGAATACTGGGAGTTGCTATGGCAACTGAAGCTGGATGCAGGTCGAACCCCAGGGTTAAATGACAATATTAACATCAGTAGTGTGCTCAAATTAAGATATGCAAGGTTGTAGCTAACATGACAACCTCTTTAGTTCATTTTAAATTTAACTTTTACGCTCTGCTTTTAATGTAATGGTTGTACGACCAACGGTCGTGTAAAGGAATGGTTTAATAATTACTTAACTATCTACCTCTAATGCAGTGGCATTTTACAAGAAATAAATTAATAAATATAACATTTTTAAGTAAGTAAGAATATTCTTAATTTATCATAAGAGGTGATTCCAGGTCTCTTTTATGTATTTCAACTGTAGACCGTATATTTTTATTTATTTTTATTTTTATTGTTTAATAGTTATAGTTAACCAATTGTTTTACAACAGGATTAGATAATACCAATATCATGTTAACGATGTAATAACATGTCTACAACATGATTTTTAACATTGTTTTTAAAAAAAAATTTTTTAATGGTTTTTACGATTTATTGTCTAGGGGGTCACATGATGTTATGTGGTGATATTTAAACACACTGTTGCTCATTTTCAAATGTTCTGAGGAAGCCTGGGATTGTTCCCAGGGGAAAGCCCTTAACCAAATATTGTTGTGCCTTCCATGGTGAGTCTTGTGTTGTGATTTTGGAATAAACTTTCTTCGTTTATACTGCAACGTGGTTTTTGAACTGTTTGGATTTAGCAAAGTTGGTTGACATTGCAAACAAATTATTATTGGTCCTCCTGCGATTTCGTCTTGGTTAGATTTATTACTTACTCTGACCACTGCAAGAAGAGCATCTGAGTTGTAAGCTCTTATGGTGGGTCAACCTTATTTCATTGTCAACAGTACAGGGTTTCCTTGAGAACTAAGCCTTCTTTTATGTTTAAAATGGTATCCAAATTACTTAAAACCAAACTATATGTCTCCTTGTGTTATTCCCTAAACCCCAAAATGAGGGGGAAAGAATACGTCATACCTTGGATGTCCACAGACAGTTCAGGTACTGTACTGACATTACAAAATCTTTCAGAACTTCTGAATAATTGTTTCTTTTTTGTGAAGCTAAGGAGAAGGGGCAACCTGTATCAAAGCAGAATATTTCCAAATGGATATTTCATGCTATTACCTTTTGTTATTCCCACTACAATAAAACTATTCCAGGCAGGGTCAAGCCATATTTTGCCAGGGCTTTGGCTTCTATTCATCTATGGCTTTTTGGAAAAGGTTGAATTATAGTGGTATTCTAGAAGCAGCAACTTGGTCCTTTGTACATACTTTTACAAAGAACTACAAACCAGATTCTTTCTCAGTTTTGCTAGGACTATTCTCCAGGGCCTCTTGGACCTTTCTTCTTCCACCTGTCATTTTTTCTAAGCTATGGTAATCTATCCATATGGCTCAGGCTACTGCAGCAATGATCAATATGAAGAACATAGTACAGTTGTGTAAATAAATTTACTATGGCAGTAGATGTCAGAATTATCACTGCTGTAGTAGTTGCATACTCCCTCCACCCCCTTGTTTTTGGTGTGTTTTTTTTATGCCAGCTTGTGTCTTTTTTATGTTATTCCTAGCAGTGTCTTGTCAGGGCTCAGCCTCCTGTCAGTTGTCATTAAAGCTCTGAAGGTCTTGGCTCCCAAATATGTCTATTTAACTAATTCAGCTCTAGCTAATGGTTTGGATGCGTGGAAGGTGTCCTGAAGCTTTGCAGGATACATACCTTAGGCTACTGCAGCAGGGATCATTTGAACATCTACTGTTATAGTAAGTTTACCTACCTGTACTTTTCTACAACCCAAAATGTTTACATGCAAATGTCTATTTTATTTCAGTATTATTTTCTACAGCTGAAGTACTAGTTGGATTGAAAACTCATAATACAGATTTAAATAGCAAAGTCTCTGACTATGCATGTATGTGTGTGCGTGTGCATGCGTGCCCTTTTAATTAAACTTAGAAACCAACATTTATTGCCTCCATCAGAGAAAGCAGAAGCATGGACTCTGGTTTTAGTCTATTTCTGACTATAATACTGACAGATCACTGTATACTTTTTATTCTGAATTTGGAAATAGCCAACCTATCTTCACTATATCCACTTTCACAATATAAAGTGTACACTAGGCTGTCTGGACTATGGCCAGAAACAGACTGAAACTATAGAATCCATGCCATATAGCAATTATAACTGTTGTTCACTACTATATAGTTTAAGTGCTGTGCTGGAATGCCCAAATACCACACAGCTCTGAGACTAATCCTTGGAACATGCAAAGAAAACAAAAGTGTTTTTTTTTTTTTTGCAGGGGGGCAAGCACCCTTGTACCTGCCATGTAGGTGGCTACACCCCCTTCTGCACAATCCCCAGGAAAAGGGCATATCCCCCTATTCCAGGGACTGGACCATTTACATATATCGACTGATGTAGGTCGATAATACATGGGTCGACTATCTAAATTTCAACTTAGTCTCCCCCTCCCTTGCATATACCAGTAATGGGATGGCTGTACCTCAGAGTAAAGGGAATATTCTGAATGCTGCAACCATGGAGTTGAAATATATCTCTCATACACACTCTTATAGTCTCACTGTTCTCAGGATTACAATTACAGTGCTTGGAATTTTAACAGGCACCTATGATGGATATATTGTGATTTAGATAGGCACCCTTGTCCTGCCAGGGGAGACAGCTGCAGTGGTACCTAGTACAGCAAGAAGTGAAATCATGTGGTTGCATCACAGGCAATCCCACTGTTTTTTTTTGACCATGTAAATTGAATGGCAATTACAGCTTCCATTGCTTTTGTTACTCTGATTTGTGCAGAATCCATATTTTATGTATTTAGCTTATGGTGGTATATGTTACTTTGCAAAGATGAACACAGCAACATACCTCAGAATGGAACAGTAACGATTCTTTACTTTGGTGGTCTTTTTCCTTTCTCTGCAGATGTACATCCATAGAGCCAGCATATTCAAATAAATATGTCAGGATAGGGTTGGCGGTAGCATTTTCAAATTACATATGCCAACAGCCAGCTTGCTGAGGAAGGAGAAAACTTAGTGGAAGGACTTGCTGCAGCAATGGACACAAAAGAAGGGTTTGGTACTCCTAGATGGATACAGAGTGATATGGCAGGGAGACCAGGTCTGCTCAAGGGATATCTTCCATCTTAGTCTAGAAGGGAAAAACATGTTCAGACATTTGTTGAAAAGGTATACTTCAGTTATTGTTTATCATTATATAGGTTGATGTTATACCTCTAATATTGCTCGCAGTTGTAAAATAATGTACAAGTGAACTCTATATGATAAAAGCTCTTGGACTAACTTATAATATAACCATATCCTCATAGTAACACAAATGGTAATTCTACTTAATTTGAATGTTAATGAGTAAAGTTGGAAATAACTAATTATTACATGCTTATGGAATAACTATTATTACATGCTTATGGTATGCACTCTGTAACGTCAGCTGTACCACATGTATACGTCTGATCTTTTTCTACATATTTTGTGAACAAATGTTTAATAAAAAGAAATTTGGTAAAAAAAAAATTCTTCAATTATTGTACATTTACGGCATGTTGCAAAGGGAAATGGGGTAACATTTAACCTGAAAAGGGGGTAGATACTCAGGCAGTTGAAAGAAGGTAAAAAGGGCATGGAACAGAGCACAGGAACAAATATGACTCATAGTATAACCATTTAATATTACTGTGCAGTGCAAGGAGTCTGGTTTGGAAGATGGGGCAACACAGGCAGTTATGGAAGAGAGACATTGCTGGTAACACAGAGATGTAGCCCAGAAAGAAGAGTGGATGGGCCATATTACTGCATGGGTATAGACTGCACAGGAATGACAGAGAAGGAAGGGATGCAGGTTGAGTAGCAATCTGCATAAAGGAGTCTCAAATGTGAGATCAGAGAGGAGGAGGGACTGGATAGGATCAAAATTTATGATAAATACCCAAGCAATTAAGACTGCCAATCAGTGGAAAACATGGAAATTGCTTCTTAGGAGACAGCTTGGTATTACTGCTACTGTTTTGCTCCTGGTGAGAAAAGGAGAACAGGACATTGATTTCTGATTATCTCTGATTGGGCAGTATGTATGCCACTTCCCTGATTGATCTGGTTTTGGACCACTGTGCAGATTGCTTTCTTGCACTGAGCTTCTGTATGTACTATGTGGGACATCTACCAGAAGAAAGCTACAAAAACCCTACAGACCCATTCGGAATTTTGGATAAGCTTACTAATCACCAAACATCCTTTCACTTGCTTTGGATTCCAGTCTGAGTGTAGCTGCAGTGAGACCAGCACTTGTAGTAGCCAGATAACAGCCAATGGGTGAACTACCACTGTTGATTATTTTTGGCAAACATAATTCTTTTTTTCTACTAAGTGCTGCTAGATCAGTTGCAATCTAACCTAACTTTAAACTACAACTCTAAATACATCATCCATAAAACTTCAGGGTCTTCCAAAGTAGTCTAACCCCTGAGTATTATGATCAGCACTTTTCCTCCACCTTCTGGCAAGTCTGATTGCATTAGGTATTCTATTGTAGCATAGTAGCAGCTGTCTTATGCCCACCAGCTGTTCACTGCTTTTGCCAACTGATAGTACAACATGAAAGGGCTGTAAATATATAGAACACACGGAGGCAAACTTCTTGCATTAACCCACTATATGTAATCATCAAATAGCTACAATATTATAGCAGTCACAATACAACTAAGTCCATAACTTATCTTGAGGCTGTAAAGAAAAATTTGTCAATTCCTCATAGAACACACACTAAAAGTTCTCATCATTCAGCACACTGTGCAGCACCTGCCCCTTCTTAGTTTGTAGGTCTATAGATTTGTACTACGGTAACAGTTCCAGGAGTCTTTTTGAAGCCTAGCCATGTTTACCCATTTATAAATGACAGGATAAATTACCCAGGGCATACAGATATATTTTGGTGACTGAGCATTTCTGATATGCCTCATCTAATAAGCACAAAAATGCCATGCCAGCTGTAAATTTTTGATTCCTCATCCATTGGTCCAGGTTGCATTTGAATAGGGGCAGGAACGAGATCTGCTTCACATGGATGTGAAGCCTGTTCCAGAGCAGAGTAGTCTCCAAAACATGGAGCTGTTCCTCCAACAAGTTCTATTTATGTTGCAAACAAGGTTTAGGTCCTTTAAACAGGTATTTCTAATGATGTCAGACTTGTAGATGTGCAGCAAGTCCGTCAGTAATGGATCCGATGATGTCTTGTAAGACAGGCACAGACCACCTCTTAGTAGTTTGAAGCACAGCTCTCAACCTCTTAGTACAAAACATCTGGACAAAGCCAGAAATAATGGGAGGGGGCCCTAAAAATATGGACAAATTTTAAATATTACTCTTATAAACTTAAAAAGATGCTAAAATAAAAGGCCTTGTGCTATTATGCATTTTCTGAAGAATATGAAGTCTGAAACTCAAATGCCTGTCATTATTTAGTTAACTCAGTCATCACTGATTTGCAACTAAAATCCAGAAAATCATATATTTTACAAGGAACAGACCAAAAGCATGAGACAAAAATCTGGACATTCTGTAAAAATCTGGACAGTCGTGAGCCATGGTTTGTAGGAGACTGAGTATAAGTATAACGCTTTGAGGAGATCATACCAAAGGGAAAAACTGATTGGTCTAATGAGGGATGACAGCAGTAGGATAATGACATCTTTAGATCTTTATGTCATACCCTGGCTTAAAAGCCACACAATATAGAATGATTTCCTTGCAGCAGCAGTCATATGATGGTCAAAGTCCAAGTCACCGTTTGCATAAGTTACCAAGTCCCCAACGGCTGAGTCTACTCCTAGGTGTTTATTTCTATATTTTAATTCCCAGAGATAGCCAACTTTCCAAAAGATTCTATTACACATTTCTTGGCATTCAGCTTTAGACCATGACTCTGACATTAGTTATTAGTAGTTATTAGTTTGCAACAAGCCATCTTGGAAGATATTAGTCTCCTAGGGACACTAGATAATTGCACTGAACTTGCAATTGTCCACAAACTAGTTCAAACAGAGG
Organism: Protopterus annectens; assembly: GCF_019279795.1. Taxonomy (NCBI): domain Eukaryota; kingdom Metazoa; phylum Chordata; order Ceratodontiformes; family Protopteridae; genus Protopterus; species Protopterus annectens. The sequence goes on from NC_056733.1 coordinate 1,748,453,618, forward strand.
CTTTAATGTTAGCTTTGACTTCCAAAAACTGATGCCTAAAAGATATAGCCCAGCACTGAGCCCTGGGGGACTTTGACTGTGATTGATCTTTTTGTGGAGCTAGAGTCTTCTATTCTGACTTCCTGTGTCCTATCTGTGGCTATCCAATGACCCATCTTTGTACAGAGGGATAATTTTTGCAGTCCTCCATTTGCTAGGCATGAAGCCAGTTTGGGGACCAATTGTAAACAGTGATCATCGAGGGCTCAATATGTTATGCTTTATTCTATTCAGGTGGCATCCCAAGATATTATCAGGGCCCATGCAGTATTCTTTTGCCTCGCAGATCACATTGAGAATCTACGTGAAAGAAAACAAAAGCTGGATAAACGCCTGGTATACACCTCAAGCGAAAAAAAAGAAAAGACCAATGGTTAGACCACAGCTGAAGATAAAAATGGAATAATCCACGTCAGGAAATAAATCACTTGCAGCTTCACAGTAGTGCCCTTTATAAAACCAAAAGTTGTAACTGAGATGTAGTAGTCAAGGTAGGAAACAGTTCACTTGCAGTTTCACACCACTTTATTAAACAAGAATAAGCGCTTTCGCGATCTAAGTCAGCTGATCGCTTCTTCAGACTTATAAAAACAGTTAAAACATTGGTATTTAAAATATGGTTCAACCAATGAAAACACATATGGAACTATGACATAGACTAATTAAAATTGCATACATCAGTACATTAACTTGCCTTATATTCTGCATAAGATGAAATAAAATATACATATATATATCAGCTGACTTGCGAAAGCGCTTACTCTTGTTTAATAAAGTGGTGTGAAACTGCAAGTGAACCGTTTCCTACCTTGACTACTACATCTCAGTTACAACTTTTGGTTTTATAAAGGGCACTACTGTGAAGCTGCAAGTGATTTATTTCCTGACGTGGATTATTCCATTTTTATCTTCAGCTGTGGTCTAACCATTGGTCTTTTCTTTTTTTTCACTTTGAGGATCTGTTTGCTATTGATAGTGTAGTTTACAGAAATATTTTTACTGCCTAGTATTCCCAAGCTCACATCTAATATGGGTAGCTGTCATTAATGGAAAGCTACCTACTTCCCAAAGCCTGAACCCAGTGGGAAAAAATACTGGAGTCATTCAGCAGATGATAATGCCACAGAAGCTTACCTCCAACAAAACAAAAATGAATACCTGATAGTTCAACAGTAAAAATAATCATTTTATATAAAATATATATTCCTAAATGCATTAAAAGGCATACAAAGCAGGAAATCACAACCCACATTTAAATATAGTCAATATAACTGCCAAGCATGTTCATTGATTAAACAGTATCCAGATAGTCTAACATTAATTCTGATTGCTTTTATAATGAAATTGAGTTTTCTGAATATCTGACATGGGTAATACTATAAAGAAATATATTTATATTTTATTACTTTCCAGATAAACTGTCTCGTCTAAGCCAAAGATGAATTACATTTTCATACTATTGCTTACACAGTTGTTTTATTTATTTATATTTGTAGTTTGATTTTATAAGTAAAAAATATGACATGCTCAAAACTTGCATGAATTAGACAAACTGCTTGAATCTTGTAAGTTCAAAAACACACACACACAAACATACACAAAAGACACCTATTTTCACAGTGGGTGAGCCACCTCTGCTCCCTATGTGGGGGCTGTGCCTCTACACACCCTGCTACTAACATATTCCAACTCCAAATTGCACTACAGCAGGGAAAGGATCAATCCCCAATCCCCACTGTCCTGTGATCCCAGACAGTTCAGGTTGCGGCAAAAAGAAACACTGTTGTATTTCTTTTTGCCAATTCAAGCTCGCAAAATTCAAGCATCTAGGCTTCATCTTGTAAGTTCTGAGCATTTTATATTTTGTGCATTTCAGGTAGAACCATGTATATATATATATATATATATATATATATATATATATATATATATATATATATATATATACACACACACACATATGATGCTTAACCTCAAGGTGGCATTTCGATGGCTGAAAATAAATATTTAGGATTCTGACTACTGGTACAAGGCATACAAAAACAACTTGATCTGCAATTTTTTTCTGTTACTTTTCTTTTGGCACAGCATTCACTGTTTACATTAAGGACATGCACTTAATTTGATTATTTAAATACATGATAGAGAATTGCAAATTTTTTATAGTGTATAGAGATTAAATTTGATACCTTGCCCAGAGTTGCAGCAATGGAAAACATATTATATTTAAAAATATATATATATATCATCATGCCTGAGGCTCAGAAAACAAAACTCTAAGTTTTTCAATTTGTTAATAAAAATAATATGCAATAAAAGATGGGTTTTATATATATATATATATATATATATATATATATATATATATATATATATATATATATTTGGTAACAGACTAATATTAACTCATAATACTATATGCTGTTTTGATTCACAGTGTTTTAATGTTGACTGTTTTTTTTAGTGCTTGAAGGAAACTCCAAAGGACTGGATAAACAAATTTCATATACTGAGTTATAAACTGAAATAATGGTCATGTGCTCAGTATGGCGGGTTCCTATTACGTTATCGAAGTTCTGAAACTTTGAACACCATAAGGTCGAACCCTTATGTTCAAAGTGTCAGAACTTCGATAACAGTAAAAAAAAACTAAAAACAAAAAACAAAGAATAAAGTATTGCAAGCAGGGGGGCAAGTCCCCCTGCACCCCCCACTGTTTAAATATACCAACACTGAGCTTGCACTACCGTCCAGTAAAGGGAAATGCAACAGTTAGGTAGGTTTTAGGTTTTGTATTTTTTTTACGTTCGAATTCTTGAAACTTCGAACATCTGAGTTCGATGTTCTCAGGTTCGAAGTTTCAAGGATTCGATAATGTAATAGGAACCCCAGTATGACATATTGTTGTGCAAGAAATACTAGGCCATACACCTGTGTTTTAGACAGGGGATGCACTATAAAGACAAAAAGTATATTTTGATATAGATTTATACACCTTTGCATCAGTTTGATGTTAATGCATACATCTATTTACTTTTATATTTGTTCTTGATTATAATTTTTAACTTCTGTAATCATCTTAATAAAGGTACAGTAGATGGTTAAAAAATCTGACTATAAAACACACACACACACACACACGCAGATTATACTTCATTAAGATTCCAAACTCATTGTCTTGTGTGTAATACAGGAGATCACGTCTGAAGGGATTCCTAACGTTAACAAAAACACAGTGACAAGATACTTGTTTAGTTTCACGGGTCAGCATGAGCTTGGCTATTTTTGTTTAAAAGTTTAACAATGGTAATATTTGAAATGCCTCAGTATTTTTTCTCACTTGTTACCACGGTCCCCATAAAATGGCTTTAACGAGATCACAGTTTGATGTTGATGAATTAGTTAAGATGAACTTGTCTCTTGTCCCCCTTGCAAAATGTTAACACTTCACAAAAGAACTCTGAAATACTTTCTGTGAAGTATTTTGAGACTCAGGCAAAACTGCAACTGCTCTGCTGTGCTTTTCAGAGATTTCTAACACATTCAAACTAGTGCTAAGATTTAATTTACACCTCTGTTTTCACAGTGACTCACTGATTACACAGTAGGTGTTGCACTATAATCTGCCTTGCAAATCATCACATGTATTTAACAAACTGCAATGTGATGTTAGTTTGAAGATGCAAAACACCAAATTAAATTAGAAACGTGCTTTTCCATGTCTGCCTGGTGATTTTATTCATAATCATTTGTGCATGTTTCTTAGAATTTTCAAAAGATGAATTTATTTGTAACTGGTTCCATTGCTTTTTACATTGCAATTATGTCTATAAATAATAACATATTTTGCTGATGAATATATCCCCAGTATTGTAATTCCTTTACTTAAACTGACAAATTCTGGTGACCGTTTAAGTAAACAACTTTTATCGAAGTACTACTATTTACTGCAGTTGTTAGAATGTACACACTGCAATATAACTTCAGTGCTTGTCCATATTCCTTAATGTATCTGATTGCTTATAACAATAAGCTGAGTGAAATTAATAGGATAGTGTTGTCTTAATGCTGTTGACAGCCTAACTACAATTATACAAGCCTGGTAGTGGTTTCATGGTTGTGCATGTATACAAACAAACACATGCACTCATATATACTTTATGCACGCACACATGCATGCACATGTATCTATCTATCTATCTATCTATCTATCTATCTATCTATCTATCTAGCTATCTGTCTATGTCACACTATTCAGAGCCACAAAATAGTTGCAGAAATGTGCCCACAATACATATTTTCCTCCATAGTATGAGTGGTGTAATTCATAGGATTTCATAGGTTAGTACTAGGCTAACTGCCCTTGCGAGCAATTGTAAGCCTAGCCAATTATCCCTTGTGAGAATCAAACCCTGCACCTTGTCTTTGTAAGGCAAACACCTTAACCACTAGACCACACTCCCATAGAAATTAGACCTTTATAAGCATAATTATGAGGGCATTAACATTTGCTGCCAGTGTCTTCTAGCAATAAATATATTTTCTTCCTTCACTGTCAGCCATTTTCAGGTTATCCAACCCATTTTCTTTCCTGCCAGCAAGTTGCCAGTTTTGAGGTAATTGCCAAGGTACATAGCCATTCTTCAGAAAACCCATAGCTCTCAACCTTCCATCTCCTAAATGAGGAACACAGCCTCTCAAAATGTGGAACAAATGAGCAAAATGTGGAACACCTTCAAGCAACTTAACTAACAACTTTAACTAGGAAGGTCATACAATGGTTACAATGTGCTACTTTACACTTATAAGAAGTTCTTATGATGAATTAATATTGTTCATTACTACATCAGTTAAAAAATGCCTAACACAAAAGTATGACAGACCCTTTCAATGTGGAACTTTTGTGGAACATGGACTTTTTAAGACTCAGAATGAGGAAGATTCCTCGTAATGAGGTACACTTGAGAGGTATGCCCTTCACTCACACTGTACATGTAGTACTTCTAAGTTAAGTATCTTTAATCTTTTAAATCAGAGGCGTACTTAATTAGTGCAATAATTATGTAACTTTCAAAGACAATGACAGCATTTTTATGACTACATAGGTTTATAGTAGGCTAACGATCACTAGAGCCCTTATAAGCCTAACCTTGAAACCCAAATGTGATCCACAAATTTTAATTATATAGGGGTCATTTACTGACTGTCTTTGTCCATCAGAGACATAGGAGCCAGACCAAGGGTGAATTTCCGATTACCAATCCATTAGTCCATGTTGCACTTAAATAGGGATAGGGAGGGACTCTGCTTCACATGGATGGATGGATGGAGAGCCTATTCCAGACAATGGGAATTCACTGAGAAATATATCTGTCTCTCCAACATGTCCTGTTGCAAGCAAAATATAATATAGTCTTTTAAGTTAGTAGTTATGATGGTGTTTGTTTTTGGTTGTGCAAAAAGTTCATCAAAACAATGTCCATGGATGCCCTGTATGCTGGGCAAAGATCACCTATCAGAGGTCTGTATGATACCAAATAAAGAGACAGGGCTTTGAGGTGATCAGCATAGGACATTGTGTTTACTCCTTGCATTCTTTTTGTAAGGAACCTTTGTGGACATTCCAGTTGTTGCATGTGTCTGGTCAGGTACATACCGAAGGGAGTATTATACTTTATGATGAGTCGGATGAGGGATGAGTACAGTGATATGATGACCTCTCTGGACCTAGATGCCATGCCCTTACTTATAAGTTAAGCAACATAGAAGGATTTTACCACTACCTTGGACACATGTTGGTCAAAGGCTAAATTACTATCTACATAAGTACCCAGATCCATGGCTAGTGACTAAACTTTTAAGGGTGTTTTATTGAAGATGTAGTTACCCAGGATGGTGGACTTCTCAAAAGGTACTATAATACATTTATTGGTACTGAGTTTTAAGTCATAGCTTTTACACCAAGTGTTTGTCTGTGTTAGACTTTTCTGAAGGGTTTTCTTATCTTGGGGGATTCAATGACTGCTCTTATAAGTTCATAGGTAGGTACTAGGCTATTGGCCCTAGGGCCTATATAAGCCTAGCCAAAAAGGTACCCTGGCTTTTGCCTCCACAAGAAAATTATTTTTCTGTGCCCCTGTAGAGCAGAGTCCCAGAGGTGATCCCCGGGGTGAATTTCCTATTTCCCATCCAATCATCAAGATTTTCCTTGAAGGGTGCTAATGAGGAGATTTGTTTGATATAGATAGGTAGTTTGTTCCAGAGTATGGGAAGTCTCTGGGACAGGAATCTATCCCTCCAGCATGTTCTGTTTATTGTGGTGACAAGGTTTAGGTCCCTAGAGCATGTAGCTCGAAAGGATTGGGATTTCTTTAAGTGGAGCATGTCCAACAGCTCTGGGTTTGACATAGCTTTATTTGTTAGGCAGAGATCGCCTCTGAGTAGGTAATATGTGGAGTAAAGCTGGAGCTTTTTGAGACGGTCTGCGTAGGACATCTGGTTGAGGCCGGTAATCCTCTTTGTGAGGTATTTCTGCGGCCTTTCCAGTTGTTGTAGATGGCTTGTGAGGTACATACCAAAAGGGGCGTTGTATTCTATAATGGGTCTAATGAGTGACGAGTAGAGGGAAAACATGACCTCTTTTTTTCCTGGATGAGAAACCTTTTGTGTTGAGGTGTGCCATGTAGAAGGATTTCCTGACTACTGTGGCAATGTGATTATCAAAGGAGAGACTACTGTCCACCTGTGTCCCAAGGTCTCATCACACTTTCAGTGTTAAGTAGACTACCACCTATGTGGTAGCTCATGGGTACAGAATTTTTACCAAAGGGGATGACAATGCACTTTTTGGCATTGAGCTTGAGGCCATGTCTTTGACACCAGGCATCTGTCTCAGTGAGGCCCTTTTGTAGGATGTCCACATCATTAGGAGTTTCTAATATGGCTCTTAGTTTGCAGTCATCTGCAAACTTCATTAACCAAAGACCATCTGTGTTAGCCTGTACTTCAGAAAAGTAGATACCAAACAGAAGAGGACCCAGGACTGAGCCCTGTGGTACTCCACTTGTCACTGGTCTGAAGTCAGATTTGGAGTCTGCTACTTTCACAGTGCGGGTTCTGTCAGTGAGCCATTTGGCAATCCATCTTGTGACAGAGATTTATACCTAGTTTAGTGAGTTTATCTATAATTCCAGAGTGGGGGATGGTGTCGAAAGCCTTAACAAGATCTAGATAGGCTGTTTGAACCACCTTACCCATGTCTACGGCTTTGGTGACTGCTTCAAAGAAATCTATCAGGTTTAGGAGACATGATCTGCCTTTTACAAACCCGAACTGGGTGGGGTCCAGAGTTTGGAGATTACCAATGTCTTTGTTTATAAGTTCCATGATGATACTTTCTATGGCCTTACAGACCAGGCACATTAGGCTAATGGGGCGGTAGTTCCCAGGGTTTGTGCTGGCTCCCCCTTTGTGGAGTGGGATAACCGTCATTATGCACCATTCAGTGGGCACAAAGCCTGAGATGAGGCTATGACTGAACATGGTGCTTAGCTGAGGTGCCAGTTCATTCTGTAGTAGACATAGAATGCAGCCTGAGATGTTGTCAGGTCCCATGGATGCTGTGTTCTTGGCTTTGGAGAGTATGGTTTTTACCTGTGCAGCCATGGTTACAGGAACTCTGCATTCTTCCGGTATAGAGATGGGCCCTTTAGGGGGTAAGAGAGAGGTAAAGCTAGCACTGAACCTATCTGCCAGTATGTTGGCAATATCAGTTTGTTCTGTATATTTAGTGCCATTGTGCTGTAACTCAGAGCAGATCTGAGTGTTGCCATTGAGATTCTTGACATAGCTATAGAATGCTTTGTTGTCTTTAGAATCAGTGGCAATTTTGTTTTTGTAACTAGCTTTGGAGGATTTTATGAGGGATCTCAGCTTCTTACTGAGGCTGACCAGGGAGTTCCTCCAGTCATGGGATTTTACTCTTTTTTGCAACTGTTTCTTTCTTCTGTTGTAAAGTTTGTTTTTGGCAGGGGACCACCAGATTGGCTTCCTTTTTTTTGGAGGATAGCATCTTGGTTCTGTTAGGGATAGCACAATCCATGCACTTGTGTAAGTGCTTATAAAGTGCATTTGTGTAGGATTCAGCAGTCGTACTTCTATTGTCCATCTGCATGGGTGTCGTGAAGTTTGCCACTTCTGTCTTAAGAAGCGTGAAGTAGGCTTTGGAGAAATTTTTTACGGTGGTTTCCCTAATAGGGGGTGGGGGCAGGATGTGGATGTCTAGGGTGATTAGCTTGTGGTCGGATCTGACCAACGAGGAATTGACTTCTGGTGTGGAACACCGGTCACCCATGTTGGTAATGACCAGGTCTAGGATATTGCTGTCCCTGGTGGGGGTGTGGATAAGTTGATCCAAGGCATTGGAATTTATGAATTCCAGAAAACGTTGAGCAAAAGAGTTGGTACATGAGTAGTTTTCCCAGTTAATGGTGGGGTAGTTGAAATCGCCCATTATGAGGGTGTTGAGTTGTACCCTAATATTTTCCAGTGTATCAAGAAATGAGGAGTGGGAATCCTGGGGCATGGTGGGGGATCTGTAGCAAATTACAATATGGATTGCGGTCTTGCCCAGAGTTAGTTGCACTTGGATAATCTCGGATGCATTATGCTGAGCAACTAGCCTGGAGGTGTGGATATCCTTAATGAATATGGACACACCTCCACCTTTAGTGTTTCAGTCCAGGTTAGGTGGCTGAAAGGTGTGGTATGAATTATAGCCTGGAAATGCAGGGGTGCTCTCTTGAGCCTTGAACCAGGTCTCTGTCACTGCACAGATGTTGATGTTCTCCATTTTAAGGAGTGCCTCGAGTGAATGCATTTTGAGGTTTAGACTTCTAGCATTGAGTAGCATTATCTTCAGATTTTGCTTGCTTGTACCTGTTACAGTGGTGAATTTGTCATTTGAACCTTGCCTAAAAAAGGCACTATAGGGGTGGGAAGAGCCTTAGCCAGTATCCAGAATCCCAAGGGCGACAGGTGCAGGCCATCTCTGGCAGAGCATCGTGGTCTGTTGATCATGTCATCCCAAGCAGACGTATATTGGATCCCCCTTAGAATGACACCAGAAGCTTAGCCAATTGTTGAAGTCAATCATTTTGTCCTTGTACTGTGGTATCATTCTAGGTGATGGCAGGATGCTACTCAGGACTAGGGTCATACCTGCCTGGGCTACAAGATCAGAGAGCTCCTCCATGCCTCTTTTCATGTAGTCCAGGGAGGTACATCCCAGGCCATTCACACCAACATGGACAATGACAGAGTCATATTTGTACTTGTTGTGGAGCGACCTGAGTTTGTGCATTATGTGGTGGATTCTAGCAGCAGACAGGCAGCAGACAGTAACTTTCTCCTTGTTTAGCCTGGTGAGTGGAACATCAGTGTGCCTGACTATAGAGTCACCTATGACCAGAGTGTTGGGTACGTTGTTATGCCTTATGGACTGTGGTTGAGTGGCACACTGAGTTTGTGGGCTATGTGTCATTTGGGTTATGTTGGGGGGTGGATGTTGCTTGCATTTCTGCTTTAGAGGTCTCTTTTGCTTGAACAGATTTTTATTGAGAGCCTCCGCGAATGCAGGTGTGTGTTTGTGTTTCTATGTGTCTGTTTTGATGGTGTAAGTTTTGAGGCTCTATGTGATGAGTGTGGTGTGGTGCAAGTGTTTACCTTCTCCTCTTGACTGTCTAGTCCAGTCTTGGGTGAAGAGAGCTTTTCTTCCAGTTTGGCTATATAAGTGCATCTCTCACAGGTTGTAGTGTTGGGTGGTAGGAGGAGAGTGTTTTCTGTGTACATGAGGCAATTGCTGCATTGCCCCAAGATGGCCAGATTCATCAGGGAGACAGGAGAAAACATTGGGAGCTGACCCTTAGACATGCCTGGATAGGTGCTTATTTATTAAGTACTAAAAACTGTTTTCCTCTAGACAAGTGAGGAAAGTTGAGTGCTGTAGTAATTTGTAGCTTATTTAGTGCTTACAATGAGTTCTGAACAAGTGCGGAGCTCAAAGAAATCATATGCAAACTTGGTTAGCCAGAGACCTTTGACATTGGCTTTGACATCTAAGAAGTAGATGGTAAAAAATGAGTGGGTCTAGCACAGAGACCTGGGGGTCTCTACCAGTGACTGGCCTCTTTGCTGGGGAGTTCACACTGATTCTAATCTCCTGGGTCCTATCAGTAAGCCAGCCAGCTCTCTAGTGTGTTATAAAGGGGTTTATACTGAGTTCTGTAAGTTTGTTGGCAACGTTCAAGTGGAGTATTGTGTCAAGTGCTTTAACCAGATCTGGGTAGGCAGTATGCACCATTTTCTCCTCATCACCTGCCTTAGTGACCATTTCAAAGAAATCAACCAAAGCCAAAGTGGGATAGATCTAGTGTCTGAAATTCTCCTATTTCCTTGTTGATAATTTCTGTGATAATTCTTTCCATGGCTTTGCAAATATGACTAGTCAGACCAATGGGAATGTAGTTTCTGGGATTTGTTTTAGGTCCTCTCTTATGAAAGGTGGGGGTTGACCATTGCAGTACTTCATTGATGTGGCACAAAGCCTATTTTAAGCTAAATAATGGCATACCAGGTTCCTGATAACTCATATTTTAGACTACTAAGGAGGCATCCTGGGATGTTATTGGGGCCCATTGAGGCCATGTGTTTGGTTTTAGTGGGTACATGTCCCTAGTTATAGTTGGAGGAGTTATGTTTGAGAGTATTTTTCGGGGTATGGTTGGAGATGAGAGGGGCTAAAGATGGAATTGAATTTGTCTATGAACAGGTTCACTGCAATGATAGGCATGGTGAATATGGCACCGTTAATCATCAGTTCAGCATGCTGCTTTGTGCCGCCTTTGAGGCTTCTGACAAGTTGTTGAAGGTCTTCTGGTTATCTTTCACCTGGGAGGTTATCTTGACCTCAAAGTTGGCTTTGCTTGACATAATTAGCCCTCTGAGTTGCCTATTTACTTCAATGAGAGAGTTTTTAAGTATATGAGAATTAACTTTCTTGATTTTTTTCTTTTGTTGTATATCCTGTTTAACTTGAAATGCCACCAGGGAGGTTTGTTTCTGGGGATAATCTTGGGTTACTTCTGGTAGGTACAGCAGCCCTTATGTAACCACTGACATTGTTGTACAGAGTTTCTGGGAGCAATTCAGCATAGGTTGCTATGTTCCCAGAGTTTGGAGGGGCATTGAATTTTGAGAAACCATCACTTAATAAAGGGTAATTTGCCTTGGAATAATTCCTGTTACTGGTTTAAATGGGACTACAGAGCTGATTTTGCTTTTGAAGGAGACAGCTCTATGGTTGGAATTTTCCAGGTAGGATGAGACATTGTTGGGGGGAGGAACAGTATTTTCCCACATTTGTGAGAACAATGTCCAGTATGTTGGAGACTCAAGTGGGTGTATTCACTATTTGGTCCAGGGTATTTGCATTTTTGAAGTCTAGCAATCTATGTGTCTGTAGATTCAAGGTCATGCAGGATTCCCAGACTATGGAGGGGTAATTAAAGTCTTCCATGAATAGGGTGTAGGGTTGGATGGTAAGTGTCTCCAGTAGGTGCAAGAATGCATTGTGAGCTTCTTAGGACATGGTCAGTGACCTATAGCTGTCTAGGATATGGCACAGGAGTTTGTCTATGGTGATCTGTACATGGAGGAACTCCATCACATCATCCTGTTTGACCACCCTAAAGGTATGCTTGTCACTGATGTATATTGAGACACTACCACTTTTAGCCCTTGTCTGTGCATCTGCTGGTCTAAAAGTGTAGAAGGCACTGAAACTTTGCCCTGCTGGGGAACTCTCTGTCACTTTAAACCATGTCTTGCTACCTGCTCAGATCTCTGTATTCTCAAGTTTGAGGAGGGCTTGGAGGGAGTGCAGTTTTTTATTTAGTATCCTGGCATTGAGCAGTAACACCTTGAGGTTTAGTTGAGTTGATTTTGCTATGTCAGTAGATTTGTCAATTAGGCATTGCCTGAAAAAGGCACTATGGGGTTGGAAAAAGATTTAGCCAGTATTCAAACGCCTAGAGTATAAGGTGCAGACCATCCTTGGCAAAACAATGTGGTCTGCTTACTATGTCCTCTGAAGCTGACAAATATTGGATCCCCTTAGAATGATAAAAGAAATACAGCCAGTTGTTGAAATCAATCATTTTTTGCTTATATTGTGGCATCATCTTTGGTGATGGGAATATGCTGCTCAATGTTAGGCTCATATTATGGCATCATCCTCAGCGATACATTGTATCACTGTATCACTCTCAGTGATACATTGTATCATTGTATCATCCTCCGCGATACATTGTATCATTGTATCATCCTCAGTGATGGGAATATGCTGCTCAATGTTAGGCTCATACCAACCTGAGACACATAGTCTGAAATCTCCATTATGTCTTTCTTCATATAGGGCAGGGAGGTATATCTTAGGTCATTTACACCTACAGGGACTGTGCTGGAATTTTATTGCTACCTGTGGCATACTGAATTGAGTGCGTATGTGATTTGGCAGATCTTGTCTCCAGATAACCAACTAACGGTTATCTTCTCCTTGTTCAGCCTGGTTATAAAGGCATCAGTATATCATACAATAGAGTCCCCTATGACAAGACTCCTGGGAAGTGTGTTTTCTTGCCTTAGGGGCTTAGTGTTTGTGTCTCCACTGAGTATGACAGTATGTGTGGTGATAGGTGTTTTTCAGCTTAGTGTTTGTGTCTCCACTGAGTATGACAGTATGTGTGGTGATAGGTGTTTTTCAGAGTGCCTTTAGGCTTGCTAAGGCATAGCTTTCACAACTGCTGGTCTAGGAGATATTTGTAGTTTAGGAAGATTGCTTTTGAGTGCCTCAACCTATGTTAGTCTATGTGTGTGTGTAAGATGGGTGTTGTGTGTGTGGCTTTGACAACCTGATGTGCACATGTATGCAAGAATTTAGCCTCTAGTGTCATTGTGCAAGTATCCCTCTCACATACTGTGTCTGATTCTTTAAGGATTAAGTGGTTGTTAGTAAACATTAGACAATTGTTACATTGCTTCAAGATGCCAATATCAAGCAAGCTGGCTACAGAGAAGTTAGGAAATTGCATATCCATACTGTTCAGTCCTTTCATTTGTGAGCTAAAAGGGGTTGTGTATCTGGGTTAGAAGGTTATAAAGGGTGCTTTGCTGGTGCAGTCTAATAAGGGTGCTTTACTGGGATAGATTATGCTAAATAGTGCAAAATTTTACTAACTTTAATATTTACACAGTACTGAATTGTACTAAACCTGTAGGTATTGCCAGTTGACACTCAATTAACCATCCTTAGCTTGTTGGAGCAAAAGGTATCTGATCTATATTGCTGCTTTACGGGGTACAGTTTTATGGACCATTCTGCAGGAAAAATTTACTTTTTAAGTCTTTGCTACTGTACAGGGCACTGCTAACCCATGCAAATATGCAAAATTGATATCAGCACAGAAAAAACAGGAAACTATCTAGGTGCCCTCTGGTCAATAAAATAATTACAGTACGAGTCCTTTTGCATATTTCCCAGCTTAGCTAGGCCAGGTAAATACTTCCTGCCATAAGATGAGTAAACCCAGTTCTCCTAATATAAAGTAGAAGAGACCCACTAGTGCAATGCTACAACAAACCAGTTAAGTAACCAGCTGGAAATTCCTTGCTGAAGACAATTTTAAGACAGTCTTAACAGAAGTAACAATGACAGGAGGAGCAATTTATTTACAAAATAATTCAGTGAAATGCACACATAAAAGCAGGAAACAGTAGCAAGCACTCAAAATACCTTAAGTGTGATTTAGCAATCAAAGGTACTTCACTTTGTCTGGACGGTATTGGATACACATAAAACACTTCTGAAAAGCAGGCAAAGACTCCAAACTTTGCTGAGATCCAGGAAAATGAGCAAGAGACAATATGTAGTAAAGGAGATTTACTCAAGAGCAATATGAATTTTCTAGGTGGGCACACAGTATTATGGATCTATGTAAAATAGTGAGTGGGAAGAGTACATAAATAGCTTATACAACAGTCAATATCAATGAAAGAGGGGAGAGAGGGACTTTGGAAATCACATTATCATAAGGGGTGGAGGCCAGAGATACAGGCTTATAAAGCAACAACATCAAAATGGTGAGGGCTGGGAAGAAATTTCATGACACAAGCAGACTAGCTAGAGGCATCCAATCAAAAATAAAAGCAATATTGGAGCTCTTTCAGAAACTTTAGCTTAATGTGTTAATGCGGGATCGGGTAGACACAGAATTCAACTTTATACAGGTAAATGATAAGCAGAGTATATAGACACTGAAGCACAAACTGGAGCAGAGACAATTCCCTCACTATTGAACTTCTATTACAGTTTAAGGCACCAGACTATGCTGATATTTACCAGTAACATGGCTTATTGAAAAAAATGCAGTAATAAGTGACTAGGGCTCATATATGTTGGTGTACATAGCTCTGCCAAAACTGTGAATGAAACTACAATACTATAGCTCAAGAGGGTTTAAAATACAAACAGATGGATTTTACAAGTAATTCTTGTGGAAACAGAAGTGCATAATAATGCAGAAACACAATCTTCCCACAGATGCTAAATAAAATACAAGACTAAGGTCACAGAGCAAACTTAAAAAATGAAAACAGATGGAACAGAGCAGAAAAGTACAAATTACTATCACCTCGCAGGTCACTGCAAAAGCAACTTAAATATTTAAGCAGAATTTAAATAATTAAAATAATTTAATTTGCTTCACTTTTAGATGAAAAGCTGGTTACACAGTTCCACATCTATCCAAGTCCTGTATAACTAAATTCAGCATAATGCCGCAGGAGTCTATGGCACTGAAGGAAATTTGGTCTCACTGTCAACATCACCTTAATTATGGTAAATAGTATTATACCTGTTGCATGCATAACCCTTGTAGTCCCTGGTCCTTTTCAAGCTACCTACCCTGATAGTCTCAGTGGATCCCATTCCATTATCCATGATCTTGTTTAGAGAGGTGAACCGAGTTATAAGTTGCTCTGTGTTCTGTCTCAAGTAAGTGTGCATGTTGCAGTCCTTAGGAGTCTTTCAGCTTATTGAAACATCATAAGTACTTTGTAATCTGATACTTGAAATTTAAACAGCTGATGGATGGGTCTATATTATATTCTCGAAAGCCGACAATGTTGAATCTGACATTGTCGACACGAGAATATAGAATGCTCAGAATCTCGAGTGTGTAAATGGAAATCTCTGTAAGGGGAGATTTCCATTTACTGCAATGTAGTGTGGTCTTGGAGTTGGTATGTTTAAGTAAGGGAGTGTGGGGAGTGCTGGGGGTGTGCCCCCCTGCTTAAACCCATTAGGGTACTTTTTTCTTTTTTTTGTGTGTTTTTATAAGGTTGATGTTTGAAGACATCAACCATATGGTGTCGACCATATGTTGTTCGATGTTTTCAAACGTCACACACTGCCAGGAGATGTGGTCTCAAATACTGCATGTGGCCATCTTAAGAAACTGGATATGGTCAAGATCCATAGTGGCTGGTTTGAATTCAGAAGGATAATTTGAACCATCCATTTAGAGAAAGACAAAAACATTTTCCATGCTTTCGACTGCACTGTATGTTAAGTATATTTATTGTCATCTGGATAATCACTTTAATCTTCATTCTCATATCTGCCTACCAACAACAACTGCTTGAATCTTTCTTCCAACCCCATCACTATTATGTCTTTAGAACTCCATTAGTTCATTGTCTGCTTCTGTCTCTACATTCTGAGCCAAAGAGCTACTTTCACATATAACTCCTTTAGAGCACACTGCAGTGTTTAGGATAAACCATTCTTTTCATCTTACCTTTAAGCATCGATTGCAAGGCCACCATTTACTGGAGAGCCCTCATTCTGCCTCTCAGTAGTCATCTTGGGATTAGTGCTTCTGTTTTCTCCTGCTGAGAGAAGTGCAGTTGCATTATTTCTTGGAGACTGCTGATCACCAGAAAGCTTAATAACTGCTTTATAGGTGACAGCTTGGAATCAGTGCTTATATTCTGATCCTGACGAGAGTAGGAGCAGAGTGCATTGATTCTTGACTCTTTCTGGTTGGAGAGTGAGGGCCTGTGCTTGGGTCTACTTTACATGGTTGACTCTTCATAAAGCCGACTTTCATATGGCCAAGACCATATGATCGACTTTTGGAAAGCCGACCATGTAAAGTAAACACTAAAACACAATGAACACTTACCTAAAAACTGTTAGCAGGGGGGGGGGGTCCACCCCCCGTAACTTAAATATACCAACTCTGAGATTGCACTACAGTGCAAAAGAGGAAAATTTCCCATTCTGCACTGTATGGAGATAGCGGTTCCCCATGGTCGGCTTTTCAAAAATCTATCATATGGTCTTGGACATATGAATTTCGACTTTCTGAAAAATCGACCATGTGACGGAGACCCCTGTGCTTAACGTACCTGATTGGTCTGGTTGCCATTCGAGGCATCTACCAGAAAAAAGCTACAAGCCTGCAAAGCATTCCATCATCTGGGACAAGATTGTGGATCACCAAACAGGTCATGGCCTGCTTCTCTTCTTGGGATTGGTGCTAACATTTTGCTTCTGGTGAGAGAAGAAGCAAAGGAGTATTGTATCCCAACAGAGTGAAGCTGTGCTGAGACCAGCATTAGTAGTAGCCAAGCAGTAGTCATTCATGCGACTCCCCTCTTTTCATCATTCTTGACAAGCTAATTCTTTATTTTTCAGTAAGTATTGTTTGATTTCTTTCTAACTTCAGAATATCTGCCTAAATACTTCATCCTTAAATTTTCAGCATCTACATATTAGTTTCCCCTCAAATATTTGGCAGTGCTCTGTACAGACTCAGACACCTTGAGTGATATTTTTCCTGTAAAAGGAATATATAAAGAAACAACTCCAGTACTTAGTAATAATGACCATCCCTCCTGGCATGTCTAAAGGTCAGTTCCCTGTGCTATCTCCTATTAACTGGTGAACTTGGGCATTCTTAGGCAGTGTAGCAACTGTCTCATGTACATAGATAACCCTCTGTTCTTACCTCCTAACACTCAGACTTGTGAGAGATGCAGTTATATATCCAAATTGGAAGCCATGCACTCTCAAGCCAAGACCGGAATAGCTGGTCAGGAAGAGAAGGACAACACCTACACCACACCACATGCAACACATATCCCTCCAGAACACCCACCATCACAGCTCTCATATAAAAACACAAACCACACACCCACCTTTGCGGAGGCTCTTAATAGAAATCTACCCAAACAGTAGAGACCTCCAAGGCAGAAATGCACTCGACCACTACAACATAGCACAAACCACAAGACATATAGCTCACCTACATAGTGTTCCCCTCAACCTAATCCCCTAAGGGAAAAAGCTTGCCCAATTTCCTAATTATAGGTGACTCAATAGTGAGGCACACTGATGTCCCACTCTCTAGGTTGAATAAGGAGAAGGTAACAGTCAGTTGTCTATCAGGTGCCAGAATCTGACACATAACACACACACTCAGGTCACTCCACAACAAGTACAAGTATGACTCTGTCACTGTCAATGTGGGTGTGAGTGACCTGAGATGCATCTCCCTGGACTACATGAAAAGAGACATTGAGAAGCTCTCAGAATATGTGGCTCAGGCAGGTATGAACCTAGCCCTGAGCAGCATCCTACCATCACCCAGAATGATACCGCAATACAAGCAGAAAATGATTGACTTCTGGTGTCATTCTAAGGGGATCCAGTATCTGTCTGCTTGGGATGACATGATTGACAGACCTCGATGCTTTGGCAGAGATGGCCTGCATCTGTCACCGCTGGGTTTCTGGATAAGGGCTAAGGCTCTTGCCAGCCCTATAGTGCCTTTTTAGATGATGTTCCAAAGACCAAATTACCACTGTAACAGCTATAAATAAATGCAATCTGAGGATCATGCTGCTCAGTCCTAGAAGTCTAAATCTCAAAATGCACTTGCTTGAAGCACTCTTCAAAATGGAGAACATTGACATTTGTGCTGTAACGGAGACCTGGTTTAAATCAGCAGTAAGCACCACTGTGCTACCAGACTATAACTCATTCCACATCTTTCGGCTCTAGAGCATGGACCGAAGCTCCAAAGGCAGTGGTGTCTCCATATTCATAAAGGATATGCATACATCCAGACTAGTAGCCCAGCATAATGCATCTGAAATACTTCAGGTACAACTAACATTGGGTAAGATGGCAATTCAGGTCATAGCCTAACTATAGGTCTCCAACCATGTCCCGAGACTCTCACTCCACATTCCTAACCCTGGAAACTATTAGGGACCAACCCAGCACTCTCATACTAGGTGACTTCAACTACCCCTCCATCAACTGAGAAAACTACTCATGCACCAAGACACTGGCCCAACGCTTCCTGGAATTCATCAATTCCAATGACCTGGACCAGAATATTTTTACCACCACAAGAGGAAGCAACATTCTTGACCTGGTTATTACAAACATGGGCAACTATTGCTCTACACCAATAGTCAATTCCTCCCTGGTTAAATCCGACCACAAACTAATCACCATTGAAATACATCTCACCCCCCACCCCACCCCCACAAAGGTAACCACCATGAAAAACTTCTCCAAAGCTGACTTTGGGCTCCTAAAAACAGAGGTGGCTAACTTCATGGTACCCATGTCAATGGAAAATAGAGGCAAGACTGCCGAATCATACACCTATGCACTGTACGAACACATACATAAATGCATGGAACTAGCCATACCCAACAGAACCAAGACACTTTCCTCCAAAAAAAAAGGAAGCCAATCTAGTGGCCTCCTGCCATTAATAAACTCTACAACAGAAGGAAGAAACTGTTGCAGAAAAAGGTGAAGTCCCAAGACTGGAAAAACTCTTATTAGCCTCAAAAAAAGTTGAGATTTCTCATCAAAACCTCTAAAGCCAGCTATGAAGGCAGAATTGCAGCAGACACCAAAAACAACCAAAGCCTTCTATGGTTATATCAAGAATCTCCATGGCAATACCCAGGTTTGCTCTGAGTTACTGCACAATGGTACCTCCTATACTGAGCCAACAGATATTGCCGACATACTGGATGACAGATTCAGTGCCAACTTTACCCCCTCTCTCCCCCCTAAAGGACCAATTACAATACCAGAGGAATGCCAGGCACCCAGCATTACTGCAGCACAGGTTAAAGCTGCATTGTCCAAGGCCAAGAATACAGCTTCCATGGGACCCGACAATATCCGTGGATGTGTTCTACATGAACTACAAAGTGAACTGGCACCACATCTGTGTGCCCTGTTCAATCACAGACTCACCTCAAGCTTTGTCCCTACCGAATGGTGCACTGCTACAGTCATCCCTCCCCATAAAGGGGGAGCAGCTACAGACCCTGGGAATTATTGTCCCATTAGCCTGATGAGTCTGATATGTAAGACTATGGAGTGCATCATCATGGACCTAATTAACAAGGATTATAGGGAATCTCCTAACTCTAGATCCCACACAATTTGGATTTGTGAAAGGTAGATCATGCCTGCTCAACCTGGTTGACTTCTTTGAGTCAGTCACCAGAGTTGTGGATTAGGGCAAGGCAGTTCATACAGCCTACCTTGATCTGGCCAAGGCCTTTGATACCATTCCCCACTCAGGAATTATTGATAAACTCACCAAACTAGGCATCAACCTCTGTATCACTAGGTGGGTTGCAAATTGGCTCACAGATAGACCCCACAGTGTGAAAATAATGGATTCCAAGTCAGACTGCTGACCAGTCATGAGTGGAGTCCCACAGGGATCAGTCCTGGGCCCTCTCCTGTTTGGCATCTACTTTTTAGAAGTCCAAGCTAACATGGAGGGATTTTGGCAAGTTCGCAGATGACTGCAAGCTGGGATCCTTTATTAACTCCCCAAGTGATGTAGACATCCTACAGAAAGCCCTCACTGAGATCATTGACTGGCATTGAAACCATGGCCTTAAGCTTAATGTCAAAAAATGCATCGTCAATCCTTTGGGAAAAAGTCAGTTCCCACTAATTACCACATTGATGGGAGCCCACTGAACACTGAAGGCATTATAAGAGATCTGAGGACATAGGTTGACAGCAACCTTTTTTTCAACCACCACATTGCCGCTGTGGTTAGAAAGTCTTTCTATGTGGCACATCTCATTACCAAGGGTTTTGCATCCAAGAAGAAGTCATCATCTCTGTCTACTCTTCCCGCATTAGGCCAATCGAGTATAATGCCCCATTTAGTCTGTACCTCACTAGACACATGCAACAGCTAGAAAGGCTACAAATGTACCTCATGAAGAGGATCCTAGGCCTTAAACATATGTCCTACATAGACAGATTGAAAAAACTCCAGCTATTCTCTGTCTCATATCATCTGCTAAGAGGTGATCTCTGCTTTACTTACAAAGCCATGTCTGACCCAGCTCTGTTAGAAATGCTACATCTAAAGAAATCCCAATCCCTCCACACCACATGCTCCAGAGACCTCAACCTCATTACCACAATTAACAGAACATGCTGAAGGGACAGGTTCATAACCCAGAGACTGCCCATGCTCTGGAATAGACTTCCCATACATGTCAAGCAGAGCACCTCACTGGCCCTCTTCAAGAGAAATCTTGATGAGTAGATGGGAAATAGAAAGTTCACCACAGGCATCACTCCAGTGGCTCTACTTGATAGAAGCATTAAGAACTAACATCAGGTGGCATGATGCTAGGGCACTTATATGGGCTAGGCTTGTAAAGGCTCCAGAGCCATTAGCCTAGTACACACCTATGAACATATGAACCTGTGTGTTCCATTATATCATATGTTCATAGGTAAGTACTAGGATAGCTGTCCCTTTGGGACATTTTAAGCCTAGCAAATTTCAAATTAATCTACCCCATTTGGTTATAGATTGGCTTTACCCACCCCATGTTTGATAATTATATATTACCCCTAATAAGAATAACTGGGATTATACTGTAGATAATTTGAGGGGAACCATGTATGGGATAAAACATTTAGGAGCTGCCTCTCTCCATAAGTAGTACATGGGGTAGTCCTGGGGTACGTTTTCTGTTTCTCATCCATAGATCTAACTTGCACTTGAGTATGGACAGGGATGAACTTTGTTTTATATGGATGGGGAGTCTGTTCCATAGCAGTTGTATCCTCTGTGAGATATACCTGTCCTTCTAAACCATTCTTTGATGTTGCAAAAGAGGTTTAGATTCCTAGACTGAGTATTTTCGATGCTATTTGACTTGCTGATATGCAATAAACCCATCGTTAATGGGTCAGAGGATGCCATGTATGCAAGATACTGGTCACCTCTTAGCAGTTTGTAGTATACCGAGTATAGTGACAGGGCTATGGGTCAGTCCATGTAGGACTTGATGTTTTAGTCTTTTATCCTTTTAGTAAGGTATGTCTGTGAGCATTCCAGCTGTTGCATGTGTCTGGACACATACATGCCAAAGGGGGCATTATATTCAGATTGGCCTAATGAGGACTGAGTAAAGGGGGACAATGACATCCCTAGATTTAGACAAAATCCCTTTGTTTATAAGCTGTGCAATACAGAATAACTTTCTTACAGCAACAGACACATGTTGGTCACAGCTCAGGTCACTGTCCAAATAAGTTCTCAAATCCAGAATAACTGTGTCAGCTCTTAGGGGTGTATTGTTAATGTGGTAGTTCCCTGGGGTAGATAACACCCCAAAGGATACAATAATGCATTTTTTGGCATTTAGTTTCAGACCATGATTTTCACATCAGTTATCTCTTTTATAAAAATATTCCTGCAGGATGGCTAATTCATTTGGAGATTCAGTGAATGCTGACAACTTAGTCAGCCAGACCCCTCTGGTACTGACTTTTACTTAATGAAAATAAATGCCAAAACGGAAATGCCCCAGGACAGAACCCCAGAGGAATCTGCTGGTGACTGATCTGTTTGTGGAGGTAACTTCCCCTATTTTATGTGCATCCTTTCAGTGATCCAGTTGGCAATCCAACAAGTGACAGAAAGGTTTATTGCCAGTTTATTTAGATTTTCTACTATGCCTGATTGGGAATCATATCCAAAGCTTTGGCCATGTAGAGGTATGCAGTGTGTAACATTTTGCCTTCATCCATTGCTTTGGTAACTTTTTCAAAAAAAGTTCACAAGGTTGAGTAAGCATGACCTGCTCTTGACAAATCCAAACTGAGACGGGTCCAGTGTTTGGAGATTCCCCATGTCCTGAATGATTAATTATATGATTAGTCTTTCCATGGCTTTTCATATAAAGTTGGTCAGACTTATGGGTCTGTAATTGCCTGGGTCTGCAGAGGTCCACACTTATGCAAATTCATATTTCTCATTGTGCATATTAGAACATTGTAATCATCAATTGAGGCATGACAGCAGGTTAATATAATTGCTGCTGTTTCATCAGATACCTAATACTGAGGATAGATATGCAGAGGTCAAGTAGCACATTGTATTAGCCACTAATGTTTTTTTTCAGTTAGAAGCCTAGATTATATATTAACTTTCTAGGACCTAGTGTATGACTTTTGGGTCAGACGTTTCAGCTCTTTGTGATATGATGTCCCTGACTTTTCAGCGACCTCCTGAATGCTATATAGATAACATTTAGTAGACAATTAAGTATCTAATGGTAATATATGCAATTTCAGCTTCTGCTTTATTCAGATCTTCTGGTATGATCAAAGGTATTAAACCTTACCCTATAATTTGTAAGCTTATAATATTCAGCCTGAAAGATGAAAACACTATTGCTACTGAGACAGAAGAAATGAGCTTATTTAGAATGAGAAGCAAATATTCTCAGTGTTACCTCCCTACTAACATTCTCCCTCTAGAAAGATACTCATGATACTAGGGACTCAAATGGTTTGGGGTACGCTGCTTGGCTTGTGATGGCCCTGGTGGTCATTAGCTTAATAATAACCTATGAACCCATTAATATATTCTTGCATTACTATACAATGCAATGACATTCAAGCATGGTTGTCTAGGCCCTTTCTGCCTGCTTAAATCTTGAAACAGTCAAACTCAAAAGCTCATTCAGGAAAACATGAAATGACATTGCATTCTGACGGTCTCTTACTGAATTTGAAAGGGAGTTCCAGTCAGTCATAACCCTTAAAGAAGAACCAAATAATGTTTGCATTCTGTTTACACAAATTTCTTAATCATGTAAATTGACTTAACCAATTCACATTTCTGTGTCTGTAGTTGCTTTATATACTACAATTAGGTATCCCATCTACTGTCTGTAATTTACAAAATATTGAAACATTTTAGTTTGTCCTCATATGAAATCATCGCAAATTTGCTGATTAGTTTAATAAACATATACTATGTCCCTCTCAGCTTTCTTTTATTTATATAAGTGGACACCACCTTCTTACTTTCCCCTCCTTTGTTTTCATAAATGAGTAAGATGTTTATGTACTCAGTTTTGGCCTGTTAATGCACCAAGATCTTTGAATGTGTTGACATTCTCAGTAAATCATCATAAACTTTGTAAATTAAATCTAAATTGTGTATACCAACACATTTTTTCAGGATTAACCTTCATTTTGTTTGCTTCTGTCTCCCTCCCATACAAATCTTGCAAGCATGCCTGTAGTCTAATTTGACCTTTTAAGTCTATGATGCATTTATAACATTTCAAATCATCAGCATGAAACAGTAAAAATGTTAGATAGGATTCTAATGTCAGTGGTATATAAATCAAATACCCCTGAGATGAGATTCTAATGTCAGAAATACGTATATAAACTAAATAGATATGGCCAAACAATAGATTCTTGTGGAATGCAATGGCCATAGCCCATGCTTTCTCCATAACCAGCAATTTACTTAACCAGTTAACTGTGCAGTACTCAAGGCACAGCAAGCATACAAAAAAAAAAAATATGCAAACCATTTGCAGAAGACTAAAATCTAGTACTGCCAAGGGGTTATGGGTAGGTTCCTACATCCAGTAGCCAATATCTGGTAAACACAGTGTCATGGGTATCTTATTTATATATTGAAGTGTGCGTTTGTGAGTGTGAGTGTGAGTGTTTGTGTGAGTGTGAGTCTGTGTGGAGGGGAAGGGGTGCATGCATGTGAATTTGTATGTTAACTTACATATGTTTTCATGGATTGTATACCCTTTCAAATTACTACTGAGTAAGCTATGTAAATGAATTGTATAGAACTGAACTGTATACACAGTAATGCAGTGCTTTATCTTTATTTCCTTCATGGTTGACTGACCTGGGACTTTTCAAACATAATAAATATTTCATGCCAAATGAACAAAAACAGAGATCAGATTATAAATGCATATTGTATGTAATTAGTGTTTTATACAGGGGTAAGATCCTACACCTCCAAGTGTGTGTGGAGAGAATGCACCTCCCTAGTAACCTTTGGGGTCACCATCACTTTGAGAAATGTTTTTTTCCTTTGGACAATAAAAAAAAAAAGTATTTGTTTTTTCTTTTCTCTACACTCAATGCAGAGAAAAGTACTGTTTTTCCAACACAAGAGTTTGAATTTGTCTGATTCAAATATTTATTTATGATAGAACAAATCAAGTCTGACGATCTTGCAAGAAAATAAGGCATTTTAATCCTGAAACCTTGTCTATTCTCACCCAGTCAGGGGCAACTCATGCTATCGGACTGCTGGTCTGCAGCCCTCCCACCTAGAAAAACAAAGAAAAAAAATAAATCTGTGAAACAAAAAAATCCTGCGGACACTCAGACTGCCTTTATCAGCAGTCCGGATGCAGAGAAAGAGGTACCCAGCAACCTGTGCTGTAGGATACCCAGGAATCTGTGCGGTCATTACAGAGGAGCTCCAGACTGCTTCCCTTGCAGACAGGGCTGATGAGGAGTGAGCTGAGAGCTCTCTCTCAGGGATTTCACTGCACAGGCGGCATGCAGATGGATTCTGTGGCTTCGGACATGCTCTGTTGGTCGGCAGATATGTTCTGTGCATGAAACAGGTAGGTGAAGTGTGTGTGTGTGTGTGTGTGTGTAAAATGTTCCAATTGCTATATACTGGTGGCTAGAGAGAACAAATGGTGGTGGGTAGAGATACTCAGGCTTGAACCCTGTACCTTGGATGCAGGTGGCAAGGACCTGAATTCCCTATCCACCACCATTTCTAAAAAAATTTGCAGATTTTTGCCTCATATTTGTTCTGTTCCTCATAAAATCAGTGGTTTCTGTATCTTCATTGTTCCTTGGCTTGCAAAGTCTGTAGTGCAGTGGTGCACTGGAAGCATTGCTGCCTGATAGCTACAGGTTCTCTGGTTTGATTCTTGGCTGGGGTGCCTTCTGTGTGGAGTCTGCATGTCCTCCCATCTTACAAGGATGTGTCTGGAGTTTCTCCCTGCTCTGCTGAAAATTGTGTTTTGTTCCAAGTCAGACTAGTTTCCTGGTTAAATGTTTAAAAATAACAGGCATTTGAATTTCAGACTTCATATTCTTCAGAAAGTACATGGTAACACAAAACTGTTTATTCTAGCAGATGTCTAAGTTTATAACATGGATATTTGAAATTTGTCCCTATTTTTGGGACTGTATTCCCCCATTATTGGCTTTGTCCAGGTATTTTTGCTAAGGTTGAGAGCTATCTATGGTGAGAACTGAATTCACTGAATGTTTGCGGGCTGTATCCCCCCCCATTACTGGCTTTGTCCACATGTTTTTTGCTAAGAGGTTGAGAGCTATGGTGGGAACTGAATTCACTGAATATGTTTGGGGGCTGTATTCTCCCATTATTAGCTTTATTCAGGTGTTTTGTGCCAAGAGGTTGACAGCTATGGTGAGAACTGAATTCACTAAATGGTAGCCATTTAAGTTTGTCTTCCTCTCTTTCACAAAACAGCTGATTTGGCATAGTGGTATGTTTCTCTGACTGTTTTGCACAGGGTCCCCTGGGTTAAAGACGTGGCAGTGAAATGTATGGTGGTAACACAGCATTTTATTCTAGCAACTTTCCAACATTGTACAAGCAATGTTTAAAATGTGTCCCTGTTTTTTGGGCTTTTGCCCCCCCTCCAATAAATGTCGGCTTTTTCAAGATTTCTTGTGCTGCAAAGTTCAGAGATACAACTGTGTGTCGATTATATTTTACAAGGAGCTGAGAGCTGTAAGGGAACAAAACTTTAGTGCTGCTTATTCTGAGTTTGCTTGCATTGTTAATAGCACAACAGGTAGTGTACTTGCTTTTGATGCAGAAGGTTGTGGGTTCAAAGATACCTAGAGTAGTAACTATGAACCTGTTATCAGTTTGCCATACAGTCCCTATTGCGATATTACTAGCTTATCATTTTTTTAATGCATGCAACATAGGCAATTTATTCCTCAAGAGCAACAGGCACTTTATATGTCATTGTTTATTCATCTACAAATAAAGTTGTTTGCTAGCAGCAACCTCTTCATTGTTATAGATTTCTTTAATGTGGAATTATTTAGATGACTTTTACACTTCAGAGATTGTGCAAATTTACTGATACTGGTGGAGTGTAGAAGGTTGAGTAGACTTTTATGATAGAAATGTTCTGAATTGGGTAGTTTTGTCATTGGTGCATGCATTTTGTTTCATTGTTTACTAATGTTCAAAACAATAAATTTAAAATGCCCTCTAACAACTGTACTGTATTGTACAAGGAATACAATTTAATACAATTGGGAAGGTGTATCAAAGAACATGTGTATGTTTCATGTTCAAGGGGCCTATGATTTGAAAACAGCCCAAAGTTAATCTTTATCTGCCACTGGCAAAATGTATTTTCTTTGAATGTGGGTTTCAATGCTGTTTCAATGCATGTGAGTTTCAAGGGCAGAGAAGTTTTAATGCTAAGTCTGTTTTCAATGTGAGACTGCATTGCTTTGTTTAGCAGATATCTATTGGGGTTTGTGCTGTAAAAATGCAAAATAAAACTTTCAAATGAAATCCAAATCATCGCAGAAGTAAAGCAGTATGCACATTACAGTTTTATGGTAAATGGGGCAAAATAACCAAGAAATGGGACACTGGAATGGTTGCAGGGAGGAGGCTCCAATTGACCATGATTTTGAGAGGGGAACGGCAGCAAACTCAGACAGCCCTGGTTGAACTATACCTCTCAGCTGCCCATATTTTTGCAGAATGAATAGATATTTGCTTCTTATTTTTGGTTTGTTCCTCATAAAATGTGTGATTTTCTGGCAAATCATTTAGGAATGAAGTCACTAAATGACAGACATTGAGTTTTACGTCATAACCTTCAGAAAAATGCATGCTAAATCAAGACCTGTTATTCTATCAACTGTCTTAAGTTTATACAAGAGCAATTTTTAGTAGTGTTTGTATGCTCCCCCAATATACTTGGCCTTGTCCAGATTTCCTGCATTAACAGGTTGAGAGGTACATGCAAATAAAATTGCTTTATAGAATTAGGCATATCCAAACCTCTGAACTGTCCCCGATTTTGGCTCAAAATGTGGCTCTTCCCCTAATAATCCCTCTGAAAAATGGCAATTTTGGAAGAAAACATGGAGGGTTTACAATTAATAAATAACTGTAATAATCAGTTATAGATTACTTTTATTTCAGAAATGCATGTAGATTCTTTTATTTTGTCAGCTGCTCAAGTTAGCAGTACTAATATTAAAAGTGTCCCTTCTTTGACAGGTTCCCAGCTGTATCGTGCGGCTATTTTATATTTTTTCATCACATTTTTGGTCCATTTTTCATAAAAGTGTGGTTTTTTTTTTGGCAAATTAGTGGCAAATCATTAAAGACTGAAGTTAGAAAATAATGAAAGACATTTGAGTTTCAGATTTCGTACCTTTCAGAAAATTCATACTAATACAAGAACTGCTATTCTATTATCTTTCCAAGTTTATAAGAGCAATATTTAAAATTGTCCTTATTTTTGGGCCTTTGTCCCACTTCTATGTATGGCTTTGTCCAGATTTCTTGCTCCAAGGTTGAGAGGTATGACAAATGTGTCAGGGCCATCGCAGTCAGCCAGAGACATTTCAAATTGTGACAAACTTGTTGCACCCCACTCCCCCATGTAGTGACTCTGGATGTGTCCAAGCAAGGCAAGGAGCAGTTATGCAGTGTAAATGTGCAGACTATTCCCCCCCCCCACATCCAAGGTAAACACAAGTACTACAGTGGCTTTTCATCTGACATTGATTTTGCAGAATGTTCTGGTTTCTGTCATTTTTATACTGTTGATATACGCTTTATTATTATTCAGAAAGTGCCTTTTGCTCTGTGTTTAAGTAGCAGTGCTTTAATGACCATTAGGTAAGCTTGTCTGATATTGTAAGATGCAAGTAAGTTTTAATAAGCAGTATTGCCAATATTGAAAGCCTTTCTGTTGTTGCCATGCAGAGAATACTTACATAACTAGATAATGTATAAGCCTTGGGTATTGAAATGCATATGACAGTATTTGTAATAAAGGCCAGGATTAGATTATGTTAAGCTCATTACAGGCTTTACCTGCAAACCAAACAGAATGCCACTCTATCATACATGGTCCATATCCTGTGCAGTAATCCTTTAATCAATATATGTTGAGCTTGTTTCTTGTTTGCTTTTCATTTTTTTACTTTGATCATGTTTTCCCCATGATACAAGTAGATAGTTGTTAGGCAGCAGGTCTTTTTTGGATAAGAAACATTTTTACAAATGAGGGTATCACAGAGATTGCTACTTTCAGCATGTTACTTGGTACTTTAATAAAGCTGAATATAAATTATAATTAGAACTGGAGTGCAAGGAGAAGTGATTTGAGTTAAGTGCTGCTTGTTTTTCTTATACTTGATTTTGACTGGCATTCCAGTAATGTATTTAAAAAGTAATTTATTTTTTCATGCCTCACATCCTTTTTGTTTCCATCTAGATATTAAGTAAGCTGTCATGCAGCCAATGGATTGAAATATTTGTTTTCTTCTACACTTCATTTTGTCTTGATTGGACTCCCATAATGATGGTTTGGCACCCAGGGCAGTGGATTTAATTAAAGTTTTTGTGGTTTTGAGCATAGCTCCTTCCCTTTCAGTTAGTCACACCCATTCCCATTGACCCTACCCGTTCAGCTGTCTCCTGCAGCCCCCCACTTTGATTTGAAGTCACCAGCTGCCATTGCACCCAGTCTGAGGCCATAAAGCACTGTTATAAATCACAGCACACTAGCAGATATGGCTTAACATCACAACAGATTATTATGAATTCAGGCAAGAAGTGAGATACAGAGACACATGATTCACACTAAATTAGATGACCTGCAGTATCAAGTTCCAGACCCTGTATTCAGTCATGCATTTATAATGACCCTGGATAGATGCATTTTATTTTCAGAATTGCGCTACTCATACATTGTTTTACAGTTATATAAATAGCAGCAAAGGGCAGTTGAAGAAGTCACAGGGTTTCATATATTAATCAACATGTTTTTGACATTAGTAAAAAACACATCTGAATCCACAACTATTTATTAAAACATACTGAAAAAATGGGCTTTCATTTAAAAATGCCTTATCAAGTTAGTATTGTTCCTAGTATGTTAATATTGTCTATTGCTCCAGAGTTTTGTTTGCTTAGGACATTTTTTTTTTTTTGTGGGATTAGGAAATGAGTAGGTACTCTGGGCATTCTGGTTGTTTCAAGTTTCATCTACAGTTTTCTTTCTGAATGACTGACTTTTTACTGTAGCTTTACATTGTGTTAAATCATAAGATCTTCTGCTCTGTGCTGCATGTCTTTGCTTCATACTGCAACTAGATTGACCAAATCTAATCACATTTGACCTTGCTGCCAACTTCAAAGACATCTGAAAAGTGTTATTTTGTATTTAATCCAACTTCATCTATGTACTTTTACAGTGCATTTACTGTTAATCATTTATACTGTTTATTGTCTCAGTGTTTTGCTCATTTGGGACCTTTTTGATTTATTAACTGGTGCAAGTAGGTAATTTGTTGCTGTTCTGATTGTTCAGCTTGTCCAGGCTTAATTCACTTTTTGATAGGCTGAAATGTTTAAGTGTAGCTTTTATAGCAGTAACCCATAGCTGGGTGTGGGTAATGCTGGATTTACCCATGACTGGCATGGTTTGGTCATGAGGGTGAAGCCAGAGTGACCAAACAAAGCCAATCATGGGTAAATCCAGCATTACCCACATCCAGCCATGGGTTATTGCTATTATGCAATGATATTATTTAAGAAAAAGTTACTTACTTTTCTTAAAAAATGATTTTATATGACTTTGCCATGATGCTCTTCTGCTTTTTCCCCATATATTGGGGATTTCTTGATCTACAGTACTTACACGGTACACAAGTGCTTTGGAAAGGAAGGAATGGAGAAAGAAAGATATCCCTTTTTTTTTAAATAACAAAAAAAAATTGAAATCCAGACAGTTCAGACTTATGAGAGAGATGAGACAGAGAAAATACAAAGATAATTAGGTACATTTCTCTAGCTTTGCATAATTTATTCATTTTATCCTTGAATATTTTTCTGTTGTTATATACTGGATTTTGCAATGGGAATTCTGATTGGGCTGACCAATCAGCATGCATGCTTTAAATGCTACAGGCCAGTCATTGTATAATAAATAATATGGTACAACAGAACCTGCTCCTCTCTTTGGCAGGACTGTTGTATGCTGTATCTTCTTGCTTACACAGTGCTGCTGCTGGACTGACCATTTCTAACCAGATTTTGACTTTACTGCACCATGCCCAAGGCTTGTGTGTGTTCCATTGTAATTATACAATTAATTTATCTTAAAATGCTTATAACTGCTATCTAAAATGCCCTACATTCATTTTGGAGTCTCCCTTAGTTTGCACAGTTGCTATTGGTAAAGCACGTTGACTGAAAGCTGCAATGAGGTTCTCACTGCTGCTGCTGTTTGTTTATAGGAACTGCTTGTTGCTCATAGCTCCGTTGCACTGCCTAGTAGACTGCCACTGCTGCTATTTGTTTTTTTAAAAAATGTTTTTAGCCTGCACATCTCTTGCTCAGATTGTTGCTGGTGATACAATAGCTCCTTGCTTTTCTATACCACTACATAGCCATCATGAACAGCTATTAATATTTATATTTTTGCTCATGCTTAGGATAATACTTGACAGTAATTATGTCTAGCTGCATCCAAGGATATGACAGCACTGGCTGATAAATCCTAGAAACAGTCATTGTTTGACACACATGGGTCTTGACTCATTGAAGTGGGTGTTTTGTTGCACACTAAAACAATCATTATGTGGTATCTGAGCCTGTTCACTTTGTTTTGTGGCATCCAAGCCTATCATTGTTCATTCTATTGCTGGCCACCAAGCCTTGAAGTATGTGTCATCCAAGCCAGCCCTAGTTTTAGTATGGGTGGCATCTAACACTACTTTTCTAGAGTATACTGTGCATAATTTTACCACCAGCTCAGACTTCATTCTTTTATTGTTGTACAGAATGTGTGTGTTGATCTGTTACTACTGTAGTTGTGTACTGTTCTAAACTACAGTTGTGTACTTCTCTTGGATCTCGCTGTATTTTATTTATGCTACTTCTTCACCCTCACACTATTATTATACTGAATTTTCTGATGTACCATGCTGTAGCTGAGCCATACTCTTCAGTTAGATGGTATACAGTTTTGTCCCTGTAGGTTCAGGTGGTTGTTTTATCAGTGTTAGTACATCTTTGCCTCATCTACTATATCTTATCCACCACACCTTTTATCTACGCAACATACCATTTCTGTCTACTGACTAAATTGGTTCAGTACATCATTTCTGCTGTTGGTAATGTGATTTGTCTTGTAAACATGGAAGCCCAGCCTACTTGTATCCCTTCTATTGCTAGTCTCATTGAACTTGGTATTGTGAGACTGTGCAAAGTCCCTAATGCTCACTGATAACCAACTACTACTGGACACAATATTTGTGAGAGGTGTAATTATCTATATATCCATGGGGTGAACCTGTCACCTAAACAGATAATCAGTGAGCAACACATACACTCAGTCATATCTCCACGAGATTGCACAATAAAACAAACAAAAAAAAAAAAAGCTAAAAATTGTAAAAATAATCACATCTCAGGTTTAAAGAGCCTTAGTAGTAATCCACAAACACACTCCACCAGACTCATATAACTCATTTATTGTAGACATGTTTTTGCTCCTTTTAAAAATGGACAGACTGTGCTCGGGATGGCTGTGTAGCTAATTGGTGATATATAGACAGGAGGAACAGAAGTGCAAATCATGCTGTCAGAAAAGATGAAGTAGTAGAACATTGGTTCAACAGATTTGATTCAGACCGGCAATGTAATCATGCTTTATGTGTAATATAGGATGAAGTGTGTCAGTGACATATTAGAAGAAATTTCGTATAAGACATGCAGTGTTATAAGTTACATATATATAGAACAAAACCATAAAGACTGGAAGAGTAAAAGAGTGGGGCATTAATTCAAATTAGGAATGACAGAGGATGTTTTTATAAAAAAGATGAAATGGCTTGTTGAGAATAAAGTAAAATCCGTCCAACTTATTTAGAGGATTATGTATGAATTTTATCTGAACAAATGGTATCTAATGTGGTTTAAGTATGCATTTGATTTATACAAAGTATATGTAATGTATAATGTTACTACAAGTTATATTCTGACATCCAGAGACAGGAATAAGAATTACATATAATTTAAAGCCTCATAATTGCTAGGAACAGAGTAGATGTGCCTAGTACATGGATAATATTTTTATATAAAGTTCAGAGACAAGGTTTATAAACTAAGACCCCCATTGAGTAAGGCTGGTATGCAGCAAAAATACATGCCTAAGGTTTGAGCAATTCACGACCAGGGTAATATGATTTAACCCATTGTGTAGTTATAGTGCTCCATGTGCGATACCTCTGTGAAACTCAACCACCCCACCCTAACACGATCCTCAGTTCACAATCAAAAATCCAGGTGAGTACAAGGCAACCTCAGTTTCCATAACACCAGAAATGTGTACCAACCCATTGTTCGTTGAGTGGACTCCCATAATGATGGTTTGGCACCCAGGGCAGTGGATTTAATTAAAGTTTTTGTGGTTTTGAGCATAGCTCCTTCCCTTTCAGTTAGTCACACCCATTCCCATTGACCCTACCCGTTCAGCTGTCTCCTGCAGCCCCCCACTTTGATTTGAAGTCACCAGCTGCCATTGCACCCAGTCTGAGGCCATAAAGCACGGTTATAAATCACAGCACACTAGCAGATATGGCTTAACATCACAACAGATTATTATGAATTCAGGCAAGAAGTGAGATACAGAGACACATGATTCACACTAAATTAGATGACCTGCAGTATCAAGTTCCAGACCCCTGTATTCAGTCATGCATTTATAATGACCCTGGATAGATGCATTTTATTTTCAGAATTGCGCTACTCATACATTGTTTTACAGTTATATAAATAGCAGCAAAGGGCAGTTGAAGAAGTCACAGGGTTTCATATATTAATCAACATGTTTTTGACATTAGTAAAAAACACATCTGAATCCACAACTATTTATTAAAACATACTGAAAAAAATGGGCTTTCATTTAAAAAATGCTTTATCAAGTTATTATTGTTCCTAGTATGTTAATATTGTCTATTGCTCCAGAGTTTTGTTTGCTTAGGACATTTTTTTTTTTTTTTTGTGGGATTAGGAAATGAGTAGGTACTCTGGGCATTCTGGTTGTTTCAAGTTTCATCTACAGTTTTCTTTCTGAATGACTGACTTTTTACTGTAGCTTTACATTGTGTTAAATCATAAGATC
The DNA here is from genome assembly GCF_019279795.1 of Protopterus annectens. Taxonomy (NCBI): domain Eukaryota; kingdom Metazoa; phylum Chordata; order Ceratodontiformes; family Protopteridae; genus Protopterus; species Protopterus annectens. Next base: position 1,748,487,590 of record NC_056733.1, read on the forward strand.
TTCTGCTCTGTGCTGCATGTCTTTGCTTCATACTGCAACTAGATTGACCAAATCTAATCACATTTGACCTTGCTGCCAACTTCAAAGACATCTGAAAAGTGTTATTTTGTATTTAATCCAACTTCATCTATGTACTTTTACAGTGCATTTACTGTTAATCATTTATACTGTTTATTGTCTCAGTGTTTTGCTCATTTGGGACATTTTTGATTTTTTTTCTGGAGCAAGTAGGTAATTTGCTGCTGTTCTGATTGTTCTGCTTGTCCAGGCTTAATTCACTTTTTTGATAGGCTGAAATGTTTAAGTGTAGCTTTTATAGCAGTAACCCATAGCTGGGTGTGGGTAATGCTGGATTTACCCATGACTGGCATGGTTTGGTCATGAGGGTGAAGCCAGAGTGACCAAACAAAGCCAATCATGGGTAAATCCAGCATTACCCACATCCAGCCATGGGTTATTGCTATTATGCAATGATATTATTTAAGAAAAAAAGTTACTTACTTTTCTTAAAAATGATTTTATATGACTTTGCCATGATGCTCTTCTGCTTTTTCCCCATATATTGGGGATTTCTTGATCTACAGTACTTACACGGTACACAAGTGCTTTGGAAAGGAAGGAATGGAGAAAGAAAGATATCCCTTGCTTTTTTTTTAAATAACAAAAAAAAATTGAAATCCAGACAGTTCAGACTTATGAGAGAGATGAGACAGAGAAAATACAAAGATAATTAGGTACATTTCTCTAGCTTTGCATAATTTATTCATTTTTATCCTTGAATATTTTTCTGTTGTTATATACTGGATTTTTGCAATGGGAATTCTGATTGGGCTGACCAATCAGCATGCATGCTTTTAAATGCTACAGGCCAGTCATTGTATAATAAATAATATGGTACAACAGAACCTGCTCCTCTCTTTGGCAGGACTGTTGTATGCTGTATCTTCTTGCTTACACAGTGCTGCTGCTGGACTGACCATTTCTAACCAGATTTTGACTTTACTGCACCATGCCCAAGGCTTGTGTGTGTTCCATTGTAATTATACAATTAATTTATCTTAAAATGCTTATAACTGCTATCTAAAATGCCCTACATTCATTTTGGAGTCTCCTTAGTTTGCACAGTTGCTATTGGTAAAGCACGTTGACTGAAAGCTGCAATGAGGTTCTCACTGCTGCTGCTGTTTGTTTATAGGAACTGCTTGTTGCTCATAGCTCCGTTGCACTGCCTAGTAGACTGCCACTGTTATTTAATTAATTTTTTAGCCTGCATAAATGCCCAATTCTTAAGCTCCTTGTTTCAAGCTAAGCACTGAAAGCTAATAGTTTTGCTCTGCTGTTTTTTAAGAATTTGTTGCTCATCCGTTGACGCCTGTAATCCACGTATTGTTTAAATGTTTTTTCTCATTAGGGGGGGGGGGGGGGGTGGGGGGGGGGGGGGGGGGGGGGGGGGGGGGGGGGGGGGGGGGGGGGTTGGTAATGTGATTTGTCTTGTAAACATGGAAGCCCAGCCTACTTGTATCCCTTCTATTGCTAGTCTCATTGAACTTGGTATTGTGAGACTGTGCAAAGTCCCTAATGCTCACTGATAACCAACTACTACTGGACACAATATTTGTGAGAGGTGTAATTATCTATATATCCATGGGGTGAACCTGTCACCTAAACAGATAATCAGTGAGCAACACATACACTCAGTCATATCTCCACGAGATTGCACAATAAAACAAACAAAAAAAAAAAAAGCTAAAAATTGTAAAAATAATCACATCTCAGGTTTAAAGAGCCTTAGTAGTAATCCACAAACACACTCCACCAGACTCACATAACTCATTTATTGTAGACATGTTTTTGCTCCTTTTAAAAATGGACAGACTGTGCTCGGGATGGCTGTGTAGCTAATTGGTGATATATAGACAGGAGGAACAGAAGTGCAAATCATGCTGTCAGAAAACATGAAGTAGTAGAACATTGGTTCAACAGATTTGATTCCAGACCGGCAATGTAATCATGCTTTATGTGTAATATAGGATGAAGTGTGTCAGTGACATATTAGAAGAAATTTCGTATAAGACATGCAGTGTTATAAGTTACATATATATAGAACAAAACCATAAAGACTGGAAGAGTAAAAGAGTGGGGCATTAATTCAAATTAGGAATGACAGAGGGATGTTTTTATAAAAAAAGATGAAATGGCTTGTTGAGAATAAAGTAAAATCCGTCCAACTTATTTAGAGGATTATGTATGAATTTTATCTGAACAAATGGTATCTAATGTGGTTTAAGTATGCATTTGATTTATACAAAGTATATGTAATGTATAATGTTACTACAAGTTATATTCTGACATCCAGAGACAGGAATAAGAATTACATATAATTTAAAGCCTCATAATTGCTAGGAACAGAGTAGATGTGCCTAGTACATGGATAATATTTTTATATAAAGTTCAGAGACAAGGTTTATAAACTAAGACCCCCATTGAGTAAGGCTGGTATGCAGCAAAAATACATGCCTAAGGTTTGAGCAATTCACGACCAGGGTAATATGATTTAACCCATTGTGTAGTTATAGTGCTCCATGTGCGATACCTCTGTGAAACTCAACCACCCCACCCTAACACGATCCTCAGTTCACAATCAAAAATCCAGGTGAGTACAAGGCAACCTCAGTTTCCATAACACCAGAAATGTGTACCAACCCATTGTTCGTTGAGTGCATACATGTGTTCCTCTCACATGCTGAAGTGATGTTTAGCATGACTTCATTTAACAACAACATCAGCACAAATGAGAATAATATAACTTTTGTAAGGTACCAAAATGCTAGAGATTCTACCATTTCCTGTGATGCAGTGTAACCTATACTATAAACACACTCACTCTCTTCCCACAGTTCTGACACTGCGGCACTCCCAACAAGCAGCTCTTTCACTGCAGTGGATCCCCCTCACTAGAATATATGGGAAAGTTCATAGGTTCATAAGTTTATAGTAGGCTAACGACCACTGGGGTCTTTACAAGCTTAACCATGCAACCCTACCTAGTTTTGTCCCAAAGTTCCTTGGACATATATATGGTGGGATATGTTAGTAAAGAGGTCGCTAAGGGGGCAGGGTGTTTGTTGGGAGTTAATTTATTTACTTATCGGCCTCTGTTCAACAGCAACATGGGGGTCAGAACAGGAGTAAATTTGCCATTTCCAATGATCATGGTTTCTTTTGAATACAGTCAGCGATAAACTCTGCTTCACTTAGATGGGAAGTATATTCCATAGTGTGGGGATCCTTTGAGACATATAGGTCCTTCCAGAAAATTCTATTTATGTTGCATACAAAGTTCAGGTCTTTGTATTTAGTGCTTCTGGTGCTGCTTGTCTTGTGAATATGGAAGACAGCCATAAGAGTTGGTTCTAAGGATGCCTTATATGCTATGCATGGATCGCCTCTCAGTAACCTCTAGGAGACTGAATACAAAGACTGGACCTTAAGGGATCAAGCTTAAAGCAATCTGTGTAGGACAGGGTATTCATACCCTGGATTATCTTGTTAAGAAACCTTGGGCATTTCAACTGATCATAAGATCTTCTGCTCTGTGCTGCTTTTTACTGCAACTAGATTGACCAAATCTAATCACATTTGACCTTGCTGCCAACTTCAAAGACATCTGAAAAGTGTTATTTTGTATTTAATCCAACTTCATCTATGTACTTTTACAGTGCATTTACTGTTAATCATTTATACTGTTTATTGTCTCAGTGTTTTGCTCATTTGGGACATTTTTGATTTTTTTTCTGGAGCAAGTAGGTAATTTGCTGCTGTTCTGATTGTTCTGCTTGTCCAGGCTTAATTCACTTTTTTGATAGGCTGAAATGTTTAAGTGTAGCTTTTATAGCAGTAACCCATAGCTGGGTGTGGGTAATGCTGGATTTACCCATGACTGGCATGGTTTGGTCATGAGGGTGAAGCCAGAGTGACCAAACAAAGCCAATCATGGGTAAATCCAGCATTACCCACATCCAGCCATGGGTTATTGCTATTATGCAATGATATTATTTAAGAAAAAAAGTTACTTACTTTTCTTAAAAAATGATTTTATATGACTTTGCCATGATGCTCTTCTGCTTTTTCCCCATATATTGGGGATTTCTTGATCTACAGTACTTACACGGTACACAAGTGCTTTGGAAAGGAAGGAATGGAGAAAGAAAGATATCCCTTGCTTTTTTTTTAAATAACAAAAAAAAATTGAAATCCAGACAGTTCAGACTTATGAGAGAGATGAGACAGAGAAAATACAAAGATAATTAGGTACATTTCTCTAGCTTTGCATAATTTATTCATTTTTATCCTTGAATATTTTTCTGTTGTTATATACTGGATTTTTGCAATGGGAATTCTGATTGGGCTGACCAATCAGCATGCATGCTTTTAAATGCTACAGGCCAGTCATTGTATAATAAATAATATGGTACAACAGAACCTGCTCCTCTCTTTGGCAGGACTGTTGTATGCTGTATCTTCTTGCTTACACAGTGCTGCTGCTGGACTGACCATTTCTAACCAGATTTTGACTTTACTGCACCATGCCCAAGGCTTGTGTGTGTTCCATTGTAATTATACAATTAATTTATCTTAAAATGCTTATAACTGCTATCTAAAATGCCCTACATTCATTTTGGAGTCTCCCTTAGTTTGCACAGTTGCTATTGGTAAAGCACGTTGACTGAAAGCTGCAATGAGGTTCTCACTGCTGCTGCTGTTTGTTTATAGGAACTGCTTGTTGCTCATAGCTCCGTTGCACTGCCTAGTAGACTGCCACTGCTGCTATTTGTTTTTTTAAAAAATGTTTTTTAGCCTGCACATCTCTTGCTCAGATTGTTGCTGGTGATACAATAGCTCCTTGCTTTTCTATACCACTACATAGCCATCATGAACAGCTATTAATATTTATATTTTTGCTCATGCTTAGGATAATACTTGACAGTAATTATGTCTAGCTGCATCCAAGGATATGACAGCACTGGCTGATAAATCCTAGAAACAGTCATTGTTTGACACACATGGGTCTTGACTCATTGAAGTGGGTGTTTTGTTGCACACTAAAAACAATCATTATGTGGTATCTGAGCCTGTTCACTTTGTTTTGTGGCATCCAAGCCTATCATTGTTCATTCTATTGCTGGCCACCAAGCCTTGAAGTATGTGTCATCCAAGCCAGCCCTAGTTTTAGTATGGGTGGCATCTAACACTACTTTTCTAGAGTATACTGTGCATAATTTTACCACCAGCTCAGACTTCATTCTTTTATTGTTGTACAGAATGTGTGTGTTGATCTGTTACTACTGTAGTTGTGTACTGTTCTAAACTACAGTTGTGTACTTCTCTTGGATCTCGCTGTATTTTATTTATGCTACTTCTTCACCCTCACACTATTATTATACTGAATTTTCTGATGTACCATGCTGTAGCTGAGCCATACTCTTCAGTTAGATGGTATACAGTTTTGTCCCTGTAGGTTCAGGTGGTTGTTTTATCAGTGTTAGTACATCTTTGCCTCATCTACTATATCTTATCCACCACACCTTTTCTCTACAACATACCATTTCTGTCTACTGACTAAATTGGTTCAGTACATCATTTCTGCTGTTGGTAATGTGATTTGTCTTGTAAACATGGAAGCCCAGCCTACTTGTATCCCTTCTATTGCTAGTCTCATTGAACTTGGTATTGTGAGACTGTGCAAAGTCCCTAATGCTCACTGATAACCAACTACTACTGGACACAATATTTGTGAGAGGTGTAATTATCTATATATCCATGGGGTGAACCTGTCACCTAAACAGATAATCAGTGAGCCCTACACTCAGTCATATGCACAATAAAACAAACAAAAAAAGCTAAATTGTAAAATAATCACATCTCATTAAGAGCCTTAGTAGTAATCCACAAACACACTCCAAGACTCATTTAACAACAACATGACAAAGTTATTTTCCATAACATTTCGTTAGAAACTGGGCATGTTACCAACCTCCTGAATATATGGGAAATCATGTCAAAGTTTATAGTAGGCTTGAGGGAGCTAACATAGTGCTATAATTCCTTGGATCAGGATACCATACCCTTGTTTATGAGTTTGCAACATAGAATGATTTTTGTACTATCCTGGCTACATATTTGTTAAATGTCAGATTAATGTCTACATATGTTCACAGATACCTAACTATATTGTCAACTCTTAGAGGTGTTTTATTGATGAAGTAATTAACTTGGGTGGACAATTTCCAAAATGGCACTATAATGCATTTTTTCCATTAGTTTTAATCTGTGGCTTTTGCACCAATCATTTTTTGGGTTAGACCATCTTGTAGAATGTCGATGTCATGGAGGGAATCTGTGATAGCTCCCAATTTATAGTCACTTGTGAACTTGGTGAGCCAGAGGCCTTTGACATTAGTCTTGACTTCCGAGAAGTAGATGCCAAAGTGGTCCGGGTCCAACACAGAGCCCTGGCTAGTTCGCTAGTGTCTGGTCTCTTGGTAGAGGTGGTCTTATCAATCCTGACTTCTTGGGTCCTGTTTGTGAGCCATCTGGCAATCCGGTGAGTTATGTAGGGATTTATGCCTAGTTCTGAGTGTTTGTCAATGACACCTAAGTGGGGTATTGTATTGAACACCTTGGCCAGGTCAAGGTAGGTGGTATGCACAGTTTCCCCTCATCCATAGCCATTGTGACCCTCTCAAAGAAATATAGCAGGTTAAGTAGGCAAGACCTTCCCTTAAAGCCAAACTGGAATGGGTCCAGTATTGGTAAGTTGTCAATGTCCTTGTTGATCATTTCTGTGATAATTCATTCAATGGCTCTCTATATTAGACTTGTCAAACTGATGGTTCTGTAGTTCTCGAGGGTCAGTTGGTGGTCCACTATTTTGAAGATGGATGACTGTAGAGGCCCTCCATACACCTGGCACATAATGTATTTTGAGACTGTAGTTGAAGAGTGCCTCAAGTGGTCATGCTAGGTCATGTTTTAGGCTATTTAGCAGGCAACTAGGGATATAGTCGGGGTCACTGAAGCCTCAGTAACCTGTAGGAGACTGACTACAAAAAGAGGACCTTAAGAACTTAGTGAGTGCCTCCAGGTCCTGCTCCTTGTTGATAGTTGGGGGAGGGATATGCTAGAAGGGATTTCACAGGGGTTGGGGGGGGGTTGAAGTTAGACCTAAATTTATCAACCAGTAGGTTTACTGTGTCGCCCTGGTCAGTGAAGGCTGTGCCATTTGCCACCAGTTCTGTACACTGCTGAGTATTACTATTAAGTTTCCTGACATAGCTGAAGAAGGCCTTGTGATTGACCTTAGTTTGGGAGGCTATCCTGACCTTGCAATTGGCCTTGCTGGACTTTGTTAGACCTCTTAGTTCCTTCTTTAGTTTAATGTCTTGTCTCTATGATAGTTACTCTTTCTGACTTTGGCCATGACATTTTTTCTTTTGGTATAAATTCTGTTAAAATAAAGATTCCACCAGTGTGGTTTGTTTTTAGTGTTAGATCTGCTGAGCCATCCACAATTATGGGTGATGAGCATGATTATTTGTTAATTTTTCATACTCATGATGATAGACCACAACTCACATCTGTACCTCATGTCTTAGATTCTCCTGTCAGTACCTAGATGACTGTTACAGTAATAAAAAGTCCAAAAGGTGCATTTATGCATATTTTATTTACAAGCATTTGGTAACATGCTTGAATATGCCAGTACACATTGCATAACTCATACGGGGGCATCCATGGAGATTTTTGTATTAGTGCACAGTCTAAGGGGGCAGAAGAGACCCTGGATGATATGCTTTGGATGAGCACTGGAAGCTAGCAAGACAGGATTTAAATCATTTGTTTTCCTATATAGTATGTGACCAGGCCCCCTCCTCCACCACCAAAGAGAGGTGACAACAGTTGACATGACCCGCAGACCCCTGTTAGAAAAAGATAGGAAACGAGCATTACTGATAATGATGATGGTGGTGATGATGACCTAATGACATCTCTAGATATCAAATATTGTCTCTGCATAATTGAATTAATAACACCAAAGCCATGTAACATGCAGATTATTGAAATGTATCATCTTAAAGTTTAAATAATGGGGAACATATTTATGTTTTAATCTCTGCCATTCATTAAGAGTGATGAATGTTTTGTATATACTATTACATGATAATTTATACCTCTTAAATTCTAACAATGCCTTAGTAGTAATCCACAAACACACTCCACCAGACTCATATAACTCATTTATTGTAGACATGTTTTGCTCCTTTTAAAAATGGACAGACTGTGCTCGGGATGGCTGTGTAGCTAATTGGTGATATATAGACAGGAGGAACAGAAGTGCAAATCATGCTGTCAGAAAACATGAAGTAGTAGAACATTGGTTCAACAGATTTGATTCCAGACCGGCAATGTAATCATGCTTTATGTGTAATATAGGATGAAGTGTGTCAGTGACATATTAGAAGAAATTTCGTATAAGACATGCAGTGTTATAAGTTACATATATATAGAACAAAACCATAAAGACTGGAAGAGTAAAAGAGTGGGGCATTAATTCAAATTAGGAATGACAGAGGGATGTTTTTATAAAAAAGATGAAATGGCTTGTTGAGAATAAAGTAAAATCCGTCCAACTTATTTAGAGGATTATGTATGAATTTTATCTGAACAAATGGTATCTAATGTGGTTTAAGTATGCATTTGATTTATACAAAGTATATGTAATGTATAATGTTACTACAAGTTATATTCTGACATCCAGAGACAGGAATAAGAATTACATATAATTTAAAGCCTCATAATTGCTAGGAACAGAGTAGATGTGCCTAGTACATGGATAATATTTTTATATAAAGTTCAGAGACAAGGTTTATAAACTAAGACCCCCATTGAGTAAGGCTGGTATGCAGCAAAAATACATGCCTAAGGTTTGAGCAATTCACGACCAGGGTAATATGATTTAACCCATTGTGTAGTTATAGTGCTCCATGTGCGATACCTCTGTGAAACTCAACCACCCCACCCTAACACGATCCTCAGTTCACAATCAAAAATCCAGGTGAGTACAAGGCAACCTCAGTTTCCATAACACCAGAAATGTGTACCAACCCATTGTTCGTTGAGTGCATACATGTGTTCCTCTCACATGCTGAAGTGATGTTTAGCATGACTTCATTTAACAACAACATCAGCACAAATGAGAATAATATAACTTTTGTAAGGTACCAAAATGCTAGAGATTCTACCATTTCCTGTGATGCAGTGTAACCTATACTATAAACACACTCACTCTCTTCCCACAGTTCTGACACTGCGGCACTCCCAACAAGCAGCTCTTTCACTGCAGTGGATCCCCTCACTAGAATATATGGGAAAGTTCATAGGTTCATAAGTTTATAGTAGGCTAACGACCACTGGGGTCTTTACAAGCTTAACCATGCAACCCTACCTAGTTTTGTCCCAAAGTTCCTTGGACATATATATGGTGGGATATGTTAGTAAAGAGGTCGCTAAGGGGGCAGGGTGTTTGTTGGGAGTTAATTTATTTACTTATCGGCCTCTGTTCAACAGCAACATGGGGGTCAGAACAGGAGTAAATTTGCCATTTCCAATGATCATGGTTTCTTTTGAATACAGTCAGCGATAAACTCTGCTTCACTTAGATGGGAAGTATATTCCATAGTGTGGGGATCCTTTGAGACATATGACGGTCCTTCCAGAAAATTCTATTTATGTTGCATACAAAGTTCAGGTCTTTGTATTTAGTGCTTCTGGTGCTGCTTGTCTTGTGAATATGGAAGACAGCCATAAGAGTTGGTTCTAAGGATGCCTTATATGCTATGCATGGATCGCCTCTCAGTAACCTCTAGGAGACTGAATACAAAGACTGGACCTTAAGGCGATCAAGCTTAAAGCAATCTGTGTAGGACAGGGTATTCATACCCTGGATTATCTTGTTAAGAAACCTTTGCGGGCATTTCAACTGTTGCAAGTATATGGTTAGATACATGCCAAAAGGGGCATTGTACTCAATGTAGGCTTTGATGGGAGCTGAACAGAGTAGTGCTATAATTCCTTGGATCAGGATACCATACCCTTGTTTATGAGTTTGCAACATAGAATGATTTTTGTACTATCCTGGCTACATATTTGTTAAATGTCAGATTAATGTCTACATATGTTCACAGATACCTAACTATATTGTCAACTCTTAGAGGTGTTTTATTGATGAAGTAATTAACTTGGGTGGACAATTTCCAAAATGGCACTATAATGCATTTTTTCCATTAGTTTTAATCTGTGGCTTTTGCACCAATCATTTTTTGGGTTAGACCATCTTGTAGAATGTCGATGTCATGGAGGGAATCTGTGATAGCTCCCAATTTATAGTCACTTGTGAACTTGGTGAGCCAGAGGCCTTTGACATTAGTCTTGACTTCCGAGAAGTAGATGCCAAAGTGGTCCGGGTCCAACACAGAGCCCTGGCTAGTTCGCTAGTGTCTGGTCTCTTGGTAGAGGTGGTCTTATCAATCCTGACTTCTTGGGTCCTGTTTGTGAGCCATCTGGCAATCCGGTGAGTTATGTAGGGATTTATGCCTAGTTCTGAGTGTTTGTCAATGACACCTAAGTGGGGTATTGTATTGAACACCTTGGCCAGGTCAAGGTAGGTGGTATGCACAGTTTCCCCTCATCCATAGCCATTGTGACCCTCTCAAAGAAATATAGCAGGTTAAGTAGGCAAGACCTTCCCTTAAAGCCAAACTGGAATGGGTCCAGTATTGGTAAGTTGTCAATGTCCTTGTTGATCATTTCTGTGATAATTCATTCAATGGCTCTCTATATTAGACTTGTCAAACTGATGGTTCTGTAGTTCTCGAGGGTCAGTTGGTGGTCCACTATTTTGAAGATGGATGACTGTAGAGGCCCTCCATACACCTGGCACAATGTATTTTGAGACTGTAGTTGAAGAGTGCCTCAAGTGGTCATGCTAGGTCATGTTTTAGGCTATTTAGCAGGCAACTAGGGATATAGTCGGGGTCACTGAAGCCTCAGTAACCTGTAGGAGACTGACTACAAAAAGAGGACCTTAAGAACTTAGTGAGTGCCTCCAGGTCCTGCTCCTTGTTGATAGTTGGGGGAGGGATATGCTAGAAGGGATTTCACAGGGGTTGGGGGGGGGTTGAAGTTAGACCTAAATTTATCAACCAGTAGGTTTACTGTGTCGCCCTGGTCAGTGAAGGCTGTGCCATTTGCCACCAGTTCTGTACACTGCTGAGTATTACTATTAAGTTTCCTGACATAGCTGAAGAAGGCCTTGTGATTGACCTTAGTTTGGGAGGCTATCCTGACCTTGCAATTGGCCTTGCTGGACTTTGTTAGACCTCTTAGTTCCTTCTTTAGTTTAATGTCTTGTTTCTATGATAGTTACTCTTTCTGAATTTGGCTGTGACTTTTTTCTTTTGGTATAGAGCCTGTTAAAGTAAGGATTCCACCAGTGTGGTTTATTTTTGGTGTTAGATCTGCTGAGCCATCCACAATTATGGGTGATGAGCATGATTATTTGTTAATTTTTCATACTCATGATGATAGACCACAACTCACATCTGTACCTCATGTCTTAGATTCTCCTGTCAGTACCTAGATGACTGTTACAGTAATAAAAAGTCCAAAAGGTGCATTTATGCATATTTTATTTACAAGCATTTGGTAACATGCTTGAATATGCCAGTACACATTGCATAACTCATACGGGGGCATCCATGGAGATTTTTGTATTAGTGCACAGTCTAAGGGGGCAGAAGAGACCCTGGATGATATGCTTTGGATGAGCACTGGAAGCTAGCAAGACAGGATTTAAATCATTTGTTTTCCTATATAGTATGTGACCAGGCCCCCTCCTCCACCACCAAAGAGAGGTGACAACAGTTGACATGACCCGCAGACCCCTGTTAGAAAAAGATAGGAAACGAGCATTACTGATAATGATGATGGTGGTGATGATGACCTAATGACATCTCTAGATATCAAATATTGTCTCTGCATAATTGAATTAATAACACCAAAGCCATGTAACATGCAGATTATTGAAATGTATCATCTTAAAGTTTAAATAATGGGGAACATATTATCACTGATATTTAATCTCTGCCTATTGCAGTTAAAGAGTGATTGAATGCTGTTTGTATATAACCTATTTACATTGCAATATATTTTATACCTCTCTAAATATCTCAACAATGGAGCAATGCAGATATAACTGCTGAACATTATATGAAAGCTCACAGCTGGCCAAACAATATAATGCTAACAATGTGGGTATCTTGAGTGGTTACTGAGATATTGCAATTTGTTTATTAAACATTGCAAAATTATCTAACTGTGCTTATTGTTAGTTGAGAAATCCTGTTTAAGACCTAGGCTCTAACGAATGTGACTCTTGTAAAGATTATTTTTTGCTGAGTAGTTTACCATTTCCTCTTCTTTAGTAATATTTAAAGTTCTAGAGATAAGAACATTTGTTTGACATGAGAGACTATTAATTTTGAAAAAGGAAATAGATATTTTGGATGTGGCCACTAAAGAAGATCTGATTTTTGAAATTAAGGAAGAGAGGGAAAAATATTACAAGGTCAAAGGGGACATAGATTCGAAATGTAAAGAAATAGCAGATAGAAAAATAGGTAAATTAAAGAGGGATATAGTGGAATACCAAAACAATAGCCATTATCCCAAACCACCTCCAATTAAAAGTGGAAGGCATTTCTATGACACATATCAAGATGAAAGACCTTTAGATTTTGGTAATAGGAATCATAAAACAATGACGAAAGATGTTTATGAGAACGAATTTCCACCATTAGACAGGGAAACACATAATGTCAATGGAAATTATTACAATAATTTTCAAAATTTTCAAAGGGGGGGGAGGGGCAGAGGGAGACGTTATTATTAACACACCCAAACCCCCATGTAAATTCCAATAACAACACTATTGCTATTAATGGAGTTCAACATACTTTTAATAATTTTTCTATATATAATTTTAGCAATGTAATACCCAATATACATCACTTTCACCTATTAAGTAAGGGATTTAAATTCATTCCTGCAGTAAAGGGAGATTTAGTTAACACCATAATAGATATGAAATTATTCCTTAGAAAAATTAACTTGGAAATGCACTCTGCACAGCATAATAAGATTGATTTACCTCCTCAGAGCTCGTCCTTAATTTGTAAAAGCACTTTCAACCCTCCCTTACACCCACAAATTAAAAACTTCGAAATTATGTTAGAAAAAGAAATTCGACAGATACATGGGCAAAAGGTGTATGAATTCAACCTTTCGAAGCAAGAAAATGAGGTATTAAAAGAGCTTAGAACAAATAATGAAATAAGAATTATGAAGCCTGATAAGGGAGGGGGTGCAGTCTTTATGGACAATATTATATACGAAGGAAAAATGAACTGCATGTTAAGGGATACCAATAGATATTTAACTGTCTCCTTAAATGAAATGAATGTGGCATATTCCAAGATAGATAATCAACTTAATGATATGCTTTTTGAGAGGACAATAGATAGAAAAACTTATGAATTTTTTTATGTGGCCAAACCTAAAACTCCCATCATTTTCGGTATACCCAAAATCCACAAAAATGCAGAAGATCCACCAGCGGATGGTTCCAAAACACTTCCACTAGCGAAATTTGTGGATAATAAAATAAAATATATTTGTGCTGAAAATCCATATATATTAAAGGACTGATGTGATAGACCTTTTCACATGTATACCGCATAGTGAGGGTCTGGTTATGTTTGAAGATATTATATATAGAGATAAAAAACTAACCCACTCTGATAAATGTGTTATTATGAATTTAACGGAAATGGTATTAAAATACAATTTTCTTATGTTTAACGGCAAAGATTATCAACAAGCACAGGACATATCTATGGGAGCTGCATGTGCACCAACATATGCCAACATTGTCCTAGCCAAATGGGAAGAGGACTTTATATTGAATTCAGAATACAAAAATAATTGGCTGTTATATAGACGTTTCCCAGACGACATAGTTATTTTTTGGACTGGAGATATGAAAAAGTTTGAAAAGTTCTTTGAATATATTAATAATACTACAGGTTTCCTAAGGTTTACATACACTTCATCCAGGGATAAATTAAAATACCTGGATGTAGAAATATACAAAATGGCAAAGGATTTTGAAACTAGGATTCACAGGAAAGTTTCTTTCCTTCATTTTACTAGTGCACACCCCTCACATTGTAAAAAGAACATTGTCAAAGGACAATTTGTGAGGGGTAGTCGCATGACTAGTTTAAATGAAGATTTTATTCTAGAATGTGAATTCCTTGAAAAAATGTTCGAAGAAAAAGGATACCCTATATCATTTATTAAAATGATAAGGAAAGAAGTAGAAAAGGGTAGAAATAACAAATTTCAACCTATAAAAGGGAAAAAAAGATTATTATGTAGGTAGTACATCATCTGAACCACGAGATACTAATAACTATGAGCATGCTTTTGTCTTGGAATATAACATGACTAATATTAAAATTGGTGAAATTTTTAGGAACGAATGGGAAAAATTTTCAATGTTTGTGGACATGGAAAATATCAATAATACCATTCCAAAACTGGTATATAAAAATGCAAAGAATATGAAAAATATTTTGGAATCATATACAAAAAATACAATAAATAATAATAGTGGATATACAGGAGGCACAATAAATAGACAGAAAAGGATGGGTAGTTTCAGATGTGGCCACTGCAATCAATGTGAATTTATACTGAACACAAATGAGATATACATAGTTAGCAGGGACATAACTATAACTAACACAGTATATTACACTTGTGAGACCAAGGGAGTTATATATTTGGCTCAAATGTAAAAAATGCAGTTCATTTTATATTGGAAAAATGGAACGAGCTTTGAGGAGAAGAATATACGAACATAATTATGAAATCCTGAAATGTAAAGATACAAATGCACTTTCTAGGCACACTAAAGAATTTTTAGAAGCAAAATTTGTTTTTTTGTGTTGGAACAGGTTAAAAAACACTTGAGGGGAGGTTTGTGGGAAGAATGGTTAGCTTATAAAGAATTATGGTGGCAAATCAAATTAGATGCCACGAGAAAACCTGGATTAAATGACCATATATCCCTAACCCCTGTGTTAAAATTGAGAGCTAATGACATTTAGTCTATTGAAGTACAAGATACAACCACCAGATGGCAGCGTTACCATATAAAAGTGCAATAGGTTGAAATGGAAAGAAATGATATATGTTTTAAATTATTTAATCATTTTTAATTATTTATTAAAAGAATTGTAAAAAGTTTTTTAACAGTATAATATAACTAGGTCTTTCATTCAATCATAAGGTTTTATAAGAATATTTATTTGTAACACCACACACACAGAACAGTTTAATGAATTTTTTATCTTTAGGGACAATACAACAAGTTTGAGCTTAATATTTATGAGATTAATTGGTTTTTGATTTGCCTAGCTAAAATGCACTTTCTTTGATTGGTTCAATTCAATTTTTATGCTTATTTAAGCTGCTAATTGATTTATTTGAATTTAATCTGATGAAGTCCTGGTTTATGTCGGACAAAAACACATTTGTAACAAGGAGCGTTTATTTGTAGTGTGTCTTTGCTGAATTAAATTTTGCATCTTTGGATACTTCTTTCGTTTCCTGGATTTATCTTTACTGGTGATTTGCGTGCTTTGTGAACATTTACATAAGAGACTATAACTTGATTTTGTCAAAAGGTCCAGAGTTTATTTATTAGAATTTAGAATGCAAACATCAAATCTTCACTGATGAAATGAGTTAAATGATTGCATTTGTTTATCTGTCCCTTGACATACAGTCCTAATCATCTTTGCACTTGTCATCTGAGAAAAATGCAAGAACAGCTGTTATTTGTTAAGGTTCTCTTCATTCAGGAGGTTGTTAAAAACGTACATTAAAATATAACACCCTATTGAATGATTATGTGTATGACTTGCATCCATTTGTTTACCTTCAGCTCACTTGAAATTTTTGTTTGGAGATGTTGTTTTATCAGGTGTTTAGTTGTTTAGAGGTTTAAAGATTAATAACAAAGTAATAAAAATGATTTTCCATGCAAGTATGGCAGATTATGGGCATGTAATATGAAAAATATACATTTATAACAAAGTATATATAGTTGCCTATACAGAAAATGTTGTAGAATAGTTTATGTTTAAAGCACTGGTAGTTGAGTCTGTTATCAGGAATGTACAACTGTTATATACATAAAAGTTTTGGTAAATGCATTTTGGAAAATGTCATGATTAGAAAGTAATGCATTGAATACTATACCACTTTTAATATTAAAGTAAATACATTTCCTTTTTAAAATCAGCAGTGTGAGCTGAACTTGCACCCCCTATTAAAAGTAGACCAGTATTATAAAGTACTTCTCAACTGTAACATTGCTGCCTTATCATCAACAGATCTGACATCAGTACTCTTTTTAAACTAAAAAAATAGCAGGAAAAGTCCCTCTAGAAAATAAATGTGCAAGAGGAGACGCATTGACTTCCTCTCAGTGTAACTAGCACTGGCTTGGATGAAGGACAGTGTTTTTACAATCCCTATCTGAAGACATAATTTGATGAGATACTTGAACTGATCTGCCAGAGGAGATCTTGACTGTCAAGCCTCCCGCCACTATAGTCATGGCTAGAACTTTTCCTAGATGAGAGAGAAGGCCAAGACTCTTTCTATTGTTAAAAGTCAAATCTTTGCATCAAATAGCATAAAGGTTCTTGTCTCTTCTAAAATGCAAGTCTAAAACAACCATTGGCAAGAACAAGTCTTAAAGAAAATTCAGGAAGAAAAGATCCATGATTTTTTTTTTCATGACCTGAATTACATTATGTGACTGCTCCAAACTGGCTTTAAAGTGATTCTGTCATTCACTTTCAAAACATGAACTCCAATGTGAATCTAAAGATTTTAAAGGTATTGGTTGGTAACTGATTTCTGGATGACTTCATAAATAAGCATGTATCCTCTTTCACTCCACCCGTCTGATTTAACTGTTAGGATCAGGCTACCTGATGGATGCAGTCCAGCAGCTCCTCACTAAGAACTGAACCTCAACCTCCCTCCTGCAATGTACCCGTCCCTTGCCTTGCCTCAGATATCATTTACACATCAGGAAAATGTCAAGATTCTTAGAGTTTCTGCTAAATGCTGTATAGGTTCATAGGTTCATAGGTTGGTACTAGGCTATCGGCCCTAGGGCCTATTCAAGCCTAGCCATAACAATTCCTTGGATATTTCTTCCCACAATATTTACTTCTCCAGGCCCCTGTCTAGCAGGGTAACTGACATGATCCCCGGGGTGAATTTTCTATCTCCCATTCAATCATCAAGGTTCCTTTTGAAGAGGGCCAATGAGGCGCTCTGCTTGATATGTATGGGCAGTCTATTCCAGAGTATGGAGAGTCTCTGTGAATATTTCCAATATTTTCGCTCATCTTCATAACCGTTATTCTTAGCTGCTTTATTTATACTTATAATCCTGTCATAATCTTTCCCTTATATAAAAAGTTGCATTTTTCCTCATAGCTCATTCTACCCAACAATGAGTGCTGAGGCCTGGTTTCTTTTGTTGTCTTAATCTTTTAACTACTTTCCAGTTCCACACATAGATACCTTTCAGGTCACTTCTATTTCTTGAATGTTGAATTATTTTATAGATATTTTGCATATATTTTATACATACTTTCTAAAATTTAGTACTGTTTTATACTTTAGATTACTGGTTCTATATTTAATAGAGTGAATCACATATTTAGCAATGCTACAGTGCTTTAGACATTAAGGCTGGGAAAAGTCACAAGTTTCTGCCCCAGAGCACCCACAATCTCTACATACTGTCTTTTGGGCCAGGACACCTCGCAGTGTTATGCAAAACTTTAAGGGTTTGGCTCACCTTTCTTGCAGAAATGCAAGAAATAAGTTTATTCTGAAAGAGAAGCAACATTAATGTCCCACTGGAGATGATTGCTATGTATAAGCCCCTGAAGAAAGTTCCCAGCAGCCGTTATTCAGAGAGGGAACTAAGTCCTATCTTTCCACCTTCCTTTATCTTCATAGGTCTACTAGGCCCTTTCAAAGTATATCACATATGGATTGGGGCAGGATGATGAGGGCCTTTCTGAAAGCACAGATTGATATGGTTGTTATCCTGTCCCCTTCGGTTTCCAGGGAAGATTGGTTTGGCCCACTATCCTCTTTTAAAGTTCTTTCTTTGGTCTAAGTTTCAGTAGCAGTGGATTTGGAGCCATTGCCCCACCTAAAGCCTGTAAAGTAGGCTTTAACTTGACTTTGTTCCTTGGTAATGTCCTCAGTCTACCTGAATCACTTAACATCAAGACACTCAGAGTTGATGGATTCTTGGACAGAGGCCCTCAGTGCCAAGTCTTCAGTACAGTCTATGGCTTCAGTTCTCTTGTTGCCATCTTGGAGTCAAAAACTATGATGTATGAGGTTTCATCTCTGATCTTAATATTAGAGCTGCCGAGACTGTCAGTGTCCCTGTACTTGGTGTTGTTCACATCAACTTTGGCGGGGACCAATGTGGCACAAACTTGGAGGTCTTCAGTACTGACAGATTTAGGTTTGGCTTTTGACATCTTAGACAGAGAGAGAGAGAGAGAATGGTCACTTCTACTTCAAGGAAGGCTGCAGATACTCCATCAATAGCAGCTATACCCTGACACCCTTCATTCCATTTCTTAAACCTCTTATTATTCTCCTCAGTGACAGGACAGACCTATAGGCTTCACTTAGCCTCCTGTCTCATGAAAAATCCTCTGCAGATTCAGACGACTCACCATGAGATCTCCCCATAAAAGAAACATGAAAGGGAAATCACATTGACTCCCCCATGAAGTCTCTCATATCTAATGGTTACACACAGTCCCTTCCAGAAGACATCTAATTTGGTGAGATGCTTCCATTTTTGTTCCAGAGGGGATCTTGACCCTTCAATTCCCCTGTCCAGATGTGAAAGCATTGTTTGAAGCTTTTGGGTCTGCACCCTCTAGCACACAGATGTTACCCCCCCCCCCCAACACTGCCTGATATACTTGGTAATAAGGAGGGTATGGTAGGAGTCCAACACTACTGAAGCCATTCCAAGAAAGCCATATAAAATTCTCTGTCTCCCTATGGGCAGGCAGCATTGGAGTAAGGGTGCTCTGGTGAATTCCATTATTATAGAGGCATCCACCATCCAAGAGCTACCCAATTATACCACTGCTGTTCATCCTCCCAGTAGAGTGCCTCAGTCAATGAACAGGATGGGGAAGTGTGCTTATGCTTCATGTATTTTGCCCTGCAGGCATTGTGCTACATTACTCATATGACTGGGTTGCAAAAATAAAACATAGCTGAACAAGCATTGGACTCTTTAAGAAAGCCAGGGACTCTAGAGTCAATGGACCAAGTAGTATCTCAAGTGGCCCATATGCTAACTATTTTCAAGCTCTCCATGAAAGTGTTACACAATGCAGCTGATGAAACCACGACAGCAGAATAAGCAACTTCACCATGAGGCATCATGCTAGTGTCAACTTTGTGATCTTGCAGAAAAAAATAAGGTGCCTTTCTTTTTTTTTTCCTCAATTTTATTGAAAGTTTTAGCAACAAAACATTAATATATGAAACTAGAAATATAAAACAAATATACATATCTAAAAGAACAATAATAAATGACAACTAAAATAACTATTTACAATGGTGTCTACTATAAAAACAAAGCTTTTTACACAGAAGAAGAAATGTGATAAGAGTAGTTGTTAGTTAATTATTAAAGTCTGTTTATCCAGTATTTTTTTTGAATTTCAACTATATATTATATGAAGAGGTGATTCTAGACGTTCTTGTCTTGACCGTGCTAAGTTCAAGATGGCAAATTTCAGTTGCCAAGTGTACAAATTCCCTCACAGTAGCAGTAGTCTGATTCTTCCAGTTCTTGTTGATGACTTTTCTTGCTTATGTTAAGATACTCCATAAAAGAGGATATTTTCTTTTTGTGACACAAGTGGGAAAATGTGTATTAAATAAAATAAGAGATTTGGTCAGCATAGATTTTTCATTAAAAACAGACTGTAAGAGAGAATTTATATTATCCCAATGTGTTTTAAGTTTTATACAATAGTAAAACATATGCCGCCAGTCAGCTTTAATATTTAGTTTACATCTCCAGCATCCTATGTCTTTAGTAAACATCAATTCAACTTTATGTGGTGTGATAAAGATTCTATGTAAGAACTTCAAGAGAATAGCCTCCATCTTAGTGATGAAGTAGTTTTTTTTTTTTTAAGATTAGAGTATTAGTTTTTATCATCTTCACTTGGGGAGTTATTATTAACAAGTCTAAAATAATCTCAACAGCTTTCTCTGCGACCTACTGTTGATTTCTTAAGTACCTTATATATATTAAGATAGAAGTCCCTTTCCAATTATATTCTGGTGCATTAGAATGAGTAAATCGATGAATGTGGGAAAGAATTTCTAATTATTGGTTGCGTTAGTCTTAAGTTCAACCAATTGTCTACAATTTTGAATTTCTAACCACGTCTTTGCTTAACTCAAACTTATAAATGAAATGATCAACATTTTGTAACTTCACATTGTCTAGTAAATGATACCAGTATAACAGTTTTTTTGTCTTTAATTGTAGTCATGGTTGTTAAATTAAATGTATTAATACTATTTTGAGTGTAGGCAATTCGAAATACAAAAAAAAAAAAAAAAGATGCTTTCTATTCAGGGTCCCTGAAAATGAAAATTTTAAAGGAGGTTATTATCATATTAATATAATAAGGATGGTGCAGTGGTGCAGTGGTAGCATTGTTGCCTCACAGCAAGAGGTTCTCCAGTTCAATTATTGGCTAGAGTGCCTTCTGTGTGGAGTCTGCATGTCCTCCCTGTGTTTGTGTGAGTTTTCTCCGGGTGCTACGGTTTCCTCCCACATTTAAAGATATGTGTCTGGAGCATTTCTCCCTGGGCCACAGCTGAAAATTGGCTTAATTTCAAGTTGTACTTTCCCAGTTAATAAAATAAAAATAAGAGTTATCTGGCTTTTTTTTTTTTTTTTTTTTTTATAAAATAATCTTTTACTAACCAATTAAATTTATTAGCAGCTATTTTAATATGATATGATGTTGTTAAATTGTTGGATTTATGCCAAATACCTCCCTGAAAATCTTTCACTTTGGCATTATAATTGTTATTTAATCAAGAAATTATTGTTTTAACAATCGGGGATAAGGAATATACTTCTAAATCTGGAAGATCAATACCACCTGATGTCCAGTCTCTAATGCGATAGTTTAAAGCCAATCTAGGCTTATCAGGAAAACATAAAAATCTCAGAAACAAAGAATTATACTCTTTTATATTTTTGGAGGGAGTAGGAGGGATACAAATTGTATTATAAATAGAATTTTAGGAAGGATAATCATTTTAATTAGAGTCTCTTTTTCAAATGAAAAAGTATTCCATTTATTAAGAGTTTGTTTTATGGAATTTAAGTTGTTTTTGTAATTAAGGTTTGTAATATCTTCAGACAAGATTATCCCTAAGTAAGCGATTTTACCATCTTTCACAATGTATTTATGACATTTTTTTATCAATTTTGTTGATATTATAATTAACAGATAGTATTTTACTCTTATTCTCATTAAAACTGAGTCTCAATTTCTTCTGGAATATTTCTATTGCTTGGAATACTGCAATAAGAGAATAATTGCAATCAGTCAAAGTTAATAGGATGTCATGTGCAAATAATTGTATTTTGGTGATGAAATAATTATATATTAGTATGCCTTTGATGTTTTTATTTAATTTTATATAATTTGCAAATGGTTCTATTACTAGAGCACAAAGCAACGGGGACAAAGGACAACTCTCTTTAGTACCTTTAGTAATCATGATTGATTGGGGAGTATATGAACCTATCTTAATGTATGCAAAGGAATTCTCCATAGAGAAGTGATTAATTGAAAGAAATTATTTGAAAAATTACATTCATCCAATACTAATAGTAAGTACCCCAATTAACTGAATCAAATGCACTACTGATATCCAGACTAACCAAAGTTAGTTATTTTTTGAATTATTAGTATACTCAGTTATTGATACTATTATCTTGATATTATCATAGGTGTTCCAGTTCATTATAAACCCATTCTGATCATTGTTTTATCAACACTGGAAGAAATTGCTTTATTCTAGAGGCATATATTGCCATGAATAATTTATAACTTAAATTTAATAATGAAATTGGTCTATATATAGAACATTGTGTTGAGTCCTTGTCAGGTTTTAAAACTGGGGATATTAGGGTGTACTTCCAGGATGATGGTAGATTTGTAAGTCCTTTGCCTATTGAAAATATCTCTAGTAAAATAGTGAAAGCATACCTAGTTGTCATTTTGTATAGTGCAAGTATTATACCATCATTTCCAGGTGTCTTATTGGGTTTTAATTTATTAATTTGAATTTTGAGTTCAGTCATTGATATAGGCTTGCCCATTATTTTTATTTGATCTTCTGACAGTCTATTTTCAGTATTTTTTAGAAATGTTTTATTAGATCTTGTGTGTCCATTGTTGGTTTGTGTTGATTAATCTTATTAAAAAAGAGACCTGAAAACATCCAGAATATCTTCTAGTTCAGTAACCTTATTAGTACTAATAGAGGAGTATAATTCTTTGATGTGGTTAGATTTAACAATCATTTTTGTTCTAGTATCCAATTTATGCATGGATTTAGGATTTATGGAATAATTAGTTATTTTAATCTTTTCCAAATTTATCATATTTTTATGTTGTAAAATTGCTCAATAGTTACTGCTTAAGCTATATATTTCGTCTATGTTGTTATTTCCTTTTTGATTATCTAATTTTAACTTGTCATTTTTTTCTTGTAAATCTATCAGTCCTTTGTCCCAAAAGGTATGCTTTTAAATAATTCCATACAAAATTCTCTGAGGCATTATCTGTATGATTAATTTCAATAAATAAAGAACACCAGAAAGTCTTTCATATTGGTTATATATGTAGGAATCCTTTTAATTGGGATGGTATTATTGGAATTCAATAAAACTTAAAATGTTATCATGTTATGATCCAGCAGTGAGCAAGAGACTACTTTAACATTATCTATTCTACTAGTGATCTCATTTGAAGCATATACTCTATCTATTCATGATTGTGTCCCATGTCTGTGTGAGAAATGTGTAAAAAAAAGTGAGTCTGGTACTGAAAACATATTTATATCTCTCATATTATATAGGTCAACAAACTGCATCAAAGCTTTGACTGAGGCAGGTTTCTTCTTTTTGCAGCTAGTGTTGATATCTTTGTCAGATAAAATACAATTAAAGTCACTTGTAAAAATAATGTTTCCCATTGATATGTGTATTGTTTCCCTCAACTGTTGTTTAACTGTTTATTTTCCCAATCCAGGTATCCAACAGACATTAAAAAATTTGTATAGTTTCCTTTGAATCTCCAAAGTCACTGAACAAAGCATGCCTTTTTCATCACTAAATGTATTCAGGATTTTAGGTAGAGGCAAAGAATTTTTCCATAAAATAGTCATCCCTCTTCTCTTTTGTTTATAATGAGAGCTAGTCAATACAGAATAGTGTTTATTATTGTCTGTCCAAATATTCTTTTATTTAATATCTTTCCTGTAAAAAGATAACTTGTGAATGAAATATTTTTAAACATTTGTATAAACTACCCCTTTTACGACCATTATTTAATCCATTGATATTAACTGATATGCATTTCAAGTTGGCCATACTACAGTAATAGGAAGAAATAGATATTACGTATAATACATTTGTAAATAATACAATACTAAAAAACTATTATATCTAGTAAACTACTTACTCATAGATGTAAGTATTAAGAAAATTGAGATTGTTAGCTGTAAACATTTTATCAAGAATAGTAGACACCAAAAAAATTAATTTGTAAACTACTGTACACATACTTTTCTTTCCAGTCTCCCCACCCATGGAGTTTAAAACTCCTGGTTTGAACAGCAATCCTATTCAAACACTACCACCTACACACAATAAGGTATCTAGCATCACTTTATTACTTCTAAAGTTTTGATATATATGAAAGATCTAACTTATTTAAGAAAATTAAAAGAAGTTAGTAAATAATGGATCTGCCAATGCTCTAACCCTCCATGAAAATTTCTACTCCCACATCTCTAATCTAGGCATTCCCTCTTCACTTTACTTGTACTATATCCTGTTTAGATAAATTGTAAAAATATTTTCTCCTATGTTAACTTTTTTATACTTACTACTTCTTGTATAATATTGCTGTTACTGTAATGTTGCTGCTTATGCTAATGCCAGTTGCATAATATTTGTTAATTGATTATTTACTACATGTTTGATTGATTACTATATGTATTTACTGGAGCTTTTCTCCCCGGGCCTCTGCTGAAAAAGGGCTTCGGCTCAGTCAGACATTCCCGGTCAACAAATGTAAAATAAAATAAATAAATAAATACATAATATTCAGATTATAAACATTCATTTGCTTGCTATAAAACTTATAAACTGTAAAACATAGCAGATCTTGTAGTCATTTGGTTCTATTCTATTTATAAGAGCCTATATAATATTATAATAAATCCAATAATTTCTTTCAGTTCTGAGAAAAAAAAGAGATTACCACAGATAAAAGACAATACATATAACATTGTTTATAACAATCATGCTATATTGCTAGTGCACTATTATATATTATTAATAATGTGACTAAACTATTTAAAGTCAATTCTGACTACAAGACTGTACATGCTTGAGTATTATGGCAGACACGTGATATTTCAAAGTACAAATAAACTTTTCTAAAAATCTTTTTCTATTTGTGAGGACTTGCATATACAAATATCTTTCAAAACTTATCTCATATAAATAGGATATCATATTCTCTAGAACATACTATGAAATATAAAATAGTAAAAGAGTAGCTGTGATGTCTAAAAAAACTAATAATATATTCCCTGAATTATACTTCTACTGAGGGACAACATATAGTTGGCAACATACTCACTACAATCTTTTTATGAGACACATGAATTCCCAGTTTATCAAACTGACTGCGTAATTTTGTTTGACTTTGTGGAAAACATGCTATTACTTTTGTATTAGTTCCTCTTTTACTATGTGTCAGACTATGAATTAACTTTCAGAGCATGTTCTTCTAATATTGCCATATGTTTGAGCTCCTCACTTCCTGTTCAAAAATCACATCCACAAAGGAACCAACAGATTAGGCCATGGCTATAATCTGACTCCTAGAAAAAAACAAATTGTGAAGACTTCTCATCTTCTCTTTGTCGATGATTTAAAACTGTATAGCTCATTAGATGAGGAATTGAAAGCACAACTGCAAGTAGTCAAGACTTTTTCAGATGTTTTAAGAATGTCATTTGGTCTTGATAAGTGTGCAGGAAAACTGCAGCACCAAGAAAACATCAATTTGGGACAAGAATGTGTTATAAAAGAACTTGAGAAAGACGGAGTGTATAAATATTTGGGAATTGATGAAGGATCAACAATAAAACATGAACAAATAAGAATAAAACTTAGTAAGGAATATTTTAGGACTTAAATTAATCCTGAAAACAGCGTTGAAATCTAGGAACAAAATTTAAGCTATAAACCAAATTGCTCTTCCTGTCCTAACTTACAGTTTTGTAGTAATTGACTGGCTCAAAAACATGTTGGATAGATCAGATAGGAAAACAGGAAGGATGCTTCATGCTCACCAAATGATTTATACAAATCAGTGCATACCAAGATTATATATTCCCCATTCTGAAGGAGGTATGGGCCTCCTTGAAATTGATTATATGTATAGACCTGCAATAGTGGGACTGCACACATATCTGCTGACCTCACAGAACATAATGAAAGTTCTGAAACATGAGAAGAATAAATCTAAGATAACTTCCCTGCTTAGTCTAACAGAAGGATATTGACATCAAGTAGGAATGGGAATCAAACCAGAAGTAGATAAAAATCAGGTGGCAATTGAATGTGCCAAAAAACAAAAGTTAGTCTGCGAACTTGGCCAGCCATAGTCCTCCTGTGCTTGTCTGTACCTCTGAGAAGTATATGCTGAACAGGAGGGGTCCTAGGACTGAACCCTGAGGAACACCACTTGTAACCGGTTTAGAGTCAGACCTAGCTCCTGCAACTATCACCATGTGGGTTCTGTTCATGAGCCAAATGGCAACCCATCTTGTGGCATAGGGGTTTATGTTCAGGCTGGTGAGCTTGTCTATAATACCAGAATGGGGAATGGTGTCAAAGGCCTTTGTGAGGTCTAGGTAGGCTGTGTGCACCACTTTTCCCTCATCTGTAGCCTTGGTAACTGTCTCAAAGAAGTCCACCAGGTTTAGGAGGCATGATCTGCCCTTAACAAAGCTGAACTGGGTAGGGTCCAGTGTTTGGAGGTTCCCAATGTCTCTGTTAATGAGTTCCATGATGATGCGTTCCATAGCCTTGCAGACCAAGCTAGTCAGGCTTATAGGGCAATAGTTCCCAGGGTCTGTTGTAGCTCCACCTTTGTTGGAGCGTAATAACTGTTGTTATGCACCACTCTATGGGTACATAGCCTGTGGAAAGGCTGAATTTGAACAGTGTGTTTAGGTGGAGGTTAGTTCAACTTTGAGCTCGTGTAGGACACAGTCTGGGACACCGTCTGGTCCCGTTGACGCTGTGTTTTTGGCTTTGGAGAGGGCTATTTTAACTTGAGTGTCTGTGATAGGGGCTCTACATTCTTCTAGTCTGGTTATGGGCCCTTTTGAGGGTGAGAGGGGGGTGAAGTTTGCACTGAACCTGTCTGCCAGGATGTTGGCAATATCGGTTGGTTCAGTGTATTTTGTGCCATTCTGCACTAACTCAGAGCAGATCTGAGCATTGCCACTTAGATTCTTGACATAGCTAAAGAATGCCTT
This sequence comes from Protopterus annectens, assembly GCF_019279795.1. Taxonomy (NCBI): domain Eukaryota; kingdom Metazoa; phylum Chordata; order Ceratodontiformes; family Protopteridae; genus Protopterus; species Protopterus annectens. Next base: position 1,748,514,740 of record NC_056733.1, read on the forward strand.
GTGGTTATCTTTGGAGTCCTTGTCAAGTTTTCTTTCAAAGTAAACCTTGGACGGTTTTATGAGGGACCATAGTTTCCTAATGATACTGATCAGGGAGGTCTTCCCTTCTTGGAATTGTACTCTTTTCTGTACCAGTTTCCTCCTTCTATTGTATAGCTTGTTTATGGCAGGGGTCCACCAGACTGGTTTCCTTTTCTTGGAGGAGTGAGTCTTGGTTTTGCTTGGGATAGCACGATCCATGCATTCTTGTAGGTGCCCATAGAATACATCAGTAAAGGATTTTGCAGCTTGGACAGCATTATCTTTAGCATGGGGGCTTTGAAACTTTCCACCTCCTCTGTCTTAAGTAACGTGAAGTTTGCTTTTGAAAAGTTTTTCACGGTGGTTTCCTTGTCCGGGGGTGGGGGCGGAATGTGGATATCCAAAGTGATTTGTTTATGGTCAGATCTAACCAGCAAGGAGTTGTCCTCTGGTGTGGAACACTGGTCGCCCATGTTGGTGATGACCAGGTCCAATATGTTGTCACCTCTGGTGGGAGTGTTGACCAGTTGTTCCAGGGTGTTTTGAGTTCATAAATTCTAGGAAATGTTGGGCAAGGGAGTTAGTACTTGAGAACTTCTCCCAGTTAATGTTTGGGTAGTTGAAATCACCCAATATTAGGGTGTTTGGTAGGACCTTTATGTTACCCAGTGTTTCCAGAAATGCGGAATGTGGGTCCTGGGACATGGTGGGTGATCTGTAGCAAGCTACAATTTGAATTGCAGTTTTGCCCGTTGTTATCTCCAGTAACTTAGTTGGTAAACTTTGTCATGAAAAAATTATTTTGTTATTAAAACAGTTAACATCAATGTTATACCAAATCTAAGAGTTATTTGTCCTTAGTTTCTTTTTCTTCTCATTGGATGTCCAGGTATTTACTTCTGCTTGTCTCTTCAAAGTATATTGTTCCAATCCATATCTTCAGATTGGTCTACAAGTTTTTTTTTTTTTTTTAAGAATGACAGTGCAGAGTCTAGGTCTTCAAAGTGTCTGATTTCAACTGGAAGAAATATTTTGATCCTGGCAGGAAAGAGCCAATGCACCTTAAATTGTCTTTTCTTAAATTATTTTATAAGAGGCAAAACAATTTTCCTGTTGGTCATCACAGCATTGGAATAGTCATTATCAATTCTTATTAGTTTGTCAGACGGTTTAATAGAAGATTTGGACCAGGCTTGGGGTGAGAAGAACTTAACGATAACGGATCTCGGTGAAGAGTTAGTTATTGATGAAATAGAAACTAGAGACCAGTGTGCTTTTTCTATACTATACAACATAGTGTCAGATAAATTCAGAGTCTTAGGAAGCCAGGCAGTAAGAAAGTTGACCATATTTTCTCCTTCTACTTTTCCAGGTAGTCCAAAAATATGAATGTTATTTCTCCTGGATCTGTTCTCCAAGTCATCAATTTTGTTTAGTAATAAGGTATTCTGTTTCAGTAGAAATTCGTCGTTGTTTTTATCTCTGGATACTCAGCCTTCTTTGTCATTAAGGGTATCTTCCATTCCAGATATCTGAATTTTCTGTTTTAAAATCTTATGTATCTTTTCCATCTGTTTGGTACATTTTTCTTTAAAGCTGTCAAGTTTGTTATCCATTCTGTCAATTTTTAAAAAAAGTTCTTGTATGTTACAGAGAACAGACTGGAGTTCTTTCTTTAAAGGCAATCCCCGAGAGACTGTCTTTTAATGACTCATTTCACAGCTACTGGTACAGACCTTTCAAATTAATAGTTTGATAGGAAGAATTCAAATATTTAGACATTTTTAGATAATATCCCTTTATGTAGTATCAGGTAACTGATTTTGTTCAAAAACTGGTTTAGGATATTATAAAAATAAAATTTTCTGTCAGAAATACAAATAGAGTAGCAGAGCAAGAAAACTGTTCTGCTAGCCTGTCAGCATCCTAGCCATGACCCCCAAGGTGTCCTTGAATGCCTTCTGTGATGGATCCTTATTGGATAAAACAGCAAGTAAAAATCTGAAAAGAGTGAGTGGAAAGATAAGACTTTGTCTGCTCTTGAAGTACAATTTGACATCCCTCAACAGTCCTACAATAGGAATCAGAAGTGTCCCCAATCACTTTGGTTTAGGAAATCCCAGCATCTACTCTTTGACTATGCATCTGATAGGGGTGACCACAGCATAGTGGCCCATTCAGTGAATGGCTTCTAAGGAGCAGGGGTGGTCTTCAAAACTAGTGATTTAAAGGTCTCTTTTCAGGGAAGCAACTTCAATGTCCCTGAAAGGTTGCCTGACTGTTCACATCTGAAGGCAGTTGGGGCAGATTATCTCTTCAGTCAGATGCATGTATGGCCATCATGCAAAAGAAAATCGATGAGAATATTAACATCCACAGGCTATACAATCCTGTTTTTCCCAGTTCCAGAATGACAGTTTCTGCCCCTCTCAGATATTCCACCCATCAGCACAGAACAATGAAGAAAGAGATTACTACTTTTTCTTTCTTTTTTTTTTTTTTTTTGTAGAAAAAAAAGTGGCATCTAAGAGGTATATCCAGACGGGAAAGGATTTGGAGTCCATCCAGATTAATTTTTAGTTCTAGAGAAAACAAATGACCTCAGGCCAGTCCTAGATCTAAGTGGCCTAAAACCAATATGTCAAAAAATAAAATACCCAAATCAGGATGATTATGATGCAGGCCATTTTACACTGTTTACAGGCAAACAACTGGATGTGCTTGACAGACCAGCAGGATGCTTACCTCCATGTCAAAATCATCAGAGTCCAGGACGTCAATCGAGAACATCTAGTTTTAGAACTGGGTTTCTGAACTAAGTGACTTGCTGACTAAAATGGTGCTTATGTTGTTTGTCTATGATACATTGAAATGCTGCTGTTAACCAGTGTGTGCCATTTATCATTTCTATCTCAGATATTATTCTCATTTTTATAACTGAGTGAGGTGCATGGGAGGCAAAACTATACTTATCACAATCCATGCAAAAATGTAATGCGCCAAATATGTTAGTTTGATGTTTAGTCTAGTTTTTATAGGGGAGTGTCTTATGCATCAATTGCCAGTACGGACGCATGCACTAATACAAGTTAAACCGAATGATCCATCAGTCAGACATAATCTGCAGTTTTGCTAGGTACTGTTTTAGAACATGTCTCTATTGCTCAATATGGTATTAATATAAAGAAAAAACTTCTGTATAAGGAAACAGTTTTTATATTGAAATATGGCACTTTAGCCCCAGTGGTATTAACGTAGAATGCAATTGGAGAGTTTTTATTTATTTAATTAATTAATTAATTAATTAATTAATTAATTGATTGATTGAGTGTTTTAATTGTTAGAATAGGTTGATTAATTTTATTGTATAAATGTGTGGTGCTTTTTTCTGTTTGTATTCTCCTTGGAAGGCATTTGCCAAGGCGCTAGAGAGAGTTTGGATTAAATTCTGTGGTGGATCCTGGTTTATTGGTCGTTTGTTTTTATTTGGTTCACATTTTTTGTTTTATTTGTTGTTCATAATAAACTGCAGTTTTGTCATCCTGATTTTAAGTTGGTACTGCATTTGCCATGTATAAATCAGGAGTCTCAAACTCCAATGACTTGAGAGCCATGTAAGGTTGAACACACAATATTATGCTAGTTTTTTCATATTAAGTCAATTATTGCAGAAAACAAAAATAATGCATTCAACAGTTTTTAAGTACTCCAAAGTACAACCACCTCCCTGGCAACTCTTGACCTAATAATATGTAAAAGACATAATTGTGACTTTTATGCTTTTGAATTATCACTTGTCCATGTGAAGCACGAAAGCTGTATGTCCATGTATTTGACAGCAAAACAAGACTATAAGGCAAACAATTCCACCTGATGCAGTTCCTAAAAGCAAACTTTCAGTTGTACAATGAATATAGGACAGTAAAACCATTTTAAACGATGCTACCAGCTAGCTTGTTCTCTCACTGATACTATGAAACATAAAATCTTCCTAGAAGCAATAGCTAAACAAGAACAACAAAGCATGTGAAACCTCTATAATACGAAAGACATGAACGTTTCTTACTTGACAGCTACACAACTATTTAGCTGACAGCAAAGCAACATTCAGTTGCACATCATACAAAATACATTCCTACTGGTTTTCAGCACCATGATAACAAACTTTTAGTTGCACAATGAATGAAGGACAGCAAAATCACTGTAAAGAATGTTACCAGTTGGCTTGTTCTGACAAGTGCCTTGATGCAGTGACAAACAACAGGTATAAGCATACACATCTTCCAAGAAGCAAGTTTTAAGTAGTACAAAACCTCAAAGACAACCTGGTAGAACCCTATGGGAGTAGATACAGAACACTACTCAGTAGTACAGTAATTTTGAGACCTGCAACTATTGGTCCCAAAATTATGGAGAAAAAACAAACAAAGTAAATCAACATTTATCAGAACCAAGTGTTTTCCTTTTATTTATTTTTTTCAGGGAGCAAGCTCACTGTACCCTCTCACCCCATTTGCCATTACTTAGACACAATGCCCTTATTGACTTGTATATACCATCTCCAAAGTCGCATAACTTTGGAGAATATCAAAAAAAACCACTGCAGTACCACACCATCTTGTACAATTAGAGTGCATACAGTTTTAACAAACTGCTGTCAAAGAAACACAATGCAAAGCTGCTGAAAGTAGCTGCAGTTGTCATTGTGTGGGATAACCATATACTGGTGCCAGTATTTTGTGGCTTGCAGCACAATTTCCCATCTTAAGCTTAGTATTACAACAGGTGCCTATGATCTTCTTTCTCTAAATATAATATAGTTGCCAAATCTTTTTTGACAGATCAACATGTCTACAAAATGTGCTTTGCACTATAATGTCATTTGTCAAAGAGCATGAGCATCTGAACAGATCAAAAGTCATATATGCCACTTCACAAGAATATAATGAACAAAAAATATGTATATATGCCTTACTATTTCAAATGAAGCAATATGGATAAGCAGATAATAAAAAAAACATTTTCAAAAGAAAATGATGGTCAGAGATTTGGGAACACATGTAGGCAGTAACTTTTGCCTTTGACAATCATGTGTCTACAGTGGTAAGGAAATTGTTCTATATTGTGCAGCTTATAAGGAAGGGTATGGCATCTAGGTCCAAGGTTGTCATTATTCTACTGTACTTGACCCTTATGAAATCCATCACTGAGAACAATACCCCTTTTGGTTTATACCTGACAACTGAAGTGTCCACAGAGATTCCTTACAAAAAGAATATACGGCCTAAATACTGTGTCCTATGCAGAATACCTCAAAGCCCTATCCCTGTACTTGGTTTCCTACCTTTTGCTAAGAGCGAATCTATAATTGGCCTTCAAAGCATCATCTGATCCCACTCTGATAGACCTGTTGGACACCCACAAAATGAACAGCATAAAAATGACCCAATCTAGGGACTTAAACCTCATCTGCAGTATAAATAGGACATGTTGTAGGGACAGGTATGTATCTCAGAGACAACATCTTATGGAGAACAGGCTTCCCATCCATGTGAAGCAGAGCTCTTCCCTAACCTAATTCAAGCATAACATGGATCAAGGAATGGTTAATTGGAAATTTACCCCTGCTCTGGCAGTAGATAGAGGTAGCCTACAACTGCTTGACCACCCATGCCCAAGACTTCATATACCCCTTATAATAACCCTAAGGTACCAGATACATCTGAGAAGCATGGCTAGGCTTAAAAAGCCCCCCTGCAATTGTTAGACTAATAATCACCTATGAAGCTATGAATGTATAAATCACTTCGTACCAGGCCAGTATCACTCCTCGGTCTGTTGTCTAACATCAAGTGTGCCCTTGTCCTTGTTACAGTAAGCAAACTGAGGGCAGCAAAATTGTGAAAATATTTTGATTGACATTAACAGGAAAGGCTAGATATTTCTTGTAGCAGATTTATCAGACTACTACACTTAGCATGACATCCTACAATGACCAAACCCATGTTTGCTGCATCTTCCTAAAAGCAAGATCTTTCTTTCTGGATCACAGATACCTTATGCACAGCTGTGATTAACTTGACTGCAGAGAAGAAAAATCTTTCAGAAATTGCAAGTGAAACTTTTTATTTCCTTTCTGATTTATTTTCTGTTTGTGATGAACTTCCAGGATTTAGTATAATAGTGAAGTTCTACAGTAGCCCTGGGAAAACACTGGGAAAGACAGACAAGGTTAGAATGTTTAAAAATTTTATCAGGCACTGCGTTATATCGATTTTTATACTATTGCTGAAATAGTATAACAAATGCAATGAAATCTGAAATTCTACCTTACAGAAAAGATATGTGGTGTGAGACTGTAGTAGTAAACCAGTCCAGCATAATGTATTGAATATTCACCTTTATCATACAAGGCATAATTTGTTCCATTACTTCCTGTAGTTACATGTTGGGAAATATACAAATGGCACATGCATGAAAATGAATTATGTAATCTGATGCATCTTTCTACAACTAAACAAATTAAATGCATACAAAGGTGCCAGTTTGTATTGAAAAACATTAATGTTATGTGCGCATACAGTGTGAAGTACACCAATTGTATTAAAAACATTACTCTTACATGCTACTCTACATTTTGACTATAGTTTTTAGCTTTTAAACTATTCTGATGACAGCTTCATCTGCCCCGTACCATCATTTAGTTAGCTAGCGAAACACACATGTAAGATCTTTCTTGCTACTGTATTCTCAGATTTTTATATTAGATCTTGTTTTAAGGGTTTATTTTTACAATCTTTTTTACAGTTTCAACCTTTAATTACTCAGGTGGAAAAACAGGTTAACAATGGGGTGAGAAAGAGAGAAGAAGAAAGTATGGTTGCAGAAGGACCTTGTTTCATTTAGAGAACACAGAATTAAAGCAATAATTTTTAACCCCCTCCCCTTACTATGCCATGAGGCATCCACTGACAGGCTACATGTTGCAGTGGATATGACAGGAAATCATTTGTACCCAATTATATACCTAAGAAGGCAATTATTACAACTATGGAATCTATTTATGGAAATGGATTTATAAGTTCCTTCTGAGTCTTCACCTTGATTTTAACTTTTAAATGAAAACATGAAGCAATTTTAGGATGACAAATTCAGTATGGGGCTGGGTCTTGTAAAACTTTATATCCCACAGAATAAAGGGAGTTATAAGGTTTATATAACTCCTACACTGTTGACCATTCATAAATGCAAAAGTCTTCCCATAGATATTGCGATCAGCAAAATGTTTTCTTTGGCTTACAGTTCATCAGGTAAAATTAGCATAAATGATGTTAACTGCATGAAAATTCACAAAAGGAACCATCAGAGAGCTACAGAAAACAGTACACAAGAAGATCACTGTTGGAAGGACACAATTCCCCATAAAGACACAGTTTTTCAGAATATCATTACCACCTGCTACTCAGTGTAACTGTGATCACACCATATTACTTTTATAAGATCTGGTTAGCCTTTTGGCCTACAGACTTTTTTATTTCTCCCAAGAGTACTCTGCAGGGCTGAATATAAACCGTATGAAGGTTGTTGCTGAAAAGGGCCAATAAAACAGCCAACCTACCCGGTTACCAAACTGCAAATTAAAAAAAAATAACTAAAATAAAATAGGTTCTGCACTCCTCTAGCTAACAGAACAACTTTATTGTTACCTGACTTTCTCCTCCTACAAGTAGCGCACATCATTGGTCAGCTTTCTAGACAAATGAAATGTTCGGTGGTCCTAGCAACATCTTTAAAATGGGGAGTAGTTGTGTCATGTGAGGAAGTTAGGTAAACACTGGACTGTAATACATAATATAAAACCTAATCTGTTTGATATATTTGCACTATAACTACCCCTCTCATGCAAGCTGAATACAAATCAACTTATAAATACTGTATATTATACAATATATTGTTTAATTAATTTAAAATCTCTTGGCTGGGCTGGAGCTCAATGGGGTCTGCAAAAAGCAAGGTAGGAAAACTAAGCTACATTGTCTGTAATACTTCAATTATTTTTAAAACATGGTGTGATGTGGGGCATAAGGAATATGAGCAGAGAAATCCAAATGTCTGCCAGTAAATTGTTGAGTGAGCGGCATAAATGTTTCACGTACCTTTACTTACTAAGGTACATGCTACCTGTGATATAATGCTTCAGTCAGACGTTGAGTGCAGAAGAGCCAGCAGGATATAAGAAGAAATCAAACTGTTGCCAGAAATGGAAAGAACAGGTAGTATTTTTTTGTAGAATTTCAGAAATAATCATCACTTCTTTCTCAGATGCATAGTTGCCAGTTGCTCACGACGTTTTCTTGAATATGAATGAATATCCTATGCTTTTACTTGTAAGTGTCCTGCAACTGTATAAGCAACCAATAATGCCCAACAGGGTGTGTGTTACTGTACAAATAACTAAATAACACCCACTCAGGGGTGTTATGAGACCTGACACCGCACATGAAGGACCTCTACACCCCTGAAAGGACATTATTTACACAGTAACACACACACCCTGGAGGGCATTATTGCACTTACAAAATGGGCTGTCTCTAAAACTGTTGTGTTTTACTTATACCTATGTATTTATTTTTTTATTATTAATATATTATTTTTTATATATATTTTTGTTGCAAAATAGTTCCTCTGCCTTATGTTTCAAAGTTGCTGTAGTATATGCAAATGGTGTTGAGGAAGCATTTTACATCCAAAATATAAAATTAAAAAAAAAAAATCCAGATATTTACTTTATTTGTTGGTCCCTTACTCCTAAAATGCGTGGTTTGTTGGCAGTCATTGGGGATTGATGTCAGTAAATGACATACATTTGACTTTCAGACTTTATTTCCTTCAGAAAATTCATGTTAACACAAATCCTGTTATTTAAGCTACTTCATAATTTTATCAGAACAATATTTAAAATCTGTTCTTATTTTTGAGTCTATGTTCCCCTTTATTTCACGCTTTATCCAGATTTCTTAAAGCTAAGAGGTCAAGGGATATGCAGACATCTTTGCTGCTGCTGCCACTGGTTGATGATCTCACTGTCTTATACACACACACAAACACTCGAGCTTCAGAAAATGCATGCTAACACAAATCCTCTTATTGAAACAAGTTTGCTGATTTATAACAGCAATATTTAAAATATGTTCCTATTCTGAGCCTTTGTTCCCCCTTTTATTTATTTATTTAACATTTGTTTACCGGAGAAGTCCAACTGGGCTAGTTGTCCCTTTTCAGAGGAGGCCCGGGTTGAAAAGCTCCACACACACTATAACGGCACAAAAACATTTGGAGATAAGAGGAATTATACAGAGCATAAAAAGCATAATATACGATGGAATTATTCACTAATATTTCACAAAATTGACCAGTAACATACAATTATTAGTTGAACGCTATATTATTTACAACTATTTTCTTGACAGTTCTATATTCATCTAACATCATTCAGTTATATAGAGCTTAAAAAGCATCCTATACAATGGAATTATTCACTAATGTTTGACAAAATGGAGCAGTGACATATGTTTATTAGTTGAACACTATATTTTCTACAAATATTTTGTTGACAGAACTATATTCATCAATGATATATAGTTAGTTAGTTATACCTCAGTGGAGAAAGTTATATACACATCCACCGAAATATGTGGAAAAAACAGGGTGGGCAGAGGTGGGGAAATGCCAAGTAAGTTTAGCCTGGTGAGGAGCAAGAGCATAGCCAGTTTTCATTTAGATGGGACTTTAGTAGGCTTTTGAACTGTGCTAGATTGGTTGTGTTTAGTATAGTCTGAGAGATGGAGTTCCATGCTTTTGAAATGTTATTAGAATAAAGAGAGTCAGTGAAGGTGTTGTTGGATTTTGTAACTTTTAATAATAGTTTTTTGGAGGATCTCAGGGTGCTGTTGTTGAGGTACACCTGAACTAGGTTGTATATGGCTGGACATCTGTCAGGAAGGTATAGGTTTAACGATAAGAGGTTAGGAAGTTATAGCTATTTCAGTTGTTTAAGAGCAAGGCAGTGATGGGTTCTGTGGGGCAGGTTGGCTGCAAATCTGGCTATCTTGTGGGTAACATGTTTCAAGTTTGCTTAAGTCTATTTTCCTGAGTTTTTTGAGTATAGGGGAAGGCATAGAATAGGGTGGATAGTAGGTGGGTCCTGGAGATTGCTTGTCTGAAAGAGTTGGTTAGGTAAGCCTTAATTCTATAGAGAGAACCTAATTTAATGTGGGCCTTTTTAATTGCAAGCAATATATGCCTGACAAATTGTAAATTATCATAAATAGCGACTCCTAGTAACTTAGTTTATGAGATTGGTTCACTTAGTGTGTTATTGGATGAGGTGATTTTAAAGTCTTGGTTATGGTAGTTTGTTTTGTGAAGGTTAATGGGGAATAACATTAGTTTGGTTTTGTTGGGGTTGAGGATGAGCTGATATGTATTTAGGAAAGATTTGATGGCTATGAAGGATCTTTGTGTAACTTCTTGCAGCGGTGGCTGCGAGAGTGCGGCACAGATGACAGTGGAGTCATCTGCATACTGCATGATGGCAGCAAGGTTAGTTGCAGTGTGGAGTTTATTGGTGAGGACCGAGAAGAGTAGTGGACCAAGTATTGAGCCTTGTGGAATGTCTGCTGGTATGGGAAGCAGAGAAGAGAGTGATCATCGTGCCACTTGACTGCTTGTTGACGATCTGAGAAATAATTTTGGAACCATGAGAGGGTATTTCTAGGTATGCCAAGGCATGACAGTTCTTCCATGAGCTGATTGTGGGACACTGTGTCAAATGCCTTCGACATGTCTAGAAAATGCCTTTAACATGTCTAGAAATATTGAGGCGACCATTTAGCTGTTATTTTTTTTGTTGGTTTACAGTATTGGTGAAGTTAAGTAGTGCAGTGGTGGCACTACTGCCTGGCTGAAATCTGTGTTGTGAGTTGGTAAGGAGCTTATTATCTAGTTATGTGTTGCATTAGTTGTGAGTGGATGCATTTTTCTAAAAGTTTTGAAAGAGGGAATAGAATGGATATTGGTCTATAGCTGGAGAGTTCTAGTGAGAGGTCTTCTTTGTGAAGAGGAATTACGTAGGAGATTTTCCAAATTTTTGGTACGTACTGCTCAGAGATGGCTCTATTAATCAGAATAGGTATTGGATAACAGATGATGTCAGCTGCTAGTTTTATGTATTCATTTGGTAGTTTGTCAGCAGTAAGAGTTGTAGGTCTTAACTTGCTCAATAATTTCTTTATTTTACCTATTTGGATGGGTTGGAAGAAGAGAGTGGTCGGAAAGCAATTGACTACAGGAGGAGTGATTTGTTGTGAACTATTTTTTGTTTTTTATGAGCGAGAGTATGGAGTTTATGGAAAAGGAGTTAAACTGGGATGCTATACTTTCATCTGAGTTATTTGTGGTTGGTGATGGGGTGGAAGTACGGCCTTGTTGTACAAGTTGTTTGATGGTACCCCAGAATTTTTAAGGGTTATTTTGATGTTTGTGGTGCATGTTTGCGTAGTACTGCTTTTTATCAGTTTTGATTTGTTATTTGCTAATATTTCTTAAGTGATGGCAACTATCAAGGGAGACTTTGTTTTTGTTGGCCTGATGTTGGAACCAGAGTTTGTCTCTTTGTTGTAATAGTTGTTTGGTTTCCTTTGTGAGCCATGTACAGTATTTTGTTTTAGATCTAATATGTCTTATAGGGGCCAGGTTATTTAGTACATCCAGAAATTTGCTATTGAAGTATTCAACATCTGCATCTAATGGGAGATATTTTAATGGGGACCAATTGCTGTTTTGGAGCAGTTTTTTAAAAGAATCTGTGGAGAAATTCTTTGTATTATGTACCTGTTTGTATGATGCAGTTTTTGTGTATGAGCTACGGTGCCTTAGGAAGTAGTTTTTTAAGGAGGTTTCCTTACTGGGGGGTGGGGGTGGGATGTGGATGTCAAGGTGATTTGCTTATGATCAGACCTGACCAATGAGTGGGTGACCACTGGTGTGGAGCACCTATCTCCCACGTTGGTAATGACCAGGTCTAGGATATTGGAGCCCCTGGTGGGGAATGGATTAGTTGATCCAAGGCATTGGAATTTATGAGTTGGTACCCGAGTAGTTTTCCCAGTTAATGGCAGGGTAGTTGAAATCACCCAGTATTAGGGTGTTTGGTTGTATCTTAATATTTTCCAGTATGTTTAGAAAGGTGTAGTGAGAATCTTGGGGCATGGTGGGGGATCTGTAGCATGCTACAATTTGGATTGCAGTCTTACCTAATGTTAGTTGCACCTGGAGAATTTCAGATGCATTGTGTTGGGCAACTAGCCCGGACGTATTTCGGTCTTGGTATTGTGGCCAAAAAGTGTGGTAAGAATTGTAGCCTAGTATTGCAGGGGTTCTCTCTGGAGCCTTGAATCAGGTCTCAGTTACTGCACATATATTGATGTTCTCCATTTTTAAGAGTGCCTCGAAAGAGTGCATTTTGAGGTTTAGACTTCTAGCATTGAGTAGCATTACCTTTAGATTTTGCATGTTTGTTTCTGTTACGGTGGTGGTTTTATCCTTTGAACCTTGCCTAAAAAAGGCACTATAGGGGTGGCAAGAGCTTTAGCCAGGAACCTGAATCCTAGGGGTGACAGGTGCAGACCATCTCTGGCAAAGCATCATGGTTTTTCGATCATGCCTTCCCAGGCAGACAAATACTGGATCCCCTTTGAATGACACCAGAAGCTTAGCCAATTGTTGAAGTCAATCATTTTGTCCTTATACTGTGGTATCATTCTGGGCGAAGGTAGGATGCTACTCAGGGCTAGGGTCATACCTGCCTGGGTCACATGATCCAAGAGCTCTTCCAGGTCTCGTTTCATGTAGTTCAGGGAGGAACGTCTCAAGTCATTCACTCCAGCATAGACAATGACAGAGTTGTATTTGTACTTGTTGTGGAGTGACCGGAGTGCATGCGTTATGTGGTGGATCCTGGCACCCAACAGGCACCTGACTGTAATTTTCTCCTTGTTCAGCCTGGTGAGTGGGACATCAGTGTGCCTGACTATAGAGTCACCTATGACTAAAGTGTCGGGTACATTGTCTTGCCATAGGGGCTGTTGTTGGGTGGCACACTGGTGTTGTGAGCTATGTGTCACTTTGGTTTTGACTGGTGTTTGCGTTTCAGATGTGTTGTTGTTGGGTAGGATGTATACTGCTATTAGGATTATATTTTTATTGCCATTGATTTTTAGGCATGAGACTAGCATTTCCTTGTTATTTAGATCTGGGACATCTACTTGCAATTGTTCAAACTTTAGAGAGTCCTTATATATAATTGTTACTCCTCTGCCTCACTTTGTTATCCTGTCTTGCTTGAGAACATTATAGCTGGGGGGGTATGATTTTGTTGCTATTTATGTGGGGTTTAAGCCAGGTTTCTGTTAGGACAGCAATGTTAGGAGTGTACAGGATAGGGTAGCATGGAACTCATGTATTTTGTTTAACAGACTTCTGAGATTTATGTTAATAAGAAGGCTTTATCCAGATATCTTGAGCTAAGAGGTCAAGAGGTACTCAAGCATCTTAACTACTGCTGCCAGTGCTTGATAGCTTTCACTCTTTACACTCTCTCTCTCTGTTTTTCACACACACCTCACTTTCATGCACGCAAGCACACATACATTTATGCATAGACAGAAACATAAACACACACACACACACACACACACACACACACACACACAATGCTTAGCAAGTGTAAAATCACGGCTCACTCAATCTGACTGTTGTTCACATACACGTATACACACACACACACACACACACACACACGCATGAATGGGGCATAAGCTTCTGTGGTGACAAAAATGCTCAGAGCAGTCACCAGAAAGTATGTTAGACTGTAGCAAAAGTGCTTATTACCAATATGGTAGTAATGGCTACAATTACCTTATTGGTTGATTTGATAATGGTTCCTCCTGTTGGATCTTGCCTTCCATGAGAGACACAAAGGAAAGGGAGGATGACTGGCCTAAACTGATAGCAGGCAAAAATGGGGAAAAGTATATAGAAAAACAATACTTTTGTTATAATTTAGGGGGAAAAGCAGTTTGACAGTGCTGAAAATTAAATTCTAGTATTATTGCTTAACAAAGAAAAACCTATCGTGTGTCAGGCATTTATTCTTTACCAGAAACAAGAAAGAAAATAAAATATTGAGGCATATGTAACCAATTTGAGGCATGGGGCAAATGGATGTGAATTTGGTGAGTTGTGTGATTCACTGATCAGGGAAAAGATTGTTCTTGTGTATAAATAATGGGTACATATGGTGCAGGCTATTAAAAGAATCAGACTTAACACTTACAAAAGCCATTGCTATGTCTTTGTCTTATTTTGAGTGACTGAATGAACTGTTGAATGTGCAAAAAAATATATATCATTGGCTGATGGAAGTGAAGTATGTACACTTGATGCAGAAATTGAAAATAATGGAAAAATAAAGCAGCACAAATATAACAATAAATTGATGGGGCAACACATAGTAGAAGAGTACATTTTCCAAGATGATGTCTAGTAGAAAAGAAACCACACCCAATGTATGTATTGTGACAGTAATTATGAATGTAGGCAATATAAGGCAAAAAAAAATAGTGTGCAGAGTATGTGGTACACTGGACCATTTTGTAAGGTGACTATAACTGAAAATTAATGAATTAGAGATCAGCTATGATTAGAAGTCTGAAGTGCTTGTGAGCACTGAGCAGATGACTTCTGTGAATATCGTGCAGAGTAAAATCAGAAATGGAGGATCACAGTCCAGAATTATATGAGAATTTGTCTGAGGAAGAAGTGTAGACATTTGATGTGTGCATAAATGGCAAATCTGTAAACGGAAAGGTAATAGCTTTTGCAAGTACAAACAGTAATAACAGCCATTATTTTAGGCACTGGAAATGGTTAAATCTTATGTTACACCTGAGATTCACTGTTACAGTTGTAAACTATGTTCAGCATTCGTATCTGATCCATACTCATCAACCTATAATGAATATTTGTGCATATATTGGTTCATATGGGACACCTTATTTTAGAGTCTAATCCTAGTTAGATTTCTTTTGATGTTTCATGTCTCTCACTGACAGTAATATATATTCTTTGGTATTACTGAGGTTTATAGCTTCTGTTCAAAAGAATGCTGAAAGGGTTGTTGTGTACTTTTAACTGTAAGTTAATATATTACCTTGCTCAGTGAATGTAAATAAAATATATTTTTCACAAAAAAGAAAAAAACAATAAAAGAAAATAAACAGCAAATCAGTTGTGTTTAAGCTGGATGCTGGAGCTGACTGCAGCATATTGTCTGAGTCTATGATAAGAAGACTTGCAAAGAATTGTAACCTCTGTCTGATTATGTTCTTTATCACTCTCTTTCTCTCTAAATGGCTCTTTCATTAACAGTGTCCTGACTTTCTACTTGATTCAGAATTGTTTAGTCCTCTCAGTAATGAGACCTTCCCCCCTTAGCACTTTACTAACTTGACAGATGTCATCATATAATCTTAGAAGTCATAACCACTTAGGTCCACTACTCGAAACCCCTAAGACAAGACTTCAGTGTCTAGACCTCTTCTTCTGTATCCCCGACACCAAACTATGGAAATCTCTCTCTCTTCTTATCATAAAGATAATTCCTTTTATCTTAAACTCAATATGCAACCTAAACCTCATCTTATGTCTCAAAGTAAATAAAAATGCTTTCTCTCTAAACAAATAACCTAATAATCATTAATCTCACCTTCCCCAAGCTAGTTATTTCCTGTTTGTTTTTCTCTCGCTTTCTCTCTGAACCATATAAAAAATAATAGATTAATTAAATTCCTACTGGAAGTGAAGTCAAGCCATGTTTATGTAAATATTGAATATACTTTTGGATCTTTCCTATTTGTATAGTTTCAGTTTTATTCTGAACTCCTGGGTTGAATCTAAAATAGGTCCATTGGGATCAGTGCTCTACCCCATTTAACAAATATAAATGATTATATCTTACTCATATAATAAACTGAAGCCACTGAGTTAAATCTGTTGAAATTTTATATAAAAATAAAGTTTGCAGTTATCTCAAGTGGTAACTCTGAACTAAAACAGCATACAAAAACATAGAGGAAGCACTCTGGATAGCTTTCCACATTTTGCACCGTTGGCAGTTGACGTTTCTTTAAGGGTGATAGCTCTTTAACTTGATTTTTTAAAGATCACATGATTTAAGTATAAGGTTTCAAAAGAGTGACTGGCTTGTATGTTTTATGGTTCTGATGAAATCCATGATTCATGGATAAAAAGGCTTAACCAGTTTGATGATTTGAATAAATGGGTAAGTTTTTGTTCTACTTTGTGTTGCACTGCATCTCTTTCAGTCTGTTGTAAGCATTATTTTTTATGGTTCAAGTGATAAATTTGCAGTCTCAGCTAAAGCAAGCCATTGTACATGGTAGAAATGCACATGGGTCTACAATAAAGAGAATTCAAAGTAATTAGCAGAATTAAGAGTTAAATGCACAATAGGGTTAGTGTCTATAAGGAATCAAGATCATATTCACTAAGACAGTGTAATTTGCATATTTACAGAGGCAGTCTAAACACTTGAGCAGAAGGCCCATCTGTAACAGTGTGGTGGCTAGGCCTAAACCAGTATAGAAGCAGTCAGAAGTGTCCATAAACTGAATGAAATATATAGCTGGAGAAAATGTGCTTGTTTTAATAGCATCACTGCAAATACAAAACTCAGTATGCAATACATTGAAGATATGTGTGATATTGTAGCACGTTTTCTAATCTGTTTAATTTTGTGAGTTGCTTAAAGACAAATATCCCATCAGATAGGCACTCAAAGCTAAGTAAATGATTCATCCACCACTGATATATCTGAGAGACAACAACAAATCAAATCTTAAATGTATGAAACAGCTATGTGTGATTTTTCAAACAGACTGAACCTGCAGAAAAAAGGTTAACATAGGATCATAGTAAGTTACTAGGTTATTGGCCCTGAGGCCCTTATAAGCCTAGCCAAGCATTTATCCCATGTTCCCACAAGTTAGCACCCAATGCCCCTGTCTAGCAGGGACACAGGTGGAATCACAGGGGTGTATTTTATGTTCCCCATCCAGTTATCCAGGTTGCGGTTAAAAAGGGTTAATGAGGTACTCTGCTTGATGAGGAAAGGAAGTTTTTCCACAGAAGGGGGCAGTCTCTGGGACACAAATTTATCCCACCAACAAGTCCTATTGATGTCACAGACCAGGTTGAGGTCCTGTGAGTTACTCAAGTGGAGCTTGACTTGCAGATATGCAGCAGTCCCATCAAGGCAAGGTCTGAGATTGCTTTGTATGCCAGACAGACACCACCTCTGAGGAGTCTGTATGAGACCGAGTAGAGGGACGGGACTGGGCTTTTAGCCAATCTATGTAGGGTAGATGGCTGAGGCCCTGGATTCTCCTGGTGAGGAACCTCAGTGGTCTCCAGCTGCTTTATGTGCTTTGTGAGTTACATGCCGAAATGGGCATTGTACTCAATAATGGGTCTTATAAGGGAAGACTACAGGGATGTTATGACCTCCTTGTCCCTGTGTGAGATATCCTTACTAATGAAGTGGGCTATGTAATATGGTGGTCAAAACTGAGTTTGCTATCAACCTTTATGCCTAAGTCCCTCACAAATGATTGCATGCTTAGGACCTTGTTATTAATGTGATAATTTGTGGGGATGTCACTCTCCCCAAAGGGGATAATGATGCATTTTTTGGCATTCAGTTTGAGGCCATGTTTCTGACACAAGTTATTTGTTTAGGTGAGACCCTCTTGGGAGGATGTCCACATCACTAGGGGAATTGATGACACTGCCCAGCTTGCAGTCATCTGGAAACTTGGTCAGCCATAGCCCACTGGTTTTGGTCTGCACTTCAGAAAAGTATATCTCAAACAACAGAGGCCCCAAGACTGATCCCTGGGGTACACCACTCATTACAGGTCTACTGCTTGAGGTGGCTTCCACTATTTTGACTAGGTGGGTTCTATCAGTGAGACAGTTTAACTCTTGGAAGGGCAGACTAAATCAGAATCTGTATAGATCTACAATACCTTAACAAATGTATTTTGAAGGAATGTTATCCACTGCAAACAGTAGAAGTGATTCCTGCTAAGCATTATATGAAATTCTTCTTAATTCTGGATGCTATTTAGAGGTACTGGCAGATCATACTTGATTAAGGAAGCTCTAAGTTACGTAAATTTAACACACCATTGGGTACGTACAGATTTTCAAGAATATTATTTGGCATTTCCTTATCTTTAGAGGCATTTCAAAGAGTAGCAGCTTATATCATTGAATGCATGGAAAGGGTCATGAGCATAATCAGTCCAGCCAAGAAACAACATGATACAAGACTGATTAAATTACTAAATAGATTAAGATCACAAGATTTGAAACTGAGCAAAACTAAATGCAAGATTTTTTTATGACAGCTATGTAAAAAAGGTCACTGTCTTATGGCTGGTAGGCTGCAAGGACACACAGACAAGTTATGTGCTATTGTAAATATACAACCTTCAATGGATAAACAATCATCAATATGATTCTCAAAGATGTTACAATACCTGCTCGAGTTCCTGAGTCCCTTGTCAAATACAAGTGTACCTCTAAGAAAATTACTTGAGTTGGATATAGTTTGGAGTTTGACTGGTGAACAAAACTAAGAGTTGAGAGTTACTAAAAACAATGGTAACTTTTGTTATTACTAAGATCTCATTTAGACTTCTTGGATTTATTTTTTTTTTCCTGTAGCAACACAACACTTTCACGTACACTGATCATCTCAGTCCACTTCTTAATCTTGTTGTCCAGTTTTACTCTAGAAGTCAGAGTCCTCTGTTCCATTCTTCTTGGTAATATGGCCACAGGGAAGGTGATACAGTTAGACACCACAGCTTCTCTAGGAGATTGTGATTGTCCTGTTGCAGTCCTACCCTCTTAACCTCTAGCTTACCAATGTTGCTGTCATTAGGCTACACCTGTAATGAGTTTTGGCCTTTTGGAGTGAATCTCCTTTGGGTTCTCATATAGCAATGTCTCCTTCCAGGCTCACCCATGTGTAGAGCCTACAAGCTGCATCCTAACCCCTGGATTCCACCAGGACTAGAATGACCAACATCTGCCACAACATCCCCCCCATCATCACTACTGTTCTGCATCCCAACAGCATCCAGCAAGCACCTGAACCATTAATAAAATCCAGGTTGCATAAGCTGTAGTCACGGATTCATATATGTATTCCATTTGCACTAAAAGCCTGGCAACTACCCTGCACTTAAATATTTTGATACATCATAACCTATAGGTTCTTAGGTTCATAGGTAGGTACTAGGCTATCTGCCCTGGGGCCTATACAAGCCCATCCAAAAAGGTACCCTGGCTTTTGCCACCCAAGAAAATTATTTTCCTGTGCCACTTTCGAACAGAGCCACAGAGGTGAACCCTGGGGTCATCAAGATTTTTCTTGAAGAGTGCTAATGAGGAGCATTGTTTGATATAAATAGGTAGTTTATTACAGAGTATGGGAAGTCTCTGGGACAGGAATCTATCCCTCCAGCATGTTCTGTTTATTGTGGTGACAAGATTTAGGTCCCTAGAGCATGTAGCTCAGAGGGATTGGGATTTCTTTAAGTGGAGCATGTCCAACAGCTCTGGGTTTGACATAGCTTTGTATGTTAGGCAGAGATCACCTCTGAGTAGGCGACATGTGACGGAGTAAAGCTGGAGTTTTTTGAGATGGTCTGCATAGGGCATCTGTTTGAGGCCAGTAATCCTCTTTGTGAGGTATTTCTGCGGCCTTTCCAGTTGTTGTAGATGTCTTGTGAGGTACATACCAAAAGGGGCATTGTACTCTATAATGGGTCTAATGAATGAGGAGTAGAGGGGAACAATGACCTCTTTTTTCTGGATGAGAAACCTTTTGGGATGAGGTGTGCCATGCAAGCACCTGAACCACTAGTCAAATCCAGGTTGCATAAGCTGTAGCCTATGATGCTTCAAGTGGAGGAAAGTCAAAAAGAAATAGGATCAGTATTGCTGTAAGAAGGAAGAACAGTTCCTTGTGCATCAAGAGCATTGAAAGGTATTCAAACAAAAAATGCAGAGACTGAGAAGGAAATGCGATCTATAGTACTTGGATGTCAGACATTCCATGATTACATGATTCGGAGACATAATGAAGTCAGGGTGGATCTTATGCCTCTGCAAGACACCTTTTAGCATGTTACCGTAGAAAGCACTTGCAAGACTATAAAAAATGTTTTTATACTTCAGAAATATGATGTGGAAATGTAGGGCAAGCAAGATAGGCTGATGGATATTGCTGATGTGTTAAGCAGGACATATCTGGATGAATGTAAAGATTTATTTGAAGAATATTTGAATGCTCAGTGGATTGTGTCACAAATTCCACTAACTACTGAAAAACTATAAGAATTCAATACAGCTACCAGTGAAAACAGAAAAACACAGCTGGATAATCTGAAGAATCATCTACTGAGTAGAAGAACTGAAAAGCATTCAGCATCTATGTTTTAAAGGTCAGAAAGTCATAATTCTCACACTACTTAAAATCAAATGCTTCTGAAAACCCGCAAGTCTCACATGAGAAGGAAAAGCTTGCATTATCATACAATGACCTAATATGACAGCACAAATGGAGCAAATGGTGAGAAACTGTTCACTTTGTAATGTGTAGAAATCATAGAAATAGAAACTGATGCCTCACTGGATTTCAACATAACCTTGATAGAATGTATGAGATAACTTGTTTTAATGCAATAATTTTAATGTTCTGATGTGGCATGATTATTATTCAAAGTATGCAAAAGTTCTCTTACTGAAAGTTACTACAGAATTTATAGTTGTAATTTTACTTTAATCAGTCCTTGCTATAAACAGAATACCTGATCTAGTGAGGTCAGCCACAGGTCAGAAATTTATTACCCCAAAATTCAAGTATTTATTTGATGCTCTTAATTTTCAGCATATTACTTCTTGTCTATGATACCCAGTGTCATCATTTGAGAAAGTAGAGAACATAGTCGAAACAGTGAAAAATAAAGATGAAGAAATGTAATATTTCAGACCAGGTACACTTTCATCATACATTGTTAGACTATAAAAAATACTCTTTTGCAAGTTGCAGGTCTATTAATCTCACAAATGCTAATGGGAAGAAAACTGAGATCCAAGTTGCCAACATCTTGTGCGTTGCTGGTGCCAGAAAGCAAAATGCAAGCTCCTGTGTTGCTGAGAAAAAGGCAGATGAAACAGAAACACTAATATGATAAAAATGCCAAAAATGTATCTCACCTGTAAAAAGGGGAAATAGACATAATGACGGCAAATTAAAATGCGGCCCCCCTGTCATGGTTTTCTTGTACCTCTAAGACAATAAATTTAAATTTATGAATATGAAAATCTCTAATGTGCTTGGCAAGAGCATTGACTTCACTCTGATCCCTAATATCTCTCAAATGTTCACGAATCCTGATCTTAAGTACATTTTACCAATGTAAAAACATGGGCAGTTTGAACAAATAGTGCAGTAAACTACCCATTCTGTAACACAGCTGCATCTACCTGGGATCCTAACCATGACATTATTAATTCTGCACATATCGGTTTCCAAAATATCAAAAAACAGAACCACTGTATGCTAGCACTCCTCTGTGTCTTGGGAATTCCACACAATACTTCAAAGCCACAATCCCACCTATAGAGTCATGCAGCATAAAAACGTTGCGTCACAAACTGAAATTTCGGATAAAAATAAATCATTTATTAAATCCAGATCTCCAAAGAATGTTAAGTGCTTTCACTTGTGTGGATACAAGCTTCTTCAGAACACCAATACAAAGTTACCAGATCATTAAATAGCTTTTTTGGTGCTGACTCTACAGGTGGGAATTGTGGTTTTGATGTATTATGTGGAATTCCCAAGACACAGAGGAGTGCTAGCGTACAGTGGTTCTGTTTTTTGTTATTAGTGGCTACATTGTTCACTTTGGTGGTTTTTGACAGTTTCCAAAATATGTGAACAGAATTTACAAGTTCCACACTTGAACATATGTCCATATCTGGATTGTCTAGATGTGTGTTCAAAATGTTCTTTAAATTATGTCCCTTTTTTAAATATGGACAAACGTTTCTCACCCAGAATGTTAAAGAGGTTCCTCTCATGACTAAGTAACATCGAATTTTTATTGAGAATGTCCCTTATGTGTCGTGCATCACATGAAAAAGGTGTAGAAAAGCTAGAGTTGTAGTTAATAACTACAAGTTGCATGGAATTACCATTATTCCCAACTGGAATACCATTAGTTTGATAGTTCAAATTCTGAGTGGAATTGGGGACATCTGTTAATGTCACCATCTCTGAAGTGACTGATATAGTATTGGAAGGCCTCAAATTAGATGTACCCAGAATTGGCAAAAAATGGCCCTGTATTCTTTTAGTTCTCACTTCAGACATAATGTTGATAATTAACAGTAAGGGGTACCCTCTCAAGAACATTTCTTTCAAATTATGGCACTTATTAATAAAGGCTGACCATGCAGGAATCATACATGCTGCTCATACAAATTGTCCTTTTTCCTCCACACGTTTCTGTGTAAAGGCGTGACAGCTATCATAATGAAGAAAACTGTTGGAATATGTTACCTTCCTAAATATTTCAGCCACAAATCTTTCTTCTACTATATCCTTTTTTAAAGGAGAACCTCACCCACAGACTCAAAAAATTTCATCATGGTTTGGTGTTTCCAACATTTTAACACCACTCTGGGACTATTTAGAGCATTTTAGATATTTTTATACACAATTTCTGACTCTGACCACATGGGGTTTGGCATCTTGAAATAATTCTGAATGTTTAGTCTGCCTCTAAGTATCCCAGAATGCATTGTTTGTATCCAAAAAATTGTATCACGTCTGCCACTTTTTTACTAAAGCTCCTGACAGTGCACTGATTTTACAGGCATTCACTGCTGTGTTACAGTCAATTACTACTTCAAACACAAGCAGTGAAAATGCTACAGAACAGAATTGAAAAGTGCATTCTAGTTTGATTTCTTCTTAGAAATGCTAACTTGATTTCTTTTGTGAAGGCTGAAATCTAGTTCTTCAAGGTATCTCCCCTCCCCCCTTCACACCTACCTTCCCTAGCTGTCAAAAAGCTATAGGGTAATTTGACCCATTACCTGCATGTGATTGACAGCTCAAAGCAGGTGACCAGACTAAAGTACGTTTTTTTGTCAGGCTTTCCTTCCTTACAATGGGAGATTTGTTGCACTCCTCCTTTCAAATTTAGAACCAAGCTTCATAGCACTAGGAATAATCACTGCTTTGCAACGCATCAAAGTCCCACTTATTTTTCCTCCCTGTTTGGTTAAAAAGCTAACAAATGATACACTATAAACATACACACACACACACACACACACACACACACACACACACACACACACACACACACTTGCCCCTTGCTTGCATTCATACACACACACACACACACACACACACACACTTGCCCTTGCTTGCATTCACACACACACACACACACACACACTTGCCCCTTGCTTACCTTCACATACACAAACACACAGACACACACTTGCCCCTTGATTGCATTCACACAAACACTTGCCCCTTACTTGCATTCACATGCACACCCACACACACACACTTGCCCCTTGCTTGCATTCATACACACACACACACACACACACACACACACACTTTCCCCTTGCTTGCATTCACACACTTACCGCTTGCTTGCATTCACACACACACACACACACACACACACACACACACACACACACACACACACACTTGCCCCTTGCTTGCATTCATACACACAAGCACACACACACTTGCCCCTTGCTTGCATTCACACACACACACTTGCCCCTTGCTTGTATTCACACACACACACTTACCCCTTGCTTGTATTCATACACACATACACCAAACACATACACACACACACACTTGCCCCTTGCATTCACACAAACACACACACAACACACACACTTTCCCCTTGTATGCATTCACACACACACACTTGCCCCTTCCTTGCATTCATACAGACACACACACACACACACACACTTGCCCCTTGCTTGCAAACACACACATACTTGCCCCTTACTTGCATTCACACACTTGCTCCTTGCTTGCATTCACACACACACACACACACACACACACACACACACACACACTTGCTCCTTGCTTGCATTCACACACACACACACACACACACA